>NW_020897689.1:21400618-21741573 GCF_003984885.1 Neopelma chrysocephalum
ACAGAAGGCACAACATGTAGACCAAACCAACTTCTTAGGGAAGTCTGCTTCCTTCCTGGGGGCCAAGCTTAAGTTGTGAAGAGAAAGCTTCCTGTCCTTGTTTGGCCCTTGGATTATTACCCATTATTGATTTTTCAGGTAGACAGTGATGAAGTTGCAACAAGAAGTCAATCAAGAGAGAGTTAAGGACCTTAGGACAACTCATTAAGGAATTAGGAGCACAGGTAGTGTTGTCTGTCCTTCTAGTTGCAGGAAATGATGAGAGAAGAAACCAGAAGAGCCAGAAGATCATTACCTGGCTCTGAGCTTGGTGTCAGAAGCTGTAAGAATTTTGGTTTCTTTGATCATGAGTAGGTATTAACAACATCAGGACTGCTGACAACAAACAGGGCACTCCTACCTCAGAGGGGGAAAGGGATCTTTGCACAAGAGTTAATAGGGCACACTGAAACAGCTTTAAACCAGATTTGAAGAGGGATGAGGATAAAACAGAGCTTGCTAGAGATAAGAAAAGCCATAGGGGAAGCATGCCAATATTTGAGGTGTGGTGTGCTAGCAAGGTCCTTCTATCTGAGAGTACAGGTAGAGGATGGAGATCCATGCAGAGCAAAGAAGCAAAGTTTACTGATTTGTTAGAAACTACAGAAGCACCTGAGAACGGTCATGTAGGAATTAGGGCTTCTCCTCCCCAAAAAAGTGCAGAATCAATAGCTCAACTGAATTGCACCTACATCAATTCACACAGCCGTTGACACATTTTCCACAGCCTCCTCCTGGAGTAACTGGATGCTTATGCCTTGGATGGGTGCAGTCTTCACAGGGTAAATAACTGGCTGCATGGCCAGGCTTAGAGAGTGGTGGTGAATGGAGTTACATCCAGCTGGTATCCAAGGCAGGGATTGTCCTCCTGTACTCAGCACTGGCGAAGCTGCACCTCTAATCCTGTGTTGAGTTCTGAGCCCCTTGCTACAAGAAAGACATTGAGGTGTTGGAGTGTGTACGGAGAAGGGTAACAGAGCTGGTGAAGGATCTGGAGCACAGGTCTTAAGAGGAGTGGTTGAGGGAGCTGGGGTTGGAGAAAAGGAGGCTCAGGAAAGACCTCGTCACTCTCTACAACTCCCTGAAAGGAGCTTGAAGCAAGGTGGATGTCTGTCTCTTTCCCAAGTAACAAGAAATAGGACAAGAGTAAATGGCCTCTAAGATGTTTTAGTTGGGTATTAGGAAAAATTTCTTCACCAAAAGTTTGTCAAACATTGCAAGAGACTGTCCAATGAAGTGGTCAAGTCACCACCCTTGGAGGTATTTAAAAGACTTGTAGACGTGACACTTAGGGGCATAGGTTAGTGGTGTACTTGGCAGTGCTGGGTTAATTGTTGGGCTCAATAATCTTAAAGGTCTTTTTCAAAGTAACATTCTACGAATGTTTACATATTACTAGCTCTGGTTAAATTCATATCCCACATACCCTGTGGGAAACATCCAAATGGATTTGTTTCAGAAAGTGTAATTGTTACTGTTGAAGACAAAACCAAAATGAGTTAAAAGGTAACAGGTGATTAGCGTGCAAAGCAAAATTGGTATAATTAATATTTCTTTTCTATTTTATATTTGTAAAGAAAATTATTTATAGGTTTGCAGGTGAATATGTCTTTCCAGTTGTGATATATCTCCTGGGTAGTGGGAATGTGGAATTGCTGTGCTATAAATTGTTCTTCAGGATCTGTATTTCAGTGCACAGATTTCAAGTACACCCACATGCATGCACAGGGGTAAATAGTCTGAAGGACTTTTATTTTTTTTAAGGTTTTTTTCTCTAGTCATCGTTAAATCAATTAATGCACGTTAAATTGATCTGTAGCATCTTCAGAATCTAAAAACCTTGTGATATTTAATCAGTATTTGTCAAGGTACATAACTAGATTTCCAAACTGAGGTGCAAACACATTGCCTATTTATGTGCTTCCATGGGGTATTTTATGAGCTGCACATGCAACTACCCAGTAGTATGTGTGTTCATATGTCAGGAATATGCCAATATAGGTACACTATTTTGCTTATTTACTTGAAAATTCTGAGTAATATCAAAAGAAGATTTGCTACATGTAGCTATGTATTATTTTGCTCTGATAAATCTTGATGTCAGCGGCTATGGGACAGGTTTATGAATCACATAACATGAAAGCTGTTGTAGAGGAAAATTGCTTTTTGTTTCTTCTCCAAAAGAAACTTGCCCTAGGTATGGTTGTAGAGTAATACGGACTGAAGAATATATGTTCATAGTGATTAGAAAACAAATTGAAAAACATATGCTGGTGACAAATTAATGGTATTTATTTAGAAGTAATGTGAACTAAAGAACAATGAAAGAGTTGGTTATTTTACATGAAGAAAAAAAAAGACCTAATATCACTGGTGAAAAAATGAAATATCTTTGCTACATATGAGATTTCCAACAATAACTGGGGACTGAATAAGAAGGATGAAACTAGAGAAAAGGAAAACAGCTTAGGTATAGATAGAAAAACATTGACAGGAATTGAGAAAGAGTGGGTAATATGTTCGTAAAGGTTTAGCTTTTTAGGACTGAAACTTCTTCTGGAGTCATCTCACCCTGTGGGTATGCCTAGAGCAAAGTGGTGACAGAGTGGAACTGTAGATAAGTGGATGCTTTAGTAAAGTAATAGCTTCTCAATTTGAAATGAAAAATAAATAAATAAAGTGTTCCTTATTTTTAAAGAAAACTATGGACAAAAGCAGAATTGATGAGAAGCCTTTATAATTTATTTATGGCAGCATATATTTGGCCTTGAAGAATGAGGCTGTGTGGGGAGTTGTGTTGTGAGATTTTTCTTTGTCATGGATTATAATAATGTTCTCAACCTCTTCAGATCCTACCGATTTCTGTTTTTCTAAATCTCCTGATTGTTAAGACTTACTAGTTAAAAAGCAGTGGCGGATATAAATTTCAAACAACAATAACCAATATTAAAAGAAATTTTTTTTATTTTAACTTTTGTATATTTATTATGTCAAGCAGTGAACTGCTTAATATAGAGCACTGCCTTTTAACTTAACTTTGTTGATCATTTAAGTGGATGTAGAACTACGCTTTCTAGATATAAGTGGCTGAGTCAATTCTTGAGAATGTTTAAGAAAAACTGACTGTCTTGGTAAGAGAATTTTCTCTTTTCATTATCATTATTTGCATACTAATTGCTATCACAATTTAAAGTGTGATCTTTTAACTAAGACTACCTGGACATTAAATCTGTTAAGCTTTCACAGCTGATGGTCGAAAAGCATTCCACAGTGAAGAAAGGTTTGTTTTTTTGTTTGTTTGTTTTGGTTATTTTTTCCCCACATCTAACTTAAAAGCTTCTTCCAGGAGAGTAGATGGTAAACAGGAAATATAATAATTGTGTGCGGCTGGAGTCCAGAAGGCCAATCACATCCTGGGCTGCATCAAAAGAGAAGTGACCAGCAGGTCGAGGGAGGTGATTCTCCCCCTGCGCTCTGCCCTTGTGAGATCCCCCTGGAGTACTGCATCCAGACTAGGACCATGAAGAGTATCAGAGGGATGGAACATCTCTCTCTCCTATGAAGACAAGCAGGGGGAGTTGGGGCTGTTCAGCCTGCAGAAGGGAAGAACTCGTTATGGCCTTTCAGTACTTAAATGGGGCTTATAAAAAAGAGGAAGAACAACTTTCAACATGGTCAAGTAGTGATAGGGCAAGGTGGAATGATTTTGAACAAAAACAGAAGAGATTTAGATTAGATATTATGAAGAAATTCTTTACTCAGAGGATAGTGATGTACTGGAACAGGTTGCTCAGGGAAGCTGTGGATGTCCCATCGCTGGAAATGTTTAAGGCCAGGTTGGATGGGGCTTTGAGCAACCTGATCTAGTAGGCAGCATCCCTAGCAATGGCAGGTGTTTGGAACTAGATCATCTTTAAGGTCCCTTCAAACACAAACCATTCTATAATTTCTATGATAAATAAGAACTAGGAGAAAACTGGCCTAAATACATGCCCTTGCCTCCTCTAAGTAAACCATTGTCCCAGAAGTAAGTATCAAAACTCTGCAAGAAATTCAGGGAAAGAAGGTGGCGGGCCAGAGATCTGTATCTGGGTGTTCTGAAAAACTAGGTAGCATGACCTAGAAAATCTTTGTGTAATAGAGAAGAAATTGTACCAAGTATGAAGTGGATGTTCTGCATCACTGTGAGCTATATGCTTTCAGTGTTTTGTGCTCCCAACATGATAGCTAATTCTCTGCTGCTTAGAACTGGTTTGTTGCGAGTCATAAGACTTCAGTTCCACAGCTGTCTGGTCACCATTTTTACTGCATTACGAAGAATTTAGTGTATGCAGCTGCTCTACTCAGATTACATTGTTGTGCTTTTGATCAAAAGGAAAACTTCCTGAAAACCTAAAGATTTTATATTTTAAAGTCAGGTTTTGCTATTATGATATTAGCTAGTATGAAAAAAAATAAAAAGAGAGAGAAGGAAAATGATTGAAAAGATTGATGGGTAAATACATCACACAGCAATTTAAAGAACCCTGCCATATCATTGCACTTGCTACAGAATTTTGAATATACTATAGAAATAATAATGGATTATATCAATGTTTTGAAAGGTAGTTCCAAAGCTGGGATGATGTGGAGGACTGAAAGAAGAGTTAAGGACTCACCAACTGGACACAAAATCCTAATTACATGTACTGATAAATATTAATCCAACAGTAGACTAGAAAAGTTTATGCTTTGCAGTGATTTTTTGAAATTCTGTGATGACTATTTGCTGTCTGAGAATTTCAATCAAAAAACCATAATCTTATATGAAAATTAGTGCATCATACTGTAATGTGTATAAAATACATTTGGAAAAAGTCATGACATGGATACAAAACCACCAATTTAATTGGTTTAGTTGAATGTAATTTTGAATTTTTTTTCAGAAGGATTTTATTAAAATTTATTCCTGAAATTAATTACAGTACTGCAAAACAACATACTTTCCAGAAGACTTAATTTTTATATATAATAGGATCACAGTTTCAAATGTGAACATTGGATATTATAGATATTTGTTTATACTGTAACTCTTTGCCACAAACGAGAATTTGTCACTGGTGCTGTTTACTGAATAATTACAACTTTTGTTGTGAGACAGAGGTATAACTTTTTCTGCCTCATCTGTTCTGTGAAGGGTAATATAAATGGTACCACTCTGACCTTTTTAGTATTCTGTAATTTGATTCGCTTGCCATTCCTATCTTCTTCTGTTTGTGACCTCAGCAACCTGTGACTAGAATGGACACTCAGTCAAAACACAGAATACTGAAAAGGTCACAGAAGTAGAATTTACTGCATCTGCTTCTCAGGACACACTGAGCAGTAAAGTAGTGGTACCTGGTTCTGATGATTTATATCCACAAGGACTGAAAAAGAGGTAATTTGATAACACCTCTGACAGGAAAAGTTCTGCCTGTACCCACCTATATGCATGCTGCCATGGTGATTAGAAATCTAGCCAGGGCACATGCTGCCCTAATTTCTTTCTATTTAAAATAGCAATAAATTCAATAAAACACATTTTCAAAGTTTACTGGCCTTTAAATTATTTTTCTTCTTCACTTCAGTTGAGTAGATAAGTAAATGAGGTGGAAATAGTGCAGTCTATTAAAGAGAGTTTATAAGGATGGAAAAAATCATTGTGCAGCTAATGTAAAATGTTTGTAGTGCACAAAACATACCTACAAAATTTTTTCAGTCTCATATATTCATGTTTGTAATGCCTAGTCTTTTAAAGCCTTAGGTTTTGTAATTATATGCAAAATTTATTTCTCTGAAGGAATACATAGCTGGAATTTTTTTGTAGTATTTTTCCACATAAACACAAATAGTTTCTTTTCCTAAATGTAATCCCCCTTCCCAAAAGTCCATGGTATTGACTAAATAAAGGTGTTTAGCTCTACAGAAATGCAAGCAGGAAAAAGTTAGGAGTGAGAAATTTGCCTAATGAATGAACTGTGACTAAGTCAATATTTGTGTCAAAGATTCTCCATTTTTGTATGGTAAACCCATAGACACAATAACACTGTTTTATTAGCTGGGAAAAATATGATAGTTTATTAGGTTTGAATATACAGATTGTGTTATCATGTATTTTGAATATTTTGGGTTCAGAAATAAAACAGTAAGTGCAACTGTTGATTCAAATTAGGCAGCTGTGTTGTGGTTAGTAAGAATTGGATGCCCTAATGTATTAAATGCATATGGGTATTAAATCGATTGGAAAAACAATAAACAGGTAACGTAAATGGTATTATTAATTAGTAGATCATTTGAAGTGTTTCCCAGTGCAACAGAGCAGCCTGTGCCTCAAAGAGTAAGCAAGGTGTAAGTGCATACTCGGGCTGTGTCCGTAACAGCTGGCAGCAATTCTCTGCTTTCTGCAGTACATTTACTAGTCCTCATCCTCTGACCATCCAGACATACTAGAGCACGCCACAGTAACCTCCTAGCCCCTGCATTCCTTCAAAAGGAAGTACGTAGAAGGACGGTTTCCACTGAAGTCTCATTGCCACACCACAAGGGATGTGACCAGGAAACCCACTGAGAAAGCAAGCAGGACTTGGGGTCGGTAATTCCTGAGCAGAGGTAAGAGCTAACTTGATCCTACAACTTTATTACTTGATGGAAAACAACAGCTTTGAAAATATGCCAAAACTCAGACAATTTTTAAGTCAGTAGAGTCTTCCCATTCACTTCAGCAGTATTGAAAGGGGGATGACAGCTGCTTTCATTTACCAAGATTGCTAGCAATATCAATCGTAACTGCAAGAAAACTTACTTGACAGGACATATGTGACCTTATTGACAGGACATATGTGACCCTATTGCTGTCTCCCCAAAATACCAAGCGTGGCAGCCTACTAACTCAGTTTTCAACATGTCATACACAGAGAAAATAATAGCTGCCTCCTCTTTCTATTTTAGTTTTTTGTTAAATTGATTATTTATTAGCTTGAATTCACATATGTTTTTTTTAAAGCTACGAAGAAACCTCATTTAACATACTGAACCTAATGGATGGTATGCAAATAGAAGCACTTCTAAAATGTTATTTCTGGATGGATGTATATAAAGGGAAGGGATTATGACTACATCTAACTGATAACGTTTAATTAACTTTTTTGAAGATAATTTTTATGTGAATTACAGTCCATCTGTTCCTCTGCCAGTCAATCTCTTCCAAGGACCTTTTGAATTTCGGGTTAAATCCCAATGTAATTTAACAGAGGTGTCAAGGAAATTACAAGTTTAGTAAAAATTGATATTGAACAGAAGAAATTAGTATCCTCGTTGAAAGAGGACACAATATCTGTCTCTGCAAGGCTTGCTGACCATGTACCAACCAATTGGTAAGAACATAGCTTATAAAGAGACAAAGCAAATCACAGGAGAATGCTTTGGAGAATCTGGAAAACATATATAATTTCTTTATGAAACAGTCTTAGCTCTTCCATAACTTGCGATATTGCAAATGAGGACATATTGCACAACATTAATTAAGAAAATCAGGTTTCCTTAATTTAATTATTCAAGGAACAGCCTTTTATTTCCCACATTGTATCTGAATTTTTTTTTTTGGTAGCAGAATATGAAAATATATGCCATAAATAACCATCACTATTTTCTTCTCATACTGTTCCATAGATATCAGTTGTTAGTCCTGTCAGAGGAAGGATACTGAGCTACATCAATTTGGTCAGACCAAAGTTTTCTGCATCCTAATTTTCATTTTTGTCTGAAAGAAGAGGTTAAATCTTTATGTTTCTGTTGTTGTTTCTTCATCAACTTAGCAAAAAACCTGGGAAAACAAACCAAATTTGCTTCCTGACTTGAAAAAAACCCAAAACTTATAATTGTTAGCTCTTGTTCTCAGCACCTACGCAGAGCAGGAATAGAACAGAAATTTGACCCTTGATACTAAATATATACAATAAAATCAAATTAACAAGTTAAAATGTTTAGAAAGTGAATAGTTCTGGGGCATTGGAACTTGATTGTTTATACAGTTAAAATGTTGGAATAATCCCTTGCATGGTTCTGTCTTGGGCCAGCTAACACTCTCCGTGCAAATCCTGAGCATGTCTGGAAAATGGTGAGAAAAAGAGAATTAAATAGCATAGACAGGGGCCATTCCATGCCAGCTGTCTTCAGCACAAGGAACTGATCCCAAACATGTTTAATTTACCACTCTAGTCACAGCCTAAGTGTCCAGTACTAAAAATAAACACATTCACTGAATATTTTAATCATGCAACAATCTTTACTTACTACCTCCAATTACCTTCATGCTACACAGACTCCCATCTAAAATCCAGGCTCACTGTTTTCTAGAAGACACAGAAAGCAATATCAAACAACTTTCTGTCTTCACAGGTGTGCTGCTGAGAATCTAATCCATCAGACCTCTTATTCAGGTAGGTATATGAAGCAAGTAGGAAAGTTACTTCTTGTGGATACAAAGGGCTTTAATGTGCTGATGAGAGCAGCCCTGAGGTGAAAGATGTTAGTGTGTTGGTTGATAAGAAGCTTGATCTGAACCAGCAATGTGTGCTTTCAGTCCAGAAAGCCAACTGAATCCTGGGCTGCACCAAAATGGGTGTGGTCAGGAGGTTGAGGGAGGTGATTCTGCCCCTCTACTCTCATTAGACCCCACCTGGAGTACTGTAGCCCCGAGCATCAGGAAGACATGGACCTGTTTGAGGAGGAGAGCTGTGAAGATGACTGGGGGATGGAGAACCTCCAGTACGAGAACAGGATGGGGTTGTTCTGGTTAGAGAATGAAAGGTTCTGGGGAGCTGCTATAGAAGCTCCCAGTTAAAACCCATGATTCTATGACACACAACTTTATGTTTCAAGGGTAAAATGTGTATTAGTATGCCTCTTTGCAAATAGACCATGTGTATGAGTGAGCTGGCTGATAGTTTATCTTAAGAAGTGTTAAAAATAGATAAGCTGGATTTCTTAAAGCTGGGAGTTTCCCATGTCTTTCATAGCTCTCTTTTAACTGCACGTAACGATGTTTGTAAATAAGCTTAACTTCAAATGAAGCTTTCAGTTGTTTCAAGTGAAATGTCTAGTAGGCAGTGCAAGAAATTGTAGCCTTTCCTAAAGGATTTCGCTAATGTGACCTATGCCTTCTCTGTTTCTGGACTTTGGGTATTAGACTGTGTTCACCACGATCTGTTTAAAGGTCAAACAACAGAGTCAGAGATACCCATATGGAGTTTAATAGCCTCTACTCTATTAGACTTATTTAGTATTAGGAAGAGTTGATATTGTTAACACCTTCATCTTTTTCATTTTTTTTGTCAGTTCTAAATGATCATAGCACCTTTCTCTTGGGCAAATGGTTCAGGCTCCATCTCGTACCAAACTCTCTGTGGACCAGAGGCTTTGCAGTTGTGTTGATTTTCAGACTAGGTCTGCCTTTTCACGGAATGGAGTGGCAGCTAACAAACTGGTCTGAGAAAGAGTTCCTTTCTTTTGCATTGTTCACAGAGGTATGTTCACATTCCAGTCCTGCTACAGCATCCACTTATGGGATACAATCATTGCTGTCCTTTGATGACAAAAAATTGTGATTTGTAAAGAATAATCTGTTTTGTTTTCTCTTTAAACTCTATTTTATGGGCTAGTTATTATGGGAATAATAACTTGAATCCTTGAAAAAGAATTTGTAATCTTTAGAGTAAGCTTAATGAAAAGTACTATTCTGTGATCGGAGGGGGTAATGCTGGAGCATAGGTGATCTTGCTGTGTAAAACAGCCTAAAAATATTGACTTTTTTTTTTTCAAAGATATAATTTTATCAAAATATTTTATTGAACTAGTTCTATATCAGAAAATCTTGTTTGTTTTTCTAGGATTGAAGTATTTCATTTCAATACGCTGAAGCAAAGCAGTCCATGTGATCCCCAGGTAAAACAGACAAATGGAGTCCCATGATGTAACCTGTTAAAGTTTCCAACACAACAAGCATCATGCCTTGTGCAAAGATCTGCTGAGATTTTATCAGCAATTTTGTGCATGATTTTGAAAATCTAACGCAAAAAGGAAAGTCAATCTCCTGGAAATAAAAGAAAGGAGCAAAATGAAACTTGAGCAGGTATAAAGGAGATCAACACCAGACAGGGAAAACGGACTGTTCCTTGGTGAAAAAATAGATAAAACAAGTTTCTGCAAGCTGGAAGGAATCAGCTGGAGCTGTGTTCTATTAGGATACACATCAAAACAATGTGGATAAAACTTGTCATTTGTTTTAAGGCAGGTCTTGATTAAGTTCATTAAGACCACAATCAGAGTTCAAACCACCAAAGTTTTATTAATAATAGATCTGTAGTGTTTCTTTTGGATTTCTCTGTCAGTTCATACCTTGTTTTGAAGGGCAGGAACAATGTTATTCTCCCTATTCTAACATCATTAATTGGAGGAAAGTCAGGCAAAAATAGAAAACTGTTATGAAATCTATATTATACCTAGACTGCTCTTAATGTCCTTTTGTCAACAGGAACATTCTTATTTGCTTCTGTGCAGCAAAACTCAGATGAAAGTTGAATTTACAATAGCTGGAGGTTAAAGACAACCTTTTCAAACTGGAATGTCTAAAGGCAGGCACCAAAGTACCTAACAGAAAGTTACAGCAGTGGCCAGCATTACTTCGTTGACATTTAAGTTTGAATATTTTCCTCTGTGTGGCTTGTTCAAAGTGACACTACTGATCTGAAGCATAGCTGAAAACCCTTGATTTGTTGTCATTTTATAGGAGCTGCATTGTGTCATTACACAGTCAAATTCTGAAAGTTTTTATGTTATTCTAAAAGTCTACACTTTCATCACACCATTGAGAGCACGGCCACTGATGTGAAAGTGAACCAAGTAACTCTACTGCACCAATAATAGGAGGCAATAATTAGGATTGCTGCTTCATTTTAATTATAGTTAGGTGTAAACAAAAATACAGTCTCTGAGTTAAATTTACAGAAGGAATTGATTAGCAACTGACAATGGAAAGTGCTCATCCTCTACTCTATGGATACTCCTAACCAAATGTCAATTATAATTGATTGCCTAGGTAGCATATTCCACTGCAGTTAAAACAGAATGAGCTACTTCTTTTTTGCCTAAAGCTAAGAATCCTGACATTCTGACAATCCTTTATATACCTTGCCAAAAGAAAATTTGTAAGGTTTTACGTTTGACAAGTATTTTGTGTTCTTGCTTTCTCAGTAACATATGTTTTCATCAGTCCTATAATGAACAACTTATCTGAAATGCACTGTTCATTATGAAACTGTTATAGATTTATTGTGTTACAGAATGAAGATCACTATCGTTAATGTAGTTGTGGTTACCTGGAAGAAAATTCAGCCTCTAAAACTCAAAAAAAAAGGAAGGGAAAAATCCATCGTCTTTGGTAATACATTTACAATCAGTTTTATTAGAGATAGCATTTCTATACAAAGTTATATGGAGGGGTTTTTCTAATTTTTATTAATAGGGAATATGGTGTCAACATAATTATCAGGTAGATTATGGGCATTATATCCTCAAACCTTCCCTTAACACTGTTTTCATATTCTTTTCTGATTTGTCATATCAGCAAAATTAGACTTTGTACTCTAAAGAATAATTTAAATGATTGGTCTCAATGATCTTGAAGGTCTTTTCTAGCCTTAACAATTCTATGATTCTATGAAATACCCTCAATGCCAGAAAATTACTTTTTCACTTTACAATAGAAATTAGTGAAAAATTAGCGCATATATATATATATACTTTTGAACCGTTACATTTTGAGGTTCTCTTGTAGCCTGTCTGGTATTTTTGCATGACAGGACAGCAACTACTATATCCCAAAACACCACAATCTCTAAGAAAAACATTAATTAAATTATTTTGCAAGCCACATTTTTACATTAATTAGATTCTGAGAACATTGTGATTATTGTTTATCCATTTTCTTTCAGAAATAACTTTTGATTTCTTTGTAATAATTTTAAAAATACATTAGTGCTTTTCAGCTGTTATAATTTGGCATAGCTTTATTAATTCAAATTGATTTACACCTGATTCATACTTTCTGAAAACCCAGTCCACTTCTATTGCAGCTGTAGTCAATGATAAGTATGCATTCACTCTCCACAGATGAGGAAAATAAGAGACTACACAAACTCAGGGTTTCAGTATGTTATAGGAAGGCAGAAACAGAGAGGAAGAAGATGTTTCTTATATTTAATTGAAAGGAAAATCAAAGAAAAAACTGCCAATACAGTAAAGAGTTAATGAACATATGCTGTTCATAGTTACTATAAAGGTCAGTTCATTTATTTGCGCTGAGTATAACTGGACTATAATGAAAAGTAATGGGAAAGTTTTGAAATCCCTTATGAATAATCATTTTTTTCCCATTTGAAGTGTTATAAATCTGTTTAGTTCCTCTCCTAATATATGCTATGTTTTACAAAATAATAACCAATACTCAGTAATTGGTTTCCATTTATTAAAAATGGATGTGTATAAAATCCCATGTGAATTATCTGTTAAAGGGAAATTGCCTTTCATTTCAATCATCTCAGACATTAACTATTGTAAAATACCAGCCTCAGGTAGACATGAAAACAAGTAAAGAAGTCTTAGGCCCACTGAATTCAAAGCCTCAACTTTACACCAAAATTGAACATTCATTTTCCATCTGAATTGAGGCACTACAGAAGTTCCAGGCTAAGAATTTCACTATACTAGAAACTGAAGAAATTAGTAACTTTTGTGTAAGTATAATAGATGAATGAAATGTCTTGAATCTGAACTCTATTACTCTTTGCAAATATAGGTTGTGTGCTAAGAAGAAAACCTAAATCACTCATCTATAAAGTGTGCCCACACACAAACACACACATACATGCACAACTGTGAGTACGTACATTTGCAATTACATTACGTGAAGTGGTCTCACCCTCCAAGTTTCTTTAATTTAGAACCACGTCACCTACCTTGATTTGTTCATAGTGTTCTTGCTGACTGATTTTGATAAAATACACAATTTCTGCAAATTCTTTTACTTACTAGCCTCTAGGCCTTTAAAATTAATTTACATATGCCTTAAATATTCATTGAGTCTATTTTAGGTAATAATATATATTTACCTTATGTTCTCTTATGATATAATAATAGCAAAATAATTCAGTGTGACATTTTACCTACTTTTACTCTACTGTGGTCACATACTTAATAGTCCGAAATATAAAATTTCATTCTGTATTCTCTTGTGATTATTAATTTAAATCTTCATTAAAAGAATTATTTAATCCCATTACAATAGTCTTTTATTTTTTGCTCCTTAGAAACATTGAAGTACAGATTAATGCTAAAATTTTAGTACTCTTTCACTCACCTTTCAAAGAATCCTAGAATGGTTTTGGTTGGTACAGACCCTAAAGATCATGTAATTCCAACCCCTCTGCCACAGGCCTTCCACTAGACCAGGTTGCTCAGAGGTCCATCCAGCCTGGCCTTGAACACTTCCAGGGATGGGGAATCCATAGCTTCTCTGGGCCATCTGTTCCAGCGACTCACTGCCCTCACAGTAAAGAATTTCTTTCTAATTTCTAACCTGTATCTTCCCTTTTTCAGTTCTAGGCCATTACCCCTTGTCCTGTCACTCATTTATTCCCAAAAACATGGTTCCAGGTGGAATCACATAGGTGTACACATACCACACACAGCAGTAGTTGTTATAGGCATACAGAAGCAAGAACTGCCATAACTTGTGTCTGTAGCCAACAGGAAGACCTGGATGTACTCTCCTTACTGGAAACCTCCTGTCTGTGCACTAGGCTGCCTTTTGTCAGGCCTTGTTATGCTTCAGGAGTGCACAGTCTTTTCATGTCATACAAATATGAATAATTGAAACAAATGTGATTATTCTTCTCTCCCTTTCTTTCTTGCACAGTGTATATAATGACTTATTAATGACTTTTTTGTTATAAAAATACAATTTAGGCTGAACTATTTCTTGTTGAGACAACTGTTAGAGGCTGGCTCAGGGTGACTGATGTACAAAGCAGATGTATGATATTCAAGATTTTGAGCATCTTGTTAAAAGATAGTGTGAAATAGGCACAGCAATAACACTGAGGACAGGAAGAGAACCAATACAGCTAATACGTCAGCTACTTCTACAATAGTAGTTGATGCAGCCACAAATCTGATGGAGGCAAAAAAAGTGCCACACTACACTCACTTCTCTGTCAGCACTGATACAGAGCTCACCAAACAATATTAATAGGGGAGGCTGGGCCTCTCATAAATGTACTTCTGAGGTTAATATTTTTCCAACCAGACATTTCAGATTGCTCATAATTTGCAGATTTTTGGTATTTTTATTATTCCTGAAAAAAAAGAACCACATCCACAATTTTGGAGAGAAAAGAAAAATTGACATTAATAAAAATTCAGTGCATGGAAAAAATACTGAAGAGTAAATAACTTGAAGAAAACATGGGTAACATTTGAAAGAAGGTGACTGCTTCATAGCGATGTAATTCTGTAGGTAGGACACAGGAACACATCTCCAGTTCTGCCTCCGTCCTTCAGGCAATTCATATACCTCTATTTTGTCTGTCACTGGATACCAATCTGTTTTTTGAAAAAGACATTGGTCTTATGGAGCATATTTGCACTGACCACAGTCGAGCTATGAGTTCAGCCCAGGCCTCTGACTGCTGCATGAATAATAATAATAGGATCACATTAATAATTTGGAATATAGCTTCATCATTTGAGAACTTTGGA
Source organism: Neopelma chrysocephalum (assembly GCF_003984885.1). Lineage (NCBI taxonomy): Eukaryota > Metazoa > Chordata > Aves > Passeriformes > Pipridae > Neopelma > Neopelma chrysocephalum. The sequence continues at coordinate 21,415,493 of NW_020897689.1, forward strand.
GGTCTTTTAGAAAGCATAACACAGATTTATACTGACTAATACCTACAATACTCTATTATAAATTGCGAGCTTGATGAAGAAATTATTGTGCACAGTTTTGTCCTCTGATATTAGTACAAGCAATTGGAAATTTTTCTTCAGGCCTTAAAATCAATGAATCAACAAATAGTAATGTGACAGGCTTTATTCCTTATGTTTCAAATTAAATTCAAATTGCTTTAGATTTTTTTTAATATCATAAATGCAATCTTAATATGATATTGCTTGCAATATGGCCAAGCTAATGCCTGAGGAGAAATCTCTTTCTTTAAAAGCTCATTTACCTTAGAGAGCTCAATTTTTCATGTTTAACATTAAATTTACTTGAGCTCTTGTACCATTTTTTCCGTTCTTAAACCAACCAACATTAATCTGTATTACCAGTTGTGAGATCCTGGATCTGAGTCTCACTGAATTATGGATGTGGGTCGGAACCAACTCAGTGTGTGCGTGCATGTGGAGAAGGGCTGGGCTTGGACCTGCAGGAATATGGTAGGGCCTGCACACCAGGCCTGTGCTGAGGGCACAGGACAGAGCTGAAGGCCCTGCAGCCCCCCATGCACAGCACAGGGCAGAGCTGAAGGTCCTGCAGCCGGGCTGTCAGTCAAGGCAGAGCTGCCTGGTAGCCCGACCACACCATGACCCCTGGAGCCTGTGACTGGCTACAGCACAACTCACTCTGGCCTGGAAGGCACTGACCGGATATCCTGTCTGGGAGGGAAAACTGAACTCTACAAACACATGAGACTCCATGTGGCTTCCCTCTTCTCTCCTCTTCTCTCTCTCTTCTCCCTCTCCAGCCGGCACCATGTGAATCATAGAATTTTGCTGGTAACCACTTTTTTCCCCTCTTGTCTCCTTCTCTCTTTTCTCTCTCTTTCTTTACCCCTTTTAATTTGTTTTTTTTCTTTTACTCCTTCTCTTGTGGGTAACTTAAAACCAATGAACTGTGTTTTACTAAAGCTGGTATATGGATTGTTTTTAGCAGATGTTTCCTGTGGAATGGGTCTTTGTGCTGAATGTTTTAGTGAAATGCTTTTTTTGTGGTTGTATTTTACTCCTGTAAAAACCTTTTACCAGAATATCTTATTTTTATCACTAAATTAAAAAGAATTTCTCTTAGAGAAGAGTGTGTGACTCTTTCTCTGGACACTAATTAGAGGTTATAATGAACCAAAAGGCTTTTTAAAAGTCTTAAATAAAAATGTAAACCACTCTGGGCAGTTTATAGCTTAATCCAGAGCACAACACCAGTCCCCTGCATAACTGCAATATCTAAGTTTTAATAGGGAATTCTTTAATATATTGAGAATGCTTAACCAATTCCAGTTGAAAAGTGAAATGGTTAAATAATGCCACTGACCAGTGATGTAGATAAGTCAATGACTCATTGCAATTTCACCCAATTCTGTACCTGTATTATGAGTCTTTGTAGGAAAATACACATATTCAGCTTCAGCCTACTATCCCTTGGAATTTATTAAGAACATTCTGGAGAATATTTATTTCCTCCTTTCTTATTTTTAAACTTCTTATCTTAGAGAATCAGAGTTTTCCCATAACTTCTATCTGGCATAAAACTCAAACACTGTTTTTCTAGGTATATCTACGTTTATATTGTCATTCATCATGGCAGAGATATGTGAAAAGAGCTCCATATTTCATTTTGTTGTATCTGTGCAATAGTAATGGGAACATCTTTGACTCAATTCCCTAGTTTAATGGAATTGTGGCTACCCTCTATCTCAAGGTTTCAAAACTCACTTCATGCTCACAATAACTCTCAGACTTGATGATGCCAGCCACTTTTTATTGCTCTATTCAGAATAAAATATAACTACAAATGCTAGGCGTTTAATGCTGTGCATATCACCTGTAGTCTGGTAATTTGGGCACTGGAGCTTTTTGTCATCTTTATACATTTGAGATGCTCCTGCGTTGAAACACCAAGGGAAATCTGTATTTTTAAGGCAAGTAATTTACTTAGAAGTATATGTATTGCATATTGGGATTTAATAGTAATTTAGAAAGTATCAGAGTAATAAGATTAAAATAGGACTGCATGTGAAATAACAGACTAGAAAAGAAATTATCCAGGGTTAAAAATAGAAGGTTTTTTTATGAAGCAAGAAGACAAAAAAGCTGCTAAATTTGCTACAATTAGAAAACTGGTAAATGTTCTTAAAAATGCCATATGAAAACCCTGGGAGCATGCAATAATTTTTAAATGTTGTTAAGCTGGTTTTGGTCCTGTGCTTTGAAAGGACACCACCAACTTTAAAAGGATGACTTATCTGATTTTTTTCATACTGCATCAATATTTCCTGGAATAAAGATAACATTGCTTATCTATCCATCTGAAATCCTTACTGAGTCCCTTTATTGAAGAGATTTTATCCTTCTGTTGGGACACCAGCATATACCTCTAGGGTAACACTTTCAGAATTTATCATTGATTAACTGTGCAACCAGCAGGGGAGCTTGTAAAACAGAAAGGTAGTGTAAAATTTCTTAAGCTGAAAGAATCCACTTGCTGTAAAGGTCTTGTTTCCAGGTCATCTGAAATACTTGAACAAATTACAAGTTGTCGGTATCACCTGATACTTGATCATCCCATGTACTTTTCATCAGGCTTTAAGTGGACATCTCTTATATAGAGAGGTTCCTAAATTATCTGAAACCTAATCAGAAATCCATTTGGTACAAACTCACAATAAGTTGCTAGGTGTGATTCATAAAAATCACATTATGTGTTTTCTGAAGGACATTATTAGTACCTTTCTTGCATGCTTTCAGAGGTGAGACATAGGTTACTTTTATGCCAAAGCATTGGGCCAGCCCCATTATGCTAATAGTGATTCTGCTTAGATGACCCAGGAAAATGCACACTTTCACCATCTGACTATGTTCTATCACCTGGCTGCACACTGAGGAAGGGAAATGGGAAAAAAAACCCCTCACAGACACTAGACCTTTATAATGGAGACTGACAATGTCTTACTGCATCAGTTGGAATCAAACATATCACCATCGTCTGATCATCAAAAGTCTTGTCAGACTCAATTACAGTCTAATCAGTAATTATCTAATTCTTTACTGGGAAAAAGAATCTAAAAACATTAACACCTAGAATAACTACAAGCATGTTTAGCATTCAGATCAGAATGGTTTTGTGAATACTTTTTCATGTAAAACCCTAGCCTCTTGGAAGCCTAACATTCCCTTGAAGCAAAAGTTTTAATGGACCTGTTGAACAAGATTAAAAAAAAAAAAAAAGAACATAAAGGCTGAGAGTGAGCCATGGGGTTTCAGTCTAACATGGAGAATGGTTCAGCTGCTCAAATCTTTCTTCTAGTCTCATATGATTTGCTAAGCAAAGAGCAGGAAGAGATACAAACACTTCCGTTAAAGTCCTGCAACACTGGGCATATTTTTTTTCACTGCTTTACTGACTTTAGGCAGCCCTTCTAATCACAAACCCTGTAAGAATCATGAATAAATGATCTCTTCTTTCTCCTGCTGGGAAAAAGGAGCTTATAGAAGTCTCAGTGGTTTTTGTATTTAATGATACATTTGGAGAAGCATCATTTGCCTTCTGGTTTGCAAGTCATGCTTTGAAGCTTTTTGTGGCAGCAGGTTTCAAAAGGAAAGGCTGAGATTTTTAATAATTTTCATTCTGAAGGAGCTGGAGAGGTGACCAACCTGCAAGGAGTTTGTAATTGGAAGGCATAAGCTGCTGAGAATTTTCAGTGCTCTACCTCATAATTTCACGTGGTTAATTTTGTATTCTCACTATACCAGATCGCACAATAAATCTCGTGTTCCTGATTACTTTCCTATTGTCTTAGCCAGAGTACGTTAGCAGGGATTTTTCATTTGTTTCTTTTTACTGGGTCTGCAGAGGATCTTGAACATTTAGATAATTACCTTTGATGTATAAATCCTTTCTTTGGCCTATTTGGCTGCATTACTGATTCTTTTTAAGTTTCTCTGTTATTGTTTGTTCATAATTATATTAATATGCTAGTGCTATTTTCATTTTAATGTCATTAATTGTCACATGCTTCTCAAAATTAAAATCCGGAACCCATTAGAGAAGTGTTCAGTTGTGCTACAGTCACTGCTGTCTTAGTAACAAGAGAAAAATAAGATTTTTTCTCTTTAAATTTGTATTGCCTTATGATGTAAAAGACTGATTAGAGAACAGAGTGATAAGAAAGCTTAACAGTTCTTCTAAAACTATCCTGAGTGCTCATGTATGACTTTCTGAGGCAGGTAAAAATCAGATATCAGCATGATTTGCACTGTCTTAAAAATTCCCAATTCCGCTGCTGGAGGAGTATAGCGCTAAAGCTATCACCTATGAACTCATTCCCCCTCTGGGAATGGAGATGTGTGGGTTTAAACCAGCCCACATGGAGTAAATGAAGACTTGGCTTAACATGAAGGGGAAAACAACTTACTGTAGGTGTTCTTCAGAGATTGCCTAGGGGTGGGAGGTAATTTTTAAAGACTTATTCTGTATCATTGGGCCAGGTCTCTTCCAGGGGAGGTTGTTACTGGCAGTTGGTTACTGAGGGTCCTCTTCTGCTTCCATGAAAACTTACTTGATTTTCTGAGGATGTGGATAAGCTGGCACAAAACTAAGAGCTACATGTCATTTAGAGATTCAACAACCTTATGTTAAACTTCAGCAGCTTTAGTCTGTGCAGATGCATTAACATCATGGAAACCTAGACTACTGCTTCCCAAAGTGGGAGAGCGTCAGAAGAGGACAGGGTCACAACTTACAAACAAACCAACCACTTCTGACAGAATTCAGAGCTGCATACAGAAAACCTGGGGACCTTTCTGCATTTGCATATCTATGCAAAGCCATCCCACAACATTTCTTGTGCAGAAAATGTTACAGATAGATTATAATGAGTTGAACTGATATTCCCTCCCCTCAACTAATAATAGTTAATAATATTTTTAAAATATTTGATCGGAGGCTATTTAAACTCAATTGCTTGTATTCCTTGTGAAATCAGGATTGCTGCTTTCTCTCATGTTCCTCTCCCTGCCTTCAAAATGTCATATTTCACATGAGCCAGTCATCGGGGAAGTAAGTCTACCATGCATGCATGCATATTTTTTAATAGCAACAATTCTGGCAAAAGTTATATGTTGAGATGTGCTGCAGTTGTATAGCCAGTTGTGAGACATTTTCACAGCTAGCAAATACATTGATAACTAATTCAGCTTTAAAGGATTTGAATCAGTTCTTCAACTCATGAAAATCAATGCATTTCTATCACAGTGCCTATTTACCTCCTTGCAGGCCTTAGGTCTCCGTAATAAATTTGACATTTACATTTTAAGCATCATAAATCCACAAAAGTGTCCTTAACTCTGCTAGAATGTTTCGGTATCATGCAGGGGTCACAGGGCTCATGCCCTAAATCAGGAAAACAATTAACCACTAGACTGTTTGAGGTCACCCATGAGCAGGAAAGTAATTAGGTCTAGATTCTCATAGATAAAAAATTAGCTGCCAAAATACACAGATGGAATTTTCAAATAATGCTTAATAAGTTGAGATGCCTAACTCATATTGCTTCTTTTGAAAATCTGACCTTTAGAGCTTAATTTTAAGCTTTCCCATTATGGTTTAAGAGGGTGTGAAAACTTAAGTATGTACTTGAATGCATTTCTTGTAGGAAGACTCTTCCATAGACAAAAGCTTAAACACAGGCCAAGAGATGGCAAAGGCAACAATCATCCTGAATCAAGAGGGATTTTATTGGTATGTTTTGTGCAGCAGCAGACTGAACAGTGCCCTTTTCCAGCTAAGATCAATTCAGGGGGAACAGCTTTTGAATGAATTATTTCAAACACATAGACGTGGTTTGTGAAGCAAGATGGATTGCCAGTCCCTTGATAAAGCTCTGTGCTTCTGTTTAACTCAGTTCTTTTCTTTGTTATGCTTATCTTCTCGTGCTCCTATACCCTGTGACCCCCTGCAGTGGAGCTCTTAAATATCCATGATGACATACAGGAAAAAGGAATTAGAAAGACAGAGTATAAGTTCTCAGAAACTCAGGATAAATTAACTTGGCTATGTGGAGAGAAGGACCTTCGCTGTTTAAGGGACTGTTGTCTTGGATTTTTGTGGCCAAGAAGAAATTGACATTGCTGCATTGCACTTCAAATTGACCAGTATGGGGCAAAAGATGGATTTTTACTGGTATAAAAGTTTTGACCTTAAATGTCCACCACGCTCCTCCTAGGTCATCCTGGAGATCAGGTGTTCTATTCTTTCCTGAAATGTGCATTTTTCAGTTCTCATTTTAGAAATCCCACTCATAAATAATAGTAATTATTATGCAAGCACAAAAGCAAAGTTTTATTGATAGTAGGAATATAAATGAGATGCACTGTTTAGCATGTACTCCCTCTTATGCAAACAATTACATCTGGAAATTTCTAGTCTCTTTTGCAAAGAAACTAGACTCTTTTTAATTCTAAAAAGTTGTTTTTAACATATGCAAGTTTGAACTCTGATTTTATTGAATCTGCTTTGACTAGTTCTCCTTACAGCCAGCTGAATCTATCTGCATGTGAATATATGCAAGCAGCCGTTTAGGGCTTTTGTCACATATATCCTACAATATGACCAACAAAGGGAAGTTAACTTGGAAGTTTTCTTATGCAACAGGGACACCATGGGAAAAAAAGTCAGTTACAGCCCATGGAAAGCCTCCTTTTCTAGGATACCTGTAGAGGAAAACGCATGGCAGAAGAAGTGAACAAAGCAGCTGGGAGTTAGGGCTGGCTTTCAAAACTAGTTTCTGAGGTGAAGTACTAAGAATGATCTCCTAAGCCCCAGATCTCTCCAAGTAGCAGTCTGACTTCCATGGCAATGACACAGAGCAAGTCTGAAGGCTGAAAAGGAATGGCCATCTGAAAGGACTGAGGGAAACATCAAAAGAACTCAGAGACTCTTAGGAACATTGTACATAACTGGTTTTGCATAAATGTTTTACTGTCTTTGAGAATTTGGACAATCTACCATTAATCTCTCAGTCTGGGATTTATAGGAAATTGCATAAGATTGTGGAATGTGTCCATAATTTTCAGTAAAGGAAAAGAAAAAAGAAATTAAATTAAACTAATTTGGTTAGTGGAATTTTGTGTGTGTATGTTTTTCATTTTTATGGGGTTTTGGTTTTTTGTTTTTCTTTTTTGGGGTTTGTTTCAGGGTTTTCTTTAGAAATGGAAAGCATTTTTCTATTTATCTACCTAGATCCAATACAAGGATTCATTGCATTCACATAAAGACCTCATAGCCTCATAGTAATAAATTATATTTTTGTAATAAACTGAAGGTAACTAAAGAATAAAAAGTATTTTGCAATTTATTAGGTTAACCTCAGTTTTATGCAATAAGTAAATTTTCTCTCATTTCTGTCTCTGGAGGGATGGAAAGTCTATACTTGTACATAGTGTCTATTATATTTAACAAAGAAAGAAAGAAAGAAAAAAAAGTCACTTTATTCCCAGCAGTTGGCGGTTTACCTGGAACATATGTAAAGTAACACGCTATTAAGTTTCTAAAAAGATGCACGAGAGACTTAGCTTCTAAATCCTGCCAAGATGGGGCTAATCTTCATTCAAGTTGATCCTTTAAACTACAAACAAGATGGAATCCATACAGTGCACAGTGTGGTTTTGTGTTTGATTAGTTTTCTACATTTGTGGGAAGCATGGAACTCCGTATTTTTTGCAAGCCTGCCGAGAAAGTGATTAAGACAATACAGATTTTGCAAATGCATTACTGAAGATGCTAAAACATCTTGGAAGTACATTTGCATCATGTTTTTCACATATCTGATCTGTCTGTAAAGAGTGAGGAAGTATTTACTTTTGAAAGAAATATGAAAACAAGAACAAAATGCCATTTTATCTATTTCTGCTTTGTAAAACTTGGATAGAAGTATTTTGACATGACTTTAAGAGATTTTGAGTGTGATGAATTTTCTGTCTGGTACAGTATACATCATGGGTTTTTTATGGATTGAAAGATTTGTATTTTACTAGGCTAACTCATTCCTTGGAAAAGAAACCAAAATCATTGGTTTGACTAACTCTTGCATATATTTTAAATGTTCCCCCGGCATTGTAGATTACTTGGTGAAAGACCCTTTCACCTGTTACATATTCTTATTACCTGTACTATCATTGTGAATTGTGGGAAGAAACTCTTTTATCAAAAAAACCTTTCAAAAGCATGTAGAGTGAAAGAGAAAGGAATTAGAAAAAAACGTAGGCTCTGATACCTTTACTGCTTATAGTGAAACACATATACATGGCAGTTTTGATGGAATTCTAATGTAGATTTATTACTGGAATCTGCACCTCACTGTAAAATGCAGTCAAAAGAACAAATAAAGAGCAATGTGTAGGAAATAAAGACGTCAGATACTAAAATGTCTCTTTTTAAAAGTCTGCCTTTTTCGCAAGCCTTTTCATGAACTTTTTATAAAGTTTCTAGAGTAGACTAAAATAATTAGGGAAAAATGACCTTGAGGTTTATGCTGTGTTCAGAACAGTGACTTGTCCAATCACTGTAGGAAAGGGTGACAGATTGTGATTGATGTTTTCAGAAGAACTACAAAGTGAAGTGTATGAATGGCACCTTAGGTTTCTAACCATGTATGACAAAAGCAGGCACTGTGAGAAGCTCTTTATCCCCAGATGCTGTGAAAGCACATAACAAATTTCATATGGATGAGCCTATGAGTAGACTATCTGAAGAGCTAATCTAAAATCTCATTTTCAAAATTGATTCTGGTGTTTCAGAAGAGAACATATCCCTGAATATAGATCTTATATCAGGAGGATTAGGACGTCAGTGATTAATATGAATTTCATTTTTAGACACGTCGTGGGATTTCTGTGGCATATATAAAACACTGAACTTGTTGAACAGCATGTCCCTTTTCAATTACAGTTTTAATGAAGAAATGACTTTTACAAGGAAAAACTCTCATGGGTTTAATATTATAAAAAGCTGCTTCTTCCCCTACTCCCCTCCCTCCCCTTTGAATCAGGTACATTTTGTTGTTCTTGATGAAACAATAATATTTTCTTTATCCTGTCAGGCTGCGCCATGTTTTATGATGAAGCAAACCTGCTCTTGTCTCTTTTACTTTTATTTACACTTCTGTAGCTCCACTATCATCTTGGGAAAGAAAACAGTTTGAGTGAAGTCTGGTGACAGGCTTTAGAAAGAAACCGAACATTTGTAGATATTTACCTAGCTCCCATCCAGGGTCAAAGTGGTTTGAGTATCCTGTCAGCCTTTTAACTGACATTTAAGTTTAAAGGGATTTGTGTATATGACAGTCACAGAACTCACAGAATCACAGAAGAGGTAAGATTGGAAGGGACCACTGGAGGTCATCTAGTCCAACCTCCCTGTGCAAGCAGGATCCCATAGAGCACATAATCAGGATTGCGTCCAGGTAGCTTTTGAATATCACCAGCAAGGGAGACTTCACAACCTCCCTGGGCAATCTGTTTCAGTGCCTAATCACCCACACAGTACAGAAGTTCTTCCTCATGTTCAGATAGACTTTCCTGTATTCCAGTTTCTGCCCATTGCCTCTTGTCCTATTGCTGGGCACCACCAAGAAGAGCCTGATTCCATCCTTTTCTCCCTGTCTTATTTTCTTCAGGCTAAAGATCCCTCAGAGTTTCCTCATAAGTGAAGTGCTCCAGTCCCTTGTCATCTTCGTAGACCTGCACTAGAGCTCTGACCTAGGAGCTCCACATCTCTCTTGTACTGAGGAACCCAGAACTGGACACAAGACTCCAGGTGAGGCCTCATCAGTAGAAGAACAGGATCACCTCCCTCAACCCGCTGGCAATGCTCTTCCTGATGCATGCCAGGATACTATTGGCCTTCGTGGCCAAGTTGGGGTGAGTGAAAGGTTTCTACAGCTCTTGAATGGCAAGAAGAAAAATGAAGAGCACAAGTCCACTTGCCACCAACCCCCTTAATTTTGTTCCAGAGATATGTTTTGATACTTCAGCCATATCAATTTAAAAAATGTTTTCTGTTGTCATACGTTTGACTGAGACTTTCCAGGGCAGTACTAATCTGTTAATGCTTTTCATGTAGGCTACAGGTTCTCCCCAAAGGAAAGGGAGTGGAACTCATAGTCAAGTTTATGGACACTGCCAAATAACTTAAAAAAAAATCCTCACCCTTGCAGCAACCTCAATTCCAGTCACTTCTTTTTTAATTGTATTTTGTAAGACCATTAGACCTATATTTGATTTACACTTATGAGACTTGAAGTCCGATTTCTAAATTAGTCTGGAAATTTTTTGACTCAGAAAGTCATTAGTGAACACATAAAGCATTTTCCCTCACCTCTTGCCTTTATACTTGTAGTGTGTAAACTGATGTGAAACACAAAACATAAATTCCCATTCTGTGGTTTTCCATTCATAGTAACTCCATTCAAAAATGCTCTTCATATTTTCTTGAGCCTCACCTCTCCTTTTCTCAGCCCACTTGCATTTGAACCCTCAATTTTTTCAATTAAGACATAAGTGAAGATGGAGAATGTTTTCAGCTATGGGAAATGTTATCATAAGGTTATCACTTTTCTCCCTGATTAATTGTTCACTGAATTCTATAAGTACAGCAAAATAAATGTTTGAGATCAATTGATTAAATGTGTTAAGCTTTGTTTCACTGTCTGAAATTTTGAACACTTATCTTCCTTCAAAGTCAGAATGAGTAGGTTATCCCTCTTTGTAAAATACTAATGGTAAGGACATAGTACACAGTTATGAAAGTGATAAAGGCCAGGTTCCTGTGGTTAAAGAGGTATTGAAACTTACAGTCATCATTTCATAAATGGTGCTGCTGTTTGAATGTCAATCACCAAAGAGTTATGATTCACATCTCTTTTTAATAGAATTTGCTCTGTTTACAATGTAAGAAACCTGTGAAACTGCAGGACTTCTTTTACACATAATGCACTGAAATTGCCTTTGAAAGTACATGCACAAGGTGCACAGAAATGGTCTTTTATTTTACGGTTGTGGTTCAGTTGGAAATGCAGAACAGATACCATATAAATTCTTAGAAAATAATCTAGGCAACTCCCTGGTCTTCTTTTTAAATATCAGTAGCAATTTTATTTTTATGCGATAATTAAATAAATAAGATACAAAAAATTATGCTTGGTTCAAAATAAACACTTCTACTCTTTGACTATATGAAGGTTTCTCTATACAGAGATTTTTTCTGTCTTCCCTAGAATAGGGGAGCTATTTGGATATATAATTTTGATTTGGAAAAAGAACGTTTTTTTCTTCCAAAACAGATATGAAACTATGTTTCCATTTAACATGGGCTTGGTTTTTTCTGGATTACATCTACTCTGATTTCTCCCTATGGGTGCTCCCAGTACATTGTTGGGACCATAAAACCCCAGTGCAGGACTGCAGTGACTTCTGTAGGCTGAAGGTGCTTGACTCATAAATCCCTACTGGTGCTGTCTTGTTCAGGCTCTGTTACTCATTTTTATTGGGCTCAGAATGGATTATGAGCTCACAATAAATTATGGAGTTAAAATAGCAAATGGCTCTTTAGCATAACTTCAGTACCACACATCATATGGTATTACTGAAACTTCACACAGTTTGACCAGCTTATTCATGAGATGAAAATACTTTTATAAATAGCATTTTATGTGGTCACTGTATCCCAGATGAGTATTCAAACAGTGCCAAAACTTTTTATTTTCTTCTTTCTCCTTAAATATTATCCAAAGCTTTGGGTACTTCTGGGCTTGACATGTGGAGAAGCATCACTGTGTGCATTTCAGGTGTTTTTTTCAGCAGTCCCTGTGGTTCTGAAAGTATTTTCCATGCTGCTTTAATGGACGACATTTCTCTGTAAGGTTTCCTTGAAAATAATCTGTAGAAAATAATTGCTCCATCTTCGGTCACATACAGCTTCTGACAATGTGTAAATGTTCAGAAAGCAATTAATAGTCAAGTTTGGCAGGAAGGAAGGGAATAGAGCTTATCGTTGACTACATAAACAGAGAAAGTCAACTGTTTGAGTTTGCTGAAGCTTATGGAAGCATCTAGTCTCAGAATAGACGTGCTTAGAGATGTACTAAATGTTAACACTGATATTCCTTGTTATTCTTTCTTGTCAGAACATTAAATCAGCCTTGCAAATTATCAGAAAAATTTATTGACCTAGCCTGAAGACTCAAGATGGATGCTTTTGACTCTGAAAATATATTTCCTATCAATATTTAATATATTATCATTCTGATATCTTTCTATTTATAGATTTTTTTTAAAAATCATTTACTTATAAGCCCTACATCCAAGGGCTTAATGTTGAAAGAAAAATTAAAATAAATAGAATATTAAGTGTTGATGAAGAGGTTTAGGAACACATGCAAATGATCAATGTGATCAGGCAAAATGTCTGCTTTATTAGAAGAAAAGACATCTTTTATACTGCTTATGACATTCAGACATGTGATTCTTTTCCACACTAGATTGGATACATAAGGAAAACATACTTTGTTGTACGGTGCTAATTGGATGTCAACAGGTGGTCATAGGAGATGAGAAAACCTGTTCACCTGCCAAAAACTCCTCCTTGACCTTGGCACCAGGCCTTCTTTGTTCTAACTGTAAAAGTAGACGCCATATTAGCTACGCAGTACTTTTTACTGTCTGCACCCAGCTATGCCAAGGCAAATCTAACAGAAATGCAATAGAAATTGTTCATATAATTTGTATCCTCCCAATAATTAAGAATATACTTGCTAAAATAAGCTTATTTTAATATGATAGCTTTAAATCAGGTCTTATGTGTGATTTGCTTCTTCAAATTTTGCCACTCAGGTTGTCAATATCATACAATCTATCAATTTTAACTTCTGACCTGAATGCAGACAAAGTATTTCTTCTTTACAACCTTAGTAATTATACATATAAGCAAATACACCTACATACTTTTTTGAAGGAATCATTAGGAGTTTTGTCTTTGAAAAAGATGCTTACTGAAAAATTTTAAAGAGTCATCCTCTATCAACATTAATAAAAATGTAAACTACAATGCTAAAATATAAATTTTCATCTGGATTATATGACTAATGTGTTGAATGGAAGTTCCTGTCATATCAGAAATAGTGTAATAAGAGAGGTGCTTAGAAAAAAAACAAGATGAAAAGAGTTTCTGTAAAGAACAGCTAGAGTAGTGTTACTGAAGATTTCAGAAAGGACAAATGTTAGATGGAAAGAAATCCTGGAGTCATGCTCTGTTTCTCAGGATTAAAGACAGAAGTTCTTTCAACTCTGTAATAAGATTTGAATCACATATTTGCTGTGCTTGTGAAGCAGCATATATACCCCCTCCATTTGGTCAGACATCATTTTCCAAACACAACCTTACCATCTATGGGGATTATTTTGTAACTTTTTTACTTGTTCCCTGTGCAGCTGCTTGACTGTCTTCCTCACATAAAACAGGCCACAATTCCAATTATTTTTATAATTTTGGATTTGAGCTCTAACAGTTCTCAGAACTGCTTGGATTTTCTCACTTTCTTTTATTAGTTTTTTTTTTCATTGTTTCTTGGGTTTTTGTTTCCTCTTTTTTTTTTCACTGACATGAATAACTTCAGCCTGCTTCTTTTTTTTCCTGAAAGAGATAGATATTGACAGTTTGTTGGCCAAACATGTCTTCCTACTCCCGGGCATTACTTGTGTTCATTTTTCTGTTCTCTCTCTTTCCTACTCTATAATCCCAGGGATAAGAATCATTTGGGGTAACGGGTTTTTCTTCAGCTCAATTCTTTGCTCTTTTTGAAATCTTTCTTTTCCCTGGAAGAGATCCCCTAGCATTTTCTTAACTATTTCAGTGCAGTATCATTCCTGAGTCTGGAGACCTGACACATTTTGATTAATTTGTGCTTTCTTCATCCTTCTAATACACTTAAAAGATATTCTTCTCTTCCCTTCCTCTTTCTTTCCCAATTTATTAATTGCTGGCAGTTTTGCCTGATGTGTTTGGTTTTGGGGCAGAAGCCATTCTTCTATCCATGTATCTTAAATATTGTTTCTGGCTGCTCTACCATATTTTTGACTACCATATTTTCCACTGCACCTGTTTCCTACTTAGTCAAAAAATGCTCCATTTGTTTCCAGAGTAGTAGTCCATTCATCTTCTGCTGCAGTGCTTTCCACTGGTCCTGTGAAAAATTCCTCTGTGCTAATCATGCTGTTATCAATCCTTTCTTCATACTGTGCAGTTTTCCGGCATGTGAAAACCCTTGGTCAGTTGGACTCTTGATGGATCTTCTTGCCGCCTTTATTTTCCCCCGCCCCCCCCAAATGTCAGAGAGCCACTTATCTTTGGAGAATGGCCACAGCATATGAACTTTATGTGGTGTCATATAGGTTTGCCCTCCAAGCCCCACTTTCCTGGCAGTTTTGGTTCCTTTGTGATATCAGTTGCATCCACAGTTTAAGACAATTGCTTGTCTTCCTTAATCCTTTAGTCAGAAGACTGATGGTGTTTTTTGCTCAATAAATTGAAGATCATCTTTTAATTCTGTATCTTTCCAACATCCTGTGAGAGGTAGTCCAGGATCCAAATAATTATAGGGACTCTTTGTTTGGCATCCTTAATCTTTCAAGATTTTAAAATTGATTTTATAACTTTGAAGCTTAAACAAACTTTTCTGTCCAACAATAAACTTTCTACTTACTGCAACAGCATTTTTTTCTGCTTACAGTCACCATTGCATTCAGTTTCTAACTACATATTTCTATTTCATCAGTACCCAGTATTAATTTCTTTCATACTTGTTTGTAATCTTTTTATATTTGCCCTTTCTGCTGGAGTTGAATGAAAATTATTAAAACCACCATGCTCTTCAGGATAAAATATTCTTGGTAAACAAAACATGAACAGCTTCCTTCTTTTTTTTTTGTCTGCACCCCCTTTTGCAGGTGGAAAATAAATTGGGTTTTTATTGAATATTTAAGTATAATCAATCAGATTTGAATCTCTCTAACCTTCTGCTCAACAGGAAAGGCATCTGACAGAAATTTTCTTCCAATATCATTAATATTGGAAGAAGTGTCAAATATCAATCTGTTCATCATTAGTTCTCATCTGAGCTACTTCGCAGCGGGCCATAAATAGCAAAATTTCCTCTACGATTCCACTAGTAGAAGTACTTTCATATGCCTGGCTTTATCTTGGCACACAGAGAACAGCTTGTCAACGTCCTCTCACAGGCATATAATCATAGAATGGTTTGAGTTGAAAGGGACCTTTAAAGATCCTCTAGTTCAAACTGCACTGCCATGGGACATCTTCCACTAGACTGGACTGCTTAAAGTCCCACCCATTACAGGGATAGAGCATGTTGGTGGTGGTCCCAAGGAATCCTACTTTAGAAATCACAACATTAACTCTTTTAACAGGACTTTTTATATTCAGTCTTTTACCTTCCTTGCCTTTATAGGTTTTTGTCTGTTCAATGACAGGTCCTTGCTGATACCTTTTTTCTTTTCAGATCACTCCCATGCTCCATATCTGGGAGATAAACCCCTCTCTCATGGCTATTGCCTCCTCCCTCTTTTTCTTCTTTTCGGATAGGGCAAGTTAAATAATTCAAGCATTGTCAGCCACATATCTATTAGTTCTTCCAATCTGCTTAAACACTTCTTTTCCTGTCAATAAAGAGGAACTTATTTCATCCAGTATTTTTTACCAATAAACTGACTCTAATCTTGCAAGTTGCAACATGTCAGTAAATCATGTATTCCTTAACAAGCCTAGCTGATTTCAGTGGGGTTTACATCTCAGAAACATAAACATCAGTTTTCAGGGAGCTCGGTGAAGACTAAGTGTTGTATTCACTAAGTGAAGATGACATTGTCCCCACATCATTCTGAGCTAAGAAGTGAGATTTTGTTTATAGCACAAAACTGAAAATTTTGGAAGTCCAATTATTTTTTTTCACTTAGTTTGACTGATAAAATGACAAAGAGGTTCTTATGTGTACTACCTGCATATCTGGGTAGAGTTGTTTAATCAGGCAGAATCTATGGAGAAGGAAGAGCAGGAAGATGGCTTTGATTCCACTCCTCACATTCTCAGTGTCTGACCTGACAGCTGTCAAACTCTTTCATAAAGGAGGAACACTTAAAATTTGATATTTAAGCAGAAGCTTCCCATGATGAAACAATATCTCTGCTAGCCCATACTTGTTCTGTCATTCAATCCATACATGCTATTTTAAAGTATCCAAAGTTCAGACAAATCCATCAGCCTTAGCTCCTACTAACAAAAGCATAATAAGGACAGCGAAGGTACAGAGATTTAGCACAGATTCCCTCTACCTGTGCTAAATTTTGCTTGTAAGTGTTGTATTAACTTTTAAAAATGCGTGGGGCAAAATTCTCAGTGACACTAATGGGCATCACGTGATTCATTTAGCACACACAACTTTGAACAACCATGTCCTGTGCTATACAGTTTCTTGTGCCAGTGTCATCACTATGTTTCAGTGTCTTCCTGTAGTCCTGTAAATTCTGTGACTCACATTTTTCATGAGCGACTTGTTCTTTACATATGTCCTTAATTTTTTTCTTTATAAATTAAGGGATTTAATACAGTTTGACTTGCCTGAAAGTAGCTCATTCTGTTTCTCTTTTTGTTTTTTTTCTTTCTTTCTCTTAAAACCAAATTAACTTTTGGAGCACCAAGCTCTTTATTCACATTTGTTCACAGAAACTTGCAGTTTCAGTAAGGGACAGAAAGTTAGAAGTGTGCAATTTTCTGAACTCTGTATCTGGTACTTTTGGTCAACAACTCCTTTTGCTGTTCTCGAGGTCAATATACCCAAGGATCTCTGCCGCATGATAAGGTTCAATATTGCCATACAGGAGTTTGGGGGTTTTTTTTAACCCCTTAGATTATCAGGTTTTATAATTTCAGATGACAGTTTTATCATAGGTTGTCTCAATTTGATATAGAGGTTTTCTTGAATATTTCTTACAACAACAAAAATAAAAGAGAGCCAAATAAGACACAATTGTGTTCCATTGGTCAGACATAGAGCTTTTCACTGAAACTCATACAAAACTCATGTCTTGTAACTGTTAAGAATGTGCAATGTGTTAAAGGAAAATTTAGTTTTAAAATCAATAGGATTTTTAGAATGAAATTTTTCCCTATTTAGTTAAATCAAATACTAAGAATAAAATAAACCCAACTTTTAAAAGATATCACAAAAGATAATTTTTAAAAAATAAATTGATGGAAGGTGGTTAGGCGTTTTTTTTTGGTTGAGTCACAACTTGGATTTCTTCAAAGGGCATCAGCAGACCTTCCTCTACTTCCACAAAGTTACGTTTAAATCCCAACATACAGGTAATATTAGATCATTTAAGGTTTTTTCGACTAATTTGGGCTGGCAATCTCAGTAGGAGACTATGAAAGACTGAAGTGGTGTCAAGAGGCATAGGTAAGAGAAAATGTCCTGTCATATGAGAAATAGGAGACTTCTAACACCTCTGAAGCTTTTAGCTACTGTACAGAAAGTAGTATCATACAGCAACACCACAGTGTTAAAATACTGAATTTACATGCATAAGTCAGCTGGAATTTCAGTGATTGCATTTTGACAGTACCTGTATATTTTAAAAATTTCGGCTATCATTTGTCTGATATGCATGAACAATTCCTATAGCACAGACTGTCACTGTAGCATTGAGAGGTCCGGAACTATTAATAAGATTTTAATCTTTCATTAACTGAGATGTTCAATGACATTTTTCTTTGCTGTGAAGAAGCTGGGCAATTTATAGAGATGCGTCATCCTTCGAAGTAAAACTAAGAGGGTACCGAGCACAACAAGTTCACATCCATACTTCTCCTAAGTCTGTGAAAAGTCTAAATATTTACCTTACCTTACTGCAGGGGAGAATGGGAAGAGTTTAGTAATCAATATTGATAATCAAGTAAGAAATCAGAAAAGATATGCATACCTTAGATGACACATTTTGCAAATTTGAAGAGATATTTTTTCTTCCCTAGTTTTCCTGGCTGCAGGTTGATAACATCTTTCCTGCCCCCACCACAACAGCATCAATAACAACAAAATCCTGAGCTCTCAGTACCTCCAAAAACATGGTGGTAGAAAGTATACTACTGGAAAGTCAGCCTGGCATTTTAAGGTGTGGATATTAAGCCTTTCTGGAACTGCAGAGGGCAAGAGATTTTTTCAACAAAGCTACTAACATTAAGTCACTTATAAGTCTCCTGTCAAGGATTAGGTAAACCTGATAAGTAGGGTAAATTACTTCCAGCAAAAGTGCCAGCTCATGTGCATCAAAGAGACCAAAAAGATATTTTTCTTTCTCTTTATTCAGGGGATGTAAATTGTGCTTTAGAAGCAAAGATTTCTCTGCATGGTGCAATGGAAAAGAATCCAGAACTTTTAAACCCAGGGAGCCTTTGAAAGCTATTTTAAAAATTGTTTTTTCCTGCAGAGTTCTACTGAGCTTAATGAACCTCGTGGGCTTGGCAGGCAGTCCTGCTGGCTCCTGCAGCCTGTGGGAAGTGGGGTTGCTTTGGAGCTCATCCATCTCCACATCACATCTCAAAGCAGCAGCTCTACCAGATGTGCTAATGGAGCAGCTCTGTCAGCCCAGTTGATAAACACTTACATTTTAAAATTCTTTGCCTGCTAAATTACCCCTGTACACTTAAAGCTACACACACACATACTCTAACAAGCAAGTAACCTACAAGCCTAGTAAGCATAATAGTGGGAAGATGAAGGCTGCTCAAGCCATTTGCACATTCCTTGCGAATCCCAGTTCAATGAAGGCATTTCATTAAATCTGTATCAAAAATATCTTCTTCACAGAAAGAGTTTGTGTAACTATTTCCAACATCATTACTACTTGTTGTTTGATTTCACAGGCTGATATGTATCAAGTTGAATGGCTAAGAAGCAGGCTTATCATTGATGCATTGAAGTGGAATATAGAAATGCAAAAAGAAACTTTTTTTTAAAAAAAAGCCAAGCACTTTATTAAGCCCTGTAAATGCCATTAAAAGTCACTAATAACTTTACTCTTTAAACACTGTAAGATTTTAAAGTCTCACCAAAACTAAGCAAATCAGTTGGAATTAATATTAAATTGAGTTATTTCCGTGAATAATTTTTAGTCTTACAAGAAAAGAGGCCATTGGTTGCAAAGTTCACATCACGGGAAGGCAAGAAGTTGCCATCATCTACCCCAGAAGTGAATGTAGGAATTATGTTATAATTTACTTGTACAAATCATTGTATTATGGCTGTAAACCCATTTGATCTCCATCTGTAAGCTCATCAAATTTGCTTGTGCACTCAAGTTCCCTTGCTGCTAACTTACCCTTTAATTAAACTTCACTAGGGTTTGGGGGACAAACTGTGTATGAGCTTCATATGTCTCCAGTGGAATCGATAGCAATATTTTCACTGATTTCATTTGAGAACAATCTGACCTTATGATACACTAAAAAATCTAATCAGAAAATTTATAGAAACTGCTGTACGCTATGAAGAGTCACTTAGTGCAGTGAGGCTGCAGTAATATCCTGCTAGGAACTTATTCTCCAGCCTTGTGGAGGCCTTCTTTCCCTCTGCCTTTTCCCTCTGATTGCGGGAGTGTTTTAAAGCAGGTTTGGTCTTGATATCATAAGCTGTAAATTTGGAAAAACACAGCTATCCAGGGGGCAATACTGATGTCTAAACTTGTGGTATCTGTTGATTAACATAAACCATCCCTGAATTTTCTTAATATCACTTTATTGCCTAACGTATTTCTACGTTAATGCCTGACAAACACAGAGAAGAAACCCAATTTATGTGTTTCCAATGGCTAGGCTTCAGAAGCATACAAATGTACATGATGAATTTCAGTATAGTATTTTCAACCTCACTTCTGTAAGAACTGCCACTGCAGATTACAGACTAAAATTACCAGATAGTAGTACAGCCTAAGCCAATGCCTGAGAACACCAAGTGCTTTTAAGATCTTCCGCAAACCTTTTCTGTAACTCCTGTTTTGGGTTCTGGCCTTTACATCTCTTAGTTTAGCATGGTTTCACTAGACTATGAATGAAAGAGATTGCAGAGCTTGGAGACCTTTCAATAATGGGGAAGAGGTGAACTGAAAAATTAGATTTCTTCAAGCTTCGTGGTCCAAGTGCTCAACCTAAGCTTAAGTAGCCGTATTTATTTCCTCACTCAGACTCCTTTCTATCCATTGCTACAGATGGTCAAAACACTTTGGCAGACACTGATTTTTTTCTAATTCAAACCTCAACAAGTTGCAGATTCTATAACTTCAGAGGAGTGAAAATTATTCATTTTGATCTTGCAGGTAAAGAGCTTTGAAGATCACATGACTTGAGCAGCAGTGGCAAGACAATTCATCAGGATGGAAATGTCTGACCTTCTATTTTAAACATAATAATAAACAAAACAGTACACTGAAGCATCCAGACTTGGTGGGGGAGGAGGGAGGGAAGGATTTGGGGGCTTTTTTTGGTTTATTTTTAGTGATTGCCTAATATTTTAAGTGTGATGAAAAATCAGATCTGTGGGGAAAATACAGATGGTATTCTGTACTGGCTGAAGGGAATTCAGGTACTAATGATTTTGCTGCCACCGTTATTAACTAATTTTTGGGTTTAAGCATATGTGGAGATATGATCTGCATGGAGAGGAGCTATTGATGACAAAAGTATTTACTAGAATATTCTGACAGAGGCAAATTTTCAGAGATAAATAGACTGCATAATCCTATTCTATCCCTCCTCAAAACATGGAACCATAAAAATATTATCTTTGGAATAGACTTCTAAGATCATTGAGTCCAATCATTAAACTTGCACCACTGTATTCAGCACATCCACATGAGGTTTTTTTAATACATCCAGGGATGGTTATTCCACCACTTCCCTAGGCAGTCATTTCTAATGCCTGACGACCCTTTCAGAGAAGGAATTTTCCCTATATATCTAATCTAGGACTTCCGTGGTAGAGAGGGAGGTTGTGACAGACTAGGTTGCAAAAGAAATTTCAGATGCCTGATCTGAGCAGGTCTGAGGAATTACACTCAGGGAAAGACTTTCAGCTTATTCTCAGTCAGTATGCTTCAAACAACACTTTAACTTCTATTTTCTCATAAACTTTTTCCCATCATTACCAGTTTATAAAAATGCACTAGTTTAGACCAAAACTCCTCAGTTTACTTTTGCTGACATCTTCTGGATAATTTTAATTGAAGTTATCTGAGGAAGAAATGGTATCTTCAGATATATCAGGGAAGTATACAAGATATTACAGAAAAGAGAAAAAATACTGGCTTCTACTTGAGAAGTGTGACAAATCTGTAGCTGCTTTCTATAAAAAACATCTCCATAGGAATATGGGAGACACCAAGCATCTTGGACCCTATTCCAAGGGTGAGGGTAAAGTGTATTCACAGGTTGATTACAGTTTAATTTCTGCTATCTCAGTACCAGTTAAGAAGACATAAATAAATTATTTGTAGAAAAATCTCTCTCAAATCATTGGCTGATAGAAACCAAAGATGCTTTCAAAGCAAAGGGCAGATGAAATAAAAAATTGGCTCCACAAAGAGTAGGAACCCTATTAGCAATAGGAAATGCTATTTGGAGATGTTGATGCTCTAGATTCATTTCACTGACAGTTGAATCAAAATGCAAATTCTGGCAGACAGGTCTAAGAGGCAGAACGAGCAAATGATTTTTGCAATACAGCTTTAAAACTGGGAGATTAAATCTTCCATTTGTACTTTTTTTAATGAAAGGTAAATATCTAACAATATGAGAGGGGGATAAAGTTCCAGTGAAGAAGTTTGAGAGAGTTGGCAAATGAAACTTTGCTATTTTTTGCAAAAAGTTTAAATGTACATTGCCAGACTATGGCAAGCTGTTTTTGACCAGCCTTTGTTTTGTGGATTAGAAGTAAAAGAAAAATAATTAAAAACTCTGGCAAATTTCATTCTGCTACCCCATGTCTTGTCACATAAGCCTGTATTTTGGGTGATATGAGTTGATACATACTAACATAATTCAGCAAAACATGATATAAAAATTTGTGGCATGGTGGAAATTTGGAAAAAAAAAATACTTCAGAAGAATTGCTCTGCCTGGGAGATAATGGACTGCCTCCTTCTTCTTCCTTCTAAATCACTTACTACATTGCTATCTTTTCGAATCACTGCAGAATTACAGCATATTGATAACATGACGATAATCACAAAAGCTCAGTGGGACATCAGCCTCAACACAGAAGAGCAAAGGCTGTGAAAGGGAAGCACATAGCTCTGTGTCGGTCACACAGCGCAGCTCTGCACAAATACAATAACATACTTGAATGTTCCTAACATTACTGTTATGGATCAAAAGAAAAGTGTAACCGTCACAAAGAGGCTCTGAGACAAATGCACTGGTCCCAGGAAAATGGCAGCGTCTTGTAACTGATTTGCTACAGGTGTTTGATGAGGTTGAGGCTCAAAGCACGAAAGCTTATAAAAGAGTGTAAAGATAAGATCTCAATCAATGTCAAGAAAAAAAAAAAGGCATTTTGGTAGGAGTCAAATACATATCACAGATTAAAAAAATATGACATTTAGAAATGTAATTTTTCCGCTCTCTCATTTAGATCACCTCAGTACTTTAGAAGATGTAATCTAAAGACCAGTAAGATAAAGCAGATTCTGACTCTCTTTAGAAGAGTTACAATAAGGCCTTAGCCAAACAATAAAAGCTTAGCTTTTGACAAAAACAAGTGAAATAGGGAATCTTTCAACTGATTTCAGAGGGTGTTGAATTGCATGCATAGTAAATGGTCTTTTTACAGAATCTTTCACTGTAACAAACTGAAGAGGAAAGAGGTTAATTAGATCAAAAGTTGCTTTTGAGGTTTTTGTTGGTTATGTTTGTACTTTTTAAACCAGACTTCAATCTGTTTCTGTGACCTAAACACATTTTTTTTATTTACTCTGTTTCATTTATATGTAAAATAGAACAGCTTTTCTGCTGTCTTTTGGCAATCAGGGTTTTTTCCACTCAAACAGCCTTGTATTTATTCTGTAAGAAACTATTCACTCATGTGAAAAAAATTCTAGCTCTTCCAATTTTCATTTAATTTGCTTTAGTACCTTGGAGTGACTCAGAGATTCAATTTTCCAAATACATCATTTTTAGCTTTACTGCTTGAGTTGTAAGTAGCACAGGAGGCAAAGAGCAACAGCAGAATAACAAGGTACACAAATAATACTGTTTTGTTACCACAATTAAGATCTGATAAAGTAAAAGTTTGTAATGTAATGTTCCTTAGTGAATCAAGATACAGATGTGCTATAAAGGTGTTAGTGATATTTTTTGTTATCACACTATGAAGCTTTAAAAACCATTCTAATCTCCACACCTGCCAATGTGTCTTTTTCCCCCTATTCCATTCTTCTAATTCATTGAGAAAGGGAAAATTATTGTAATACAGATTGAGATGCATTTGCACTGCAATTCTATGCAGTTGACACCTACAAATAACTTGGTTTTGGTTCTCTGAGATATTACAGCATTGGACAGACAATTAGAATTAATTCTGAAGTAATCTTTAGGGATCTACCCACATTTGAACACCAAACCTACCAACCCTGTTGCATTTCACAATGACTGAAAATGCTTTGCTCACCCACTTATAGTCTCTGACTCGCATGTGACTCTCTTCCTAATGTATTCTTTAAAAAATAGCAGAATTCATAGTGAATTAGGCTTTCAAAAAGTCCCCATTCCTGTTTCATTGTGGGCAATTTTTTTCTTGGCTAGTGGAAAATATCAAAGACCAGTAGGAGATGCATATAGTCCACAGGTTATTCATAAGACAGAGAATGACTCATAACACCCATTTTATGGACATTTTAAGGAAAAGAACAATTGTTCTCTAAATGTTTGCCTCTTTTTTTCCTCAGCCTTCCCCTTCCCTTCTTAGCTGTACAAGTACTTAAGCAATTCACTTAAGATAGCTAAATGTGAGATTAATGCCTCCCTAAAGGTCAGTGAAGAAATACCATTGAGGACCACTGAAATGTAGGACTGAATTGTGTCCTAATTTGATTTTAATAGACCTTCGCAAACTGGAAAATGTAACATTGGGGTTACTAATCTTATGAGTTGTATCTCTGCAGACTTTCTGATGTCCTTTTTCAAAATTCAACTAACAGCTATTACTTTGAAAATTGTTTTTGAATAAAAGATACAGATATTTTTTCTGTCATAATTTTCAACTCTTTTTCTGAGTCTTTAAAGTTCAGACCACTTTTTGCTTTCCCCAAAAGAAGAATGTGTATTAGAGGAGAAATAATATCAATGCTCATACTATATTTTCTGAAGAGTCAACTGTATGGAAAGTCAGAACGCCAGATTTTTAAAGCTGTATAGCTACTAGAGACTGATAAAAAACAGGGAGGAAAAAAAGAGTATTGAAAAAGAAGGAGTACTGGGAAAGCGGCAAAGCAATCTGGATTGATGGGTCAAGGCCAACAACATGATGTTCAACAAGGTGAAGTGCTGGGACCTGCATTTGGGTCACAACGACCCTACACAGCACTATAAGACTGGGGAAGAGTGGCTGGAAAGCAGCCCAGCAGTAAAGGATCTGAGGGTGCTGGTCAACAGATGGCTAAACATGAGCCAGCAGTGTGCCCAGGTGGCCAAGAAGGCCAGTGGCATCCTGGCCTGTATCAGAAATAGTGCAGCCGGCAGGACCAGGGCAGTGATTGTCTCTCTGTACTCAGCACAGATGAGGCTGCACCTCAAATCCTGTGATAAGTTTTGGGCCCCTTACTACAAGAAAGGCATTGAAGTGCTGGAGTATGTCCAGAGAAGGGAAATGGAGATGGTGAAAGGTCTAGAGGGTAAGTCATATGAGAAGCAGCTGAGGGAGCTGGAGTTGTGTAGCTTGGAGAAAAGAAAGCTCAGGGGAGACCTCATCACTCTCTACAACCACCTGAAAGGATGTTGTTAGCCAGGTGGGGGCTGGTCTCTTCTCCCAGGCAATCAGTGACAGGACAAGAGGAAATGGCCTCAAGCTACACCAGGGGAAGTTCATGTTGGGCATCAAGTAGAATTTCTTCACTGAAAGGGTGGTCAAGTATTGGAATGGGCTGCTCAGGGAGGTGGTAGAATCACCGTCCCTGGAGGTATTCAAGAAACGACTGGACATGGCACTTAGTGCCATGGTCTAGTTGCCAAGGTGGTGATCCATCAAAGGTTGGACTCAATGATCTTGGAGGTCTCTTCCAGCCTCTGTGATTCTGTGAAAGGGAGACTTCATTCTATGTCTGCAGATATAGCCATGAAGTCCTACCTACAGAGCACCGGGAACTGAAAATATGACTTGGCTATGACATGAGTGGTGTGAACAAAGTAAAAACAAAAAATAAATGTATAAACTGCAGTTACAATACATACTGAATGGATAGGAGAATAACAGATATTCCAGGATTTATCTCGCTTTGGCTCTAACATGGATATATACCCTACCCAAATCAAATTATCTATGTCTATATGAGTCTATTCCCTTCCTGCAACCTTCACCTTGTACTTTTGTTAGCCTTCTATGACACCATCATGCCCTTATTTTCTTCCTTTCCTGAATTGTTGTTCTTCTACAATTGCTGGAGGTCTCTGGGGCTTCTTCTCTGTTCTCTTTGAATGTTGGTGATGGTCTGTGGGGAAAAAGGTCTTTCCTGTCTTCCTACTCTAGAAGTGCGGCCTAATGAGCTAATTAGATGTTTATTACAAATTGCTCTCACGCCTGGTCTGTTAATTTAGTGATCCTTACTTTTGAGCAGCTTTCTGTTTCTTTTTACAAACTACTTCTTAAGGTATATCTCTTTAAAAAAATCTTTCAGTTTTTTTTCAGATTGTTTCTTTGAGGTTATTTGGTCAAAGCAGAGAAAGGAAACATTGAGACTGTCATTTGCAGTACGGTGCTGTTCAGTGGCAACCGGCAAAGCTTCAGATTTGCTCTTTTCAGCACAATTTCTTTGATGCCTGAGGAGATCTGCAGCCAAGGAAGGAAGTGTAGCAGGTAACATTTTGTACCTTACTACACTTCTCTCCAACAAACAAAACAGCAAGGGCTTCAGAAATTATTCCTTGGTGTCCTGGATAAACCATTGATGATATTAGCTCTTTCTATCAGTCTTTATTAGTCTTTTTTCCCAAAGCACACACAGAAAAGTTCCATCATGTTTCTGTTAGCCAGGGAAATTTATGTTAGTAGAACAAGACAGGTGGTGTGAATGGGAAATCAGATTTGAGGCTACAGTCTTTCGCTTCTGACATTTTTCGAGGATAAATAGTCCCTTTGGCTAAGTTTTTACGGCTTCATGTATGACATTTAGTCATTAAATTTGACTTGAGATCGGGTGCTACTTCTACCAGGAAAAAATATGTCAGGGAAGGATACATGAGAGTCGCTCTCTCTTCTAAGGGCTGTTTTTGGTTGGTTGACTTGGTTTTGTCAATGTTGAAGACTGAAACCCACAGTATCACAACAGACTATAGAGATTACTATAATTTTTAAAATAAGCATTGCACCATACACTGTTGGAAGCTTTTTTTCCTGTCTAACTCTAAATTTTCTAGATAAAACATTCTATGAACAAAGATCAACATAAGACTTAAAAGAGTATAAAAATAAAGCTGTAACATAAAAAGACATCTGTTCTTGAAAAGAAATGTGTTTTTCTCATAGTAAGAAGCACAAATTTGATAAAAAGGCCGGATAAATGAATTTTGATGAACTAGGGACTAAATAATCAAGGTAAAAAGTAAAAAGTGAGATCACTCAAAAGATTGCTAAGGAAGAACAGGACCAGATTTTGCACCTTCCCTTGGATCGTTAGGACCAAAAACCCAAAATGTTGTGCTGTGCTTATTGTACTGATTTAAGCCTGGCTGGCTTAAAATCAGATCCTCTCACTCACCCTAAGAGTAGCTTAGAAAACTGGCCAAGTGCTTTTAAAATGTTCACCTGTGCAGTAAAGTAAGTATGTTTTCCCCTTCCCAATGACTAAGCAAGCCTATAGATAGTTCTTAGGCTCAGTGGGCACATGAATGAAATCTTGATGTGTTGAACAGGATTTTAGTTTTACCTTAAAGGATAACACTGTTCAATGTTCACATACCAAAAAAAAAAAAGTTTTTACATTTCCTCAATGTTTAGATGTTGGGAAATTTTACTTGTCAACTTGTACTTGTGAAAAACCAAGAGGTAGTCTCATCTTTCAGAACTGAGACAGCAAAAATTGATTCTTTTTACAGTAGGCCTGTGGTAGATATACTCTATGAGGCTGTGAAAGATTCATATTCAACTCCCTCATTCTCCTAAAGAAATTTGAATCCTTGTGGAAAAAAACAAAAAACAAAAAAACAACATTTACTTGACTGTTTTAGCCATCAGATTAGATAGAAGGTACACTGGGATGGGTGGATGAATGATGCTTGTGGCATGTTTTCATTCTTGCCTGGAGTAATGGTACACATCATCTTGCATGCACGGCTAATATATTCTCATCGGGAGCAAAATGATGAGTGGGATTCAGTCATTGGAGATTTATACTTGTTCCTGAGGTGTTTGTTTATTCTTACCTGCCTTTGGTGCACTCCAGGCTTGTGACTTATTTTGGAAATAAGAATGGGTAATTACAGGTAAAAAAAAAGGTAAATAAAAGTTTTATCCGTCTAACCTCTTTTTCTCTGTTAGGTTATCAAAACTCCAAAACTGTACTTGTATACATACACAAGTCCTGCAATGTGTGCAATAGCACATTGATATTTGTAATCATCCTTGATGTTATTTGGCATATAATGAAAACAACTAATTAGGTGTTACAAATTGTATTATATATGCACTGAATGTTGCAGTTTTTATTTAAGGCCTAAAGGCCTTAAAGCTATATATAGTTTAAGAGAATGGCAAGTTTGTGTATAGACATCAAATCTATTCAGCCTCTGAGAATTGCTGTGATAAATTTAATACATCACTGTCAATTTTATTTTCATTACATATATATATATTATTCAGGGACACTTGGTAACCAAGTCCTTAGACTAGAGGCATGGGAAAAAGTATCAGACAGAAACAGTACCAATGCACAGATGGCTGTGTCACTTGGCCTTCAGCTTTAAACCTAATAGGCCACCTAAGGCAAGGTGACACACATCCTGTCATATCACATGGCTTGATTGCAAGAAGTGTTATCACAAAGAAGCATGGATTTTTAGCATGAGCCAATGATTATCCTAAGAATAGTCACTTCCCTGGGCATAACCAGTGCTTTTGAAATGAGAGGTTAGATGTGGCTATTTACTAAGTCAGAGAGAAAGGAATGCCTTTTGTTTGGTGAGGTTTTCTATAAAGAGACTTTACAGTAATGAAATGCATATAGAGTGTATATAAATTGAATCCCTCACCAAGACTCAGGTGTCAGCCACTGTAAATTTAGATTTATGTTCCTTTTAACTGAGTGTTAGCATAAGCAATTCATTTCACCAGATTCAGAAATCTTCTGGTAGCAGTACATACATACCTTACATTTTAATTTTCTTTTCATCATACAACTAAGAATAAAACGGTGTTATGAGTAAAAGAAATAAATGCAGAGTTCTTTTCATCTTTAGGAGAAATAATTTTGATTACTAAAGTATGAACAACATTATTTTTGTCAATCTCTAAATAACATGGAAATAGATTTCTGTTAAACATTATTGGAAACATACATGAAAAAATCCATTATTTTGTAGGCATGGACCTTTTGCCCTCAGTGTTTGATTTTGACTGTGACATTTGGAAAAAGAGCTAGTAGTCATTGAAAAATGTGTTTAATTTAATTGACTCCTAATGTGAAATTGATTTTTTTATAGAAAATTGAACCAAGATACAAACAGTATACTCTAAATGTAACTCTTATAAGATATAACAAGCTAAAACTTTTTTTTGCTGGCATTTTTTAGCAGAAGTTTGATGGGGTTTTGTTTGTTGGGTTTTTTTTGTTTGTTTGTTTGGTTGGCTTGTTTTTTTACTAAAGTGCTCATAACATCTGCTCCATTATATTTTATATTAATAAATTAGGAATATTATTTTCTTGTATCAAAACTATGTAACTGGTGGCTTCATCTATTCATACTCCAGAATTGCCAATATCATTTTATGAATGAACTGCTCCTGGAACAGCTTTCTGCTTTTAATGCTGCAGTGGGGCTCTCCACTGCCGCAGATGCTGCTTCTTTTTGAAGAATACTTGGATACCTCTGAAGATCTAGAGCTGCAATTCTCATGTATTTACATAGCCTAAACTGAAATAGGAATGTACTCTTCTGTGGTAGGTTGACTCTGTCTGGACACCAGGTGCCCACCAAAGCTACTCTATCACTCCCCTCCTCAGGTGGGAAGGGAAGAGACAATTTAACAAAAGGCTTGTGGGTCAAGATAAGGACAGGGAGAAATAACTTACCAATTACTGCCAAAGGCAAAAGAGAACTGACTTGGGGAAATTAGTTTAATTTATTACTAATCAAAACAGAGTAGGATAATGAGAAATAAAACCAAGTCTTCAGACATCTTCCCCCCACCTCTTCCTTCCTCCTGGGCTCAACTTCACTCCTGATTTTCTCTACCTCCTTCTACAGAATCACAGAATATGCTGAGTTGAAAGGGATCCACTAGGATCCTTGAGTCCAACTCAGCCCTGCACAAGATCATCCCCACGAGTCACACCATGTGCCTAAGACTATAATACAAACATTTCTTGAACTCTGTCAGGCTTGCTGCTGTGACCGCTGCCCTGGGGAGCCTATTCCAGTGCCCAAACACCCTCTGGGTTGCCCCATGCCAGTTACAGAATCTGACACTTCCCCCTGTTGAACTTTATATGGTTGGTGGTTGCCCAGGCCTTTAATTTGTCCAGCTCTCTCTGCAGGGCCTCCTGCCTTCCAGGGAGTCAACAGCTCCTCCCAGTTTTTTATTGTCTGCAAACTTGCTGACAGTACAAAACTCGGAGGAGCTGTTGACTTCCTCAAAGGCAGAGAGGCCCTGTCGAGAGACCTCTAAAAATTAGACAGGGAGTGTAGCCTGCAGTTAGTTTACCACATGTTGTCTTTAGTGCTACTTCCTCCTCAGAGGTAGGACTCCTCACACTCTTCTCCTGCTTCAGCATGGAGTCCCTCCTACAGGAGACAGTTCTCTATGAACTTCTCCAATGTTGAGTCCTACACACAGGCTTTAGTTCTTCACGAACTGCTCCAGGGGGAGGGGAGTCCCT
This sequence comes from Neopelma chrysocephalum, assembly GCF_003984885.1. Lineage (NCBI taxonomy): Eukaryota > Metazoa > Chordata > Aves > Passeriformes > Pipridae > Neopelma > Neopelma chrysocephalum. Next base: position 21,446,003 of record NW_020897689.1, read on the forward strand.
TGCACAGCATGAAGTACTTCAAGAACAGGCTGCTCCAGTGTGGACCCCTAGAAGGTCACAAGTCCTGTCAGCAAATCTGGGCTCCTCTCTCCACAAGCACAAGGGTCCTGTCAGGAGCCTGCTCCATCATGAGTTTTCCATGTGGTCCCAGCCTCCTTCAGGCGTCCACCTGATCTGTCTGGCATGTGGTTCCATCTGGCACCAATGGACTGCAGGTGAATATCTGCTCCCTCACCCTGAGCTGCAGGGGAATCTCTACTCTGGCACCTGGAGCACCTCATCCCCTTCCTTCACTGACTTTGGTGCCTGCATGGCTGTTTTTTTCACATATTCTCACCCCTTTTTCCCTCTGCAATTTGCTTTTGTGCAGGGTTGTGTGGAGTTTTTTTCTGTTCTTAACTTTGTTAAGCCTTGAGGTGCTCCCACTGTTGCCTTGGTCAACAGTGGGTTCGACTTGGAGCTGGCTGGCTTTGACTCTGTCAGACACAGGGGAAGCTTCTGGCAGCTTTTCACAGAAGCCATCCCTATAGTCCCGCACTACCAAAACCTGGCCATGCAAACCTAAGACACCTTTCTAACTTAAAAATTTCTAATATAATCCCTGCATATCTGGAAAAACAGTTCTGATACTTCTGATACTGGATAGTCACAACCTGGGAGACTTGCCAATTTTTTCAGTGACAGCCTTGGAAGCTTGAGAAGGTGTTATAAAAAGGGAATAATGACTTAATAAGACATTAATAGATCAATAAGAATCCTAGTATATCCAAACTGTCTTTTACTTTAGCTAAGGAACAGCTTGAACCAATATGTGAACATGTCTAGGCTGTGTCTAAAACCTATCAAGATACTGATTTTCCTTTGATATAAACCGTAGGATAATATTCTGAAAACCTTTGCTAAATATTCAGTTGGAAAAGATGATAACCAAATATGAAATATAAATCTGTCTTTGATTTGATACCCTGAAACATAGGTTTAAATCCTTATATATACAAATTGGCTCAATTTTATGAAGATTCTCTGAACACAAATACGAAACCACACTGGTTTTCATTACTAGGACTTCTGTCATATTCACCAGGGGAGTGACATCGGTCTAATATTACTTTTTTGACATTTGGACATTAGAAACATTAAAGTGATATACATCAAGGGAGTATTTCTGGAATAACAGTTAAAAAATGCTGTAGAAAAAAACCTGTAGTGCAAACCTTTGTCCTTCTTTCATCTACAGCATATTCCCAAATCTGCTTCAATGAAAAAAGGTACATTAACCCTGTCACCACTCTGGTAGGATTCCCAGAGATGCAGAAGTAGCACATATAAACAAATCTATTCTAAAGGTAAGTATGAGAAGTTTACCTGCTCATAATATAGGACGAGTTTTATATTACAGAGCATCCTTAGAAAATAAAATGGTAAATGTTGGCCCCACTGAAGACATTGAAATAGTGCCTTTTGACCGGTGGTTCAGGACCTGTGCAGTGAATCTTACATTTGCTGGTGCAAAGGGCAGCTTCGTGTTAAGGGAATAACTGATGCTGGGCCAGGATCATATACATTGCATTGATGAAACTGCATGCCATTTTAGAAGTTCTTACATACCATTGAGTAATATCATACAGTACTGATTTCAATGATCTAAAAAATTTATTAAAACCTGATGTGACAACTGTTTGCTTTCACTATGTCCCATGTAAGTAGAAAAAAGTCATATAATTATTTTTCTGCAAATCCAAGAAAGGGTAGCAATGGTTATGTCTTGTTAAACAAGTTTTTGTGACCACAATACAGCATTAGATACTCAGACAAAGCAAGCAGATTGATATGCCAAAATGACAAGAGCTGATTTTGTCTGATTGTCTTAGAGACACTTACTGATTGTGCCTAGATTTGCCACCAGTTTAACAAGGAAAAGAAAAATATTTTTGTCAATAAACTCTGATTCTTTTCCTGATAAAAATATCGTCAGTGTCCAAGTAGTTTGAACATTGAAATGACAAAAGAGGGAAAAAAATAAAAAAGCCCCAACCAAACAAAAAAGGAACTTGCTTGTTTGCAACCAGAGCATTATAGATTAATACCATAGATGTTTAAGCATATAAAATATAGAAAATCCAGCTGGAAAAGCAAAATCTAGACAAGATTGCTGAATACCTGTTTGACATCAGTAAAACTGGAAGGTCACATTCAGTCTTACGAACAATCTCCCGCATTCAATATTTTTTCAGGCACATTTTGGCACATTCTCCTCTGCAAATACTATTTTTAAAGATATAATAATTCTCACAAAGACCAGTAACCATTATCACAGTAAATAGGAATCAAACATATATGAAAATAAATAAAATATTCTTTAATTTCATTATTTTATTTCCTAAAAGAGCCTGGTTCACTTGAAGCTCTTCCAATGTTATAAGATGACCAACCCATGCCAAAGCCATTCATAAGTATGAGTATTTTAAGCAGGATGTAGGTACAACAGTTCCTGTCCTTTGCTTTACATGTGTGAGGAGAGAAGTCAGGAAGCCTAGAGACTCTCTGAGCATGGCAGACCAGCTCTCTGGCCCTGAAAAGGCTAACCTAGAGTGAGGGAATTGCAGAGTAACTAGTTCAGGGTTTAGGGAGCTGGCAGCATTGCTGACAGTGCCCTCACCCACATGGGATGCAGTCCCGAGGTACCCCAACAAGAAGGGCAGAGCAGATCTGGCTGTGTCAGTATCAGGCACAGTGCAAATCTCCATGTGGACACAGGCCCGGGTCAGCAAGGAGAAGTCATCAGGGAGCAAAGACCAGGACCTGGCCAGCTCTAGGATGGGTGGGGAGGCCCCAGAAGAGCTTCTGACAGCTCCTTCTCACAATTTAACTATTTTCACAGTGATCCAGGGTCACAGCTGCACAGTAACAGAGCTGACTTTGCACACATCAGCTGTCAGCACCCAGAAAGGTGGTGAGGCTGCAGAACCTGCTGGTGCCATCAGCACCTGGACATAACCTGGCACATCTGGACATGTGTGCAGTTTGGAAACAGGTTCTGAGACAAGGAGGAAGTTTACAGCAGCAGGACAGCTGGCAATGAAAGAAATTGAATTTGAGCCAACAATGTGTTCTTGCCACAAACATAGAAAATATATTTGTATACTGGCCTGCATTAGACAAAGTATTGCCTAATACATTGTCTTAATACTTAATACTAATACAACGTATGGTCAAGGGAAATGATCCTTCCCATCTACTCATCACTGGTGAGGTCACACCTGGAGTATTATGTGCAGTTATGGGCTCTTCTACAAGAGAGACATGGACCTAGTGGAGAGTCCAATGAAGGGCTACAGAGATGATGAGGTACTGGAATAGCTATCCTATGAGGAAAGGCTGAGACATGTGGGACTGTTTAGCCTTGAGAATTTTAAGGAGGGAAATTATTATTAAATAATGAGTACATAAATGATGTATATATATAGTATATAGTAAGTATATAAATACATAAAGGGAGGATGCAAAGAGGGCAGAGCAAGCCTCTTTTCAGTGATGCCCAGTGACAGGATGAGAAGAACTGGACATGAACTGAAACATATGAGCTTCCCTCAAAACACCAGGAAAAGTTTTATCCCTGTGAGGTTGATAAAGCAATGTCACAGGTTGCCCAGACATGCTGGGAGATATTCAAAAGCCTTCTGGTCATGGTCCTGGGCTTTAGGTGGCCCTGCTTGAGCAGAGTGGGTGGACCAGGTGACCTCCAGAGGTCTTTTCCAACTTCAACTACTCTGATTCTGCGATTCCTCCAGGATTAGGAGATTCAACTGGATTAACTGCAGCAGCACTGCCTAGTTTACTTAAACGCCCTGCACCCTCAGGTCACCTCCTTGCTCTGGGAGGGCTGGAGTACCATGTTTGCACCCTGCCTGAGAACTGTTCTCTTCCTTTCTCCAAAGCACAGGACAGTTCGACTGACCATCTTAATGGCACAGTAAAGAATGAGAGAAGTGGGGAGTGTTGAAAAGTGTTAGTTTCAATTTTTTGGGATTGGGTCATACAGTAAATGCAGGCCCCTATTCATCAGGCTTTGCCTACTAGGCTACAGGGATTATTTACTTTGATAAACAAAAAAGAGGAGAAGACAGGAAGGTAGGAGGGTTTCTCTTTTTCCACTCAAGCTGTGATTTAAACTAAAGTGACAGGTCTCACTACAAATTGAAGGGATTTGGAAATGCTCCTGAATACCCTAGGAAATCAAGCACCTACTTTGGGGATCCTCACTGGACTCACCTGTATTCAAAATGAGACACTTGTGCAGATGGCACTTAGGGAAATAAAACATTAACTGCAGCTCATATGGAATTGTGGTTTCTCTATAAGTTATCCAATTTCAAGTTCATGACAGATTCATAGTACCTGCCTATGTCTAATTTATTTAGATTCTTAAGCCTTTTTCGTTTTGAATTTGAATAAATCATCATACTTCTATCTTTTTAAATGATTACTGTCTTTTTTTTTTCTTTCAATCATTCTTCAGTCTCTATCTCCAGTCTGCTACCTTGCAGTTAATAGCATCAGTTTGTGATTAAGTGTCTGACTGAGTGAAAATTTGGAATGTGGCTCAGATCATTAAGGATGTACCATATTGGAGTGGTACTATATTTAGGATTAATATGGGTGGTTGGTGAAAGTGGGTGATTTAGGCATCATCTGTTGCTCATGGTCATTTGCATTATTATTATGCTGTTCTCTGTGACAATGTAATGAAAGTCATCAAGAATGTGTTAAAGAGACAGTTTAGAATGCTAAACATCAGGTTTTGAGTACAGATATTTCATGAAATAGGTCTAGATCACATTTCTCATTACCTTACTGTAGTGGTTTGAACCAGGTTTCCCCCTGAAGCTGAAAGTGGTAACCCCCAGGGGGTGGTGACCCTTGGGGCTTGACCCAATCAATGCTCCTGCAAAATATAAACATATCTCTGGAGACCGGAAGAGAAGCAGTGGTTCTTGTGGTGAGAAGAAGAGGTGGCCATGTTGTAGAGGCCACGAGGAGAAGGGGCTCCGGCCCCTTAGGGGGCTTTGCCCCCCCCCCAGCCCCCAGTTGGGGGGCTGCAGGGACTTGGAACAGTGTTAGCTGGACTGAGTGCCTGTGGCTAGGAGCTGGGGGAGTTTCCTCCCCTGTAAGCAGAAGTGGGAGACGCTGAGAGCAGCGACGGAGCAGCAGCAGAACAGCAGTGTCCGAAGAGCAGTGGCAAAGAGCCAACTGATAAGAACTAGAGAAGCAGCAGATACCGGTATGCTGCATGGAAGACACAGAGATGTCTGAAGAGAAGGAAGAAGCAGCAGCAGGAGTAGAACCGAGCCAGCAGCAGGAACAGAGTTTTGGAGGGTAAGAACTGGACAAACCAAAATCCCCAAACTCGCTAGAGACCCCTCTGAGAAAGAGGAGGGGGTGGTGGACTGAGTGGAGTCCTAAAGTGCAGTATGCACTACAGAGAGGAGCTAAGAAGCTCCGGCCTCCTGAGAGCTCAGCCAGGATGGCCAAAGGAATGTGTGTGGAGGGGGTGACCTTGGGCTTTCCCCCCCCCTTTGCTGCAGCTTCAGAGAAGCTGGCAGCCATCTTTGAAGCAGAGCACAGAAGCTCTGTGAAGGGGCTTGATTTCCCCTGAGGATACCAGACCGTCACGAAGACCCCGGTGCTTCGTGATATGACCATGGTGTAGCGGCCGTGTCTGGGGTTACGCAGCCCATGGAAAGACCCCCTGTTTGAAGACGGGGGCCGAGAGAGGCTTGGAAGACCTCCCTCGTGTGTGCTGGCAGAGAGCCAGCAACTACTACTGCTGCCTAGAAGAGAAGACACAGAAAGCCTACTGCCTAGAGAGAGAGAGAGACCTGCTGCTGACAGACTGGAAGGGGTCTTTTCTTCTTCTTCTCTCCTGGACTTTTATTTGGAGAGAGAAGAGATTTGGCCCATTGTAAATATTATTGTCATGGTAGAGATAGAGTTAAGATTGTATGCAATGTATTATAGTATTTATTTATGTGTATAGTCTTTGTAATATATTCCTTCCCCCATATTGAGTCTCGTGTTTTTGTCTGGAAAACCCATCTCACATGGGGTTGAGATGTGGGTGGGGGGCTAGGAATCAGAATTGGATTTTGGGCCTGCTCAAACCATGACACTTACCTTATGTCTTTCTGACATAGGTTTATGTAGGTCTGCTTCTAATTTAAATTATTGGCTCTCTATAAGCCAGATGAGATGCATTCCATTTAAATTCCCACCTGCTAGAGGTTTATTCTCTTTCTCCAGTGCAAGGCAGTGATTTGTTCATTTTCTGACTCTTCAAGAAAAAAAAGATGAGTACATGCATTTCAGGACTGCTATGCACTGATTTTGTTTCCATATAGAAGACGCTTTAGAGAACAGACCCATATAAAGATAGGAGTTGCAAGTGACTTGTAGCAGAGGAGGATGCAACAAAGGAAATGCAACTGTCAAAGCAAGAGTTACCACAGCTAAAGAACTTCACTGATAGCTATTTACTGTTCTTTTTTCCATCACTGAAAGAATTTCTACCATAGTCACCCATATATCTTATTTTTCCCAAAAAGATCAAGGAGACAGCAGGAATAAGATCAATTACATTGAAATTTTCCACAAATTAACTCTAGAAATGAAAATAAAGAACAATAACCTTAATACAACATTCATGGGACAGGTATAGCTCTAAATGGCTAGTACTGAATACTATGAGACCTTCACATAAGACCAAGCATATATATACTTATGTATCTATATCATGAAGTAGAAACAGATCATGTTTATTTCTGTCTCCGAAAAGGCTTTAACAACTTAATATTCCTTTAAGTCAACATGAATTATAGGCTTACTTACATTTACTTTTGAATGTGGCAGTTGAAGATAAATCTAGTACTTAGAGTTCTGTCAGTTTTATTAGTTTAATAATTAACTATCCTATAACATGTGAGTATATACATTCATTCATGGCTAGGCTTCGCGAACAAAGATTTGGGAAGGGTTCTACCCACGTTTGTTGCAAGTGCGTTGGTGGCTAAAAAGGTTGCAAGTGCGTTGGTGGCCAATACGAGAAAGGCATGTCCGGTTGCAAAAGGCACAGCAGAAAGACTCCTTAGATGGTATATTCTGCAAAGCACAATTCTTTCTGCGTTGTCTTTTCTCCTCAAGGGTGATCCTGCGTGCTTTCTCAAAAGCATCAGCAGCGTTATAGATTGTGTGTCTCCAGGCCTCCTGATTGGAGGCCACAGTAGACCAGTTATGGTGGTCAATATGGTTTGGAGGTGTCCCGGGGCTGCTCCGAGCCCTCCCCCCTGAGTATATACATACTCAGTGGAAATAAACAAACTTAAGTCTGATGTGATGAGATAACTACTCATATGTTTTGGGAGGCCAAGAAGCCTATCAAACAACAGAAAACTGATAATCAAAAAAGTAACATCCATAGGAGGGCATATTATGTCTATCATGTTAAAAAACAATGAACAAATAAGATTTGTAATTCCCATTATACTCTGCTATTTGGAATTCTAGAAGGCTGGTAATATGAAAAGACATATAGAATAGTTCATATGAGATAAGTCAACAACTCTAATGTGAAGGAAATTTAAATAAGTAAATACTTGCACAGCCAAAACACACTTTGACAAAACAGGCCCTAGGTTGTGTCAACTTCTTTATTTCAGCCCCTTCCCACAAAAACAGTAAGAATAACAGCTTGCCTAAAATGAGAAAAAAGAAGTGATGAGCTGGAGTGGGATTAGGGGAAAAAACCCCAAACCTACAGAACTACTTTCTACACACAGTAATGAGGCCAAACAAAGGAATTCTTCTTAGCACCTGCACATGTGGAGAATGACTTTCAAAGATTTTCCATCCACATTTCAATCACTCCCTGTTGTCTCTTCTAACCTTATTTTTTCGTGATGAAGGAGCAAAAGCACAAGTATCTTGAGATTTACAAGTGCTTTCTGTCTAACCTCTTACTCCCACATGAAGACTAAGCTAACCAGCCTCGATGTTTTCTCTGTTTACTGTGAACTGTGCAGTGAGTTTATGAATCAAGACCTCACTGCAGAGGATTATGCCTAGAGCATAACCTTTCCTATGTTCAGATAAAGCAGTAACTCACACTGGGGTTGAAATTTAATGACATTGTGTTCCCTGCTGTGCTCTGTAAAAAAAAGGCTTTGGTACACATAAACAGTAATAGATTTAACGTGTTCATAATTTAATCAAATTATTTGATAACATAGCAAAGAAAAATGAAGAAACGCACTTTCACTGACCTTTTTTGGTGAGAGATCTGAAATTAGTTAACTGATTTATTACTTTAAAATGGTTCAGTTTATGTTACAGTATTTTCTAAATGGCCTAACGTGAATCAGAAGGATACTGTGAAAACACATTGTACTTTGTGCATTGTACTTTAGAGCCTCAGTCCCAGCCCCAGCCCCAGCAAGCTTATAGTGGAAACTGACAATATAAACAAGGAGTAAAAGAAGGCACATCCAAAAACTAATATCAGGACAGCAATCCCTTGATATTAGAAATTAATGAGTTAGTGATGGGTTTTCCTTTTCCTCTTTCCAGGTTTTTCAGAGGTTATGCATTTTAATCAATAATAAAATGTTTGTTGTAGAACTATAGGTCATTGATAATGTCTTTTATGCAAATGATTTTCGCTGAGCTTTCCTGTGCCCTTTAAAGTGAATAGGAAGCATCCTGAAATTTTCAGTCCAAAAGATAATCTTTTAAAATCTGAAATTTGTAATGTTTGTCAAATAATTTAAAACTTATAGTTCTTCTTTTATAAATCTTTTTAAGAAATAATGAGTCAATGATACATTGCTTGAAGACACTGAGATATGTTGTGCTGTAGCTAATTGATCTTTTGTATTTCACAGGGATTTTTTTTCCCTTACATAACCATTCCTTACGTGTCTCTTGAACTCCTTATAATGAAGTTGAAAACACACTACTAGCCTTATAAAAAGAGATTTGTCAAATTAAGTCATATGAATTAATAGAGGTTATGTCTCTGAATGAGTAATAAAAACTTGGATGATTTTTGTATTAGCATGTGGGAGTGCACACTGAAAATTAATCTTTGCTGGCCATAGTGCTTTAACAATGCAGTGGGAAGAGAATTTACCTTGTAATCAGTTTCACTGCCTTTAAAAAGCAGTTTGAAAAATAACCATTTTAGCCATATATTGAGCGTAAACTAAAAATTCACAGTAACAATGATAAATCCAGAAGCAAATTACAGCGATTGTTCAAGCGTGCAATCATTTGAGACCAAGCCCACTAGTTGAGTGTGGTTTGTCATTGGTGGGAGGGTAAAGCAATGTTGTCTCTTTTACACTCTTATATTGTGGCTAATTGTTTGATACAAAGAAGAGAGGTTCATGCTCTGAAAGCAGAATCTTCTGTGAAGAAAAAAATACTCTTATGATTCTGTATCAAGGCTGGTAAAGAAAGTCACAAGGCCTCTTGGCACAAGAGAAGGCATTCACAGTAGTCAAAGACTAAACATATCTCCTTAGGTTCATTTACTATTATCAGATAAGGGAGACAGCTTCCTCCCAGAGGTTGATGCAGAGCATCTACTGGAGGGAAGGAGGGAGGGAGGGAGGAAGTCAGGCAGGAAAGCAGGCAGGCAAGAAGACAGGCAGGAAGGAAAGGAGGGAGGGAGGCAGGAAGGTAGGATGGAAGGAAGGAAGGAAGACGTTTCCACAGCACCTCTGCACTTTCCCTGGGAGATCTGCTGTTAGCTGGCACATCTTGTTGGAGTGATTCTTTCTTTGCCCTGGACAGGAAAGCAGAGGCAAAACACAGGATTTCTGTGAGCAACCCTGTAGCTCCTAAAATAGGGACTGAGGCATATAGCTATGCATGTACATGACAATATCTATTCATGAATGGCAGCAGATCACATTACAAAATGCCAGATAAAATTGTTTCAACCTTCTCTGTATCCTCTGAACATCTAACTTCACCTCATATTGTAACATTTCAGTAAATAACATCCTCCAGCTCTTACACTAATATACTTTTTTCTTTTAAATAGTAATTTTAATTAATTCATCCTTTCTGACATTTGCATTTGTCTTTAAATGCCACTAGATAACAGGGTTTTAATCATTCCAAATAGCTTTTTAATTATAGACCTAATTACTTTTGCAGAAGGTTAAGCTGCACAAACAGGAATAAAAGTGTTTGCTTGTGCTCTGTGTTAAGAGTGATGTAGTGTTTTCTTATTAGGTATTCTGTAAACTTACTCGGTCAGTTTCATGTGACATTTGGAAAAAAAGAAAAAAGACCTCAAACTATGTATCTAAAGGCTGGAATTAGATTCTAGGACAGCTTAACACCCAGCTGTGTGGAACAGTCATTGATCTTTTAATTAATTATGAAATTAAAGTTAGGCATTCTTTTCCATTGCAGTGGTCATTCTGAGCTGACATATTTGAAAATGTAAAGGTACAGGGGTACATATAATATTACAGAATCACAGATTTTAGAGTTGGAAGGGACCTCTGAATATCATCCAGTCCAACTCCCCTGCCAAGGCAGTGTCACCTAAAGCATGTTACGCAGGAATGTGTGCAGGTGGGTTTTGAATATCTCCAGAGAGGGAGACTCCATGACATCCCTGGGCAGCTGGTTTCAGGCTCAACATAAAATTCTTCCTCATATTGAGGTGAAATTTCTTGTGCTGGATAAAATTTTCTTCTTTGTAAACACTTCTTAGCTTCTTTTTTCTCAGAAAATTTTCTGCCACTGATGATACTCTGATGCTTAAATGGAAAATAATTTCTTACTTTTTATGATTCTATGTCTTTACTTGAGGGTAGCCAGTTTGTGTAAACAAAACCAAGAGTTAATTTACACATCACTCTTGTCATACATTCTTCTTGAAGTGTAGTTCATCCTTTGTAGGTAAAGTAGGTCTGAATAAGACCTGTGTGGGTAGGAGCTCTTTCATTCCTGTTGAAAAACATGCCAGGTGCATTTATTTTTTATGGTCTTACTATTATAATAGAACAGATGTCTAATTGCATAGCTTAATTTGTACATCAGCTGCTATATACAGTATTTCTTAAAAATCACAAAGCTATATTTAGCTCAGAAACTAAAAATTACATATTTTGCTGCTCCTCTAGTCCAAATGGGCTAATTAGAACTGAAAAACCAAAATATATTCTACACCTATGGACTTGACTCCCATTTCATAGTCTATATCTCACTATGGTTAAATAATCTCAAGACGACAACATATTGTCTTTCAGAGTTTATTCCACCCTTTTGCCTATTAATGATTTAATCATGTTAATATGTATATTTTGGTTACACTTTTCCACTTTACTTGGTTTTATTCTATTCAAGTGAACCTTACTGTTATGCTGTGCTGTCACTGTATTGGTTTAGAAAAAGTAAACTCTTCCTTCAAAGGAGCTAAAAATAAAAATAAGCCTAGGCACCAAATTTAGGGCAACAAAAAAAAATTTCAAAACTTTTTACCAAGCAATCATAGAATCCTTTTGGTTGTAAAAGACCTCTAAGATCAGGTCCAACCATTAACCCAGCATTGCCAACTCCATCCCTAAACCATAAATCATGGAATGATTTAGATCAGAAAGAACCTTAAAGATCATCTAGTTCCAACTGCCCTGCCGTGTGTTGGAAGTATAAAATAGTGAAGAAAATGCAAAGTTCAATAGGCCATGGGACCCACAGGTGCAAGTGAGAAAAATGGATGGAGCCTCTACTGACACATGGGGTTTGTTGAACTTCAAGAAGTTCCAATTTTATCACTTCTCCAGACTGCCAGGGTTCCTCTGAAAGGCAGCACATCCATTTGACCCATCAGCCACTCAACAAATTTTTGTATCATCTGCAAATTTGCTGAAGATGAACTCTGAACCCTCATCCAATTTATTAATGGAAATTTTAAACAGTTTTGGACCCACCATTGAACCTGGAACACGTCATTACTGACTAGTTTCCATAGAGACTGATTTGCTGGTCACAGCCTACTAAGCCCCTCCCATCAGAAAAGATGATCAGATTCAAGTCTTCAGGCAACAACAAGCTGAGTAGTGAAGTTGATTTGCTTGAGGGAAGGGGTGCCATCCAGAGGGACCATGACACACCTGAGGAGTGGGCCCATGTGAACTTCAAGGCATCCAATAAGGCCAAATAGAACAAGGTCTTGCACTGGGGCAGTCCCCTCTATCAGGTAGCCCAGAGAACTTGTAGATTCCTTATCACTGGAATTGTCTCTGCCCATGACATGGGGGTTGGAATTAGAGAGTTTTAGAGGCCTCTTCCATTCTGTGATTCTATGATTCTCTGCAGGTTTGTTCTCTGTGAGATTCTTCCCAGCAGATCCTTGAACAGACTACTCTCCTGAAATCCATAGTCAATACCATGCTTTTTACTCCCTTCTGAACTCCACCATATCATTAGCACTGGTAACCAAGGGTGATATCAACTTTCACATTCCTGATCAGTTCTTCCCTGCTTGTAGGTATCAAGGTATATCTGAATTTTCAGCATGTCAAATGATTTTTCAGTCTGAAAATTCTTGGATTCTCACCATGGTAAGTTACCTCTATTAAGTTTCTGTTCTTCCAGTTGATCAATGGTACCTTGCAAAGACAGAATCGTGGATATGGTAGTATCTTGACAACATGTTCCTACAATATAAACAGGGGACTCTCAGGTACTTTTAGAATACTTGCATTATCTTTTTTTTTTCCCTCTGGAGTCAGCTTCTGTGAAAGCCAAGAATCTGTATCTGTAAGATGCATGAGGTCAGACAAGCAAATTCTGTTAAAGTGACTGATGGACTGGACTCATTTATGCCAATCAAATAAACTGTTTTTTATATTTCAAATGTTAGAGTTTATGACAAGGTTCTGAACTCATAAAGGGAGTCACTTGCTTGAGTGTAGAAATATGAACATAATTGCCTATGATTAGATACTAAATTTCTAAGCTAGCTTTAGTGTACTAAAGCAAATTTAGTTTTAAAGTGGCTTTAAAGTGCAAGAAGAAAGTGCCTTGAGTCATAATGGAATTGCAACTGCAAAGGTACAACCCTAAAATGTCCAAAACTTTGACACAGACTTTGGATTGTCTGTATTTTCTCATCCTAAGTGAATCTATAACAGCACTTCCCAAAAACTTCATTCTTACATGACAGTTGCTACTGCCTTTATAGGTTGTTGCATTTCTCTCTGTGCTGTAAGATATAAAAAGATGGCTAGGTCAGATGTAATAAAAAGTCTTGGGTTTTTTTGTTGATTCTCTGCACTAAAGGCATGCGGCTAGCTCCTTGGTATCTCTCTGGCCTTGCCCTTATTGCTTCTCCTCAAGGTTAATTTGGTAACCAATAACTGAAGTCTCATTAATGCAAGATCAGGTTCTCCTTTGCTGTCCAATGCTTATAGTTTTCTTTTGTGTACTTAAAACATAGTACTCAAGCTGTTCAGCAAAAGATAAAGTAAAATGTCTCAGAGCTATTCTGATGACTCAGAAACAATAAGAGGTGGTTGCAACATTATCACATCACTTCATACTTATAAGTTCTTGTCCTCTCATTTTGTTGCCAAAGGAAGACAGATTAAGTTTAGTTATTCAAAGGAACTTGAGCATCAAAATGTTTTATAGCAGCATGAGGTAGATACCAAGCCAAATATTCATATGTTGTTGGATAGAAAGAGTGAGTGAAAAAGAAATCATGGGCACAGCATTGTGAGCAATATGGTTTTATTGTCTTATTAGATTTCTTAGATAGTTACAGTTCAACAATTTTTCTTCTTGATTAAATTATTTACACACAGACACGCACTGCCATCTGAGATCCACTAGATGTACTTATGACCCATCTCCAGCTCCCATTCCAGAGAGTAATGAGTTGAATGTGCCATCATGCCTGCCAGACTGAGGCAAACTTATACCTTAAAGCATATCAAGTAGCACTGGATGCCTAGGTGCACGCAAATGACAAGTCTTTGGTCAGTAAACTAGGGAGACCTTAAGAGTTATTCAACTGGCCACATAGTGGTGTCTCCTTTGAGCTGAGCAGCTCTTTAGCACCCACAGACTCCACTGGCAATATTAGCTAGGTCATGTCTGAAACCCAACACCTTGTCCAGAGGCCAGGTTGGGTGCTCCTGAGTATCTGAAATCATACTAGAGATCCAAGTGAAGACAACTGTACTGACCTCTTTTTCTCTCATTTACCCACATGGTATGGGTTTCAACTGCCTAAAACCAGAGCATCTTTTGTCGTTTTTTTGATGCTGGGGCAGTGCAAACAAATTTGGTTTAGTTTAGATAGTTTATTTTATTTATACATATAAACACAATGAATACCACTGATTTCAATCTAAAATTCTGTTCATTATACTGAACTACATATTGTATAAAAAGTAATGAAAGTTCAGCTCCAGTTTAATATTCCTAAAATAAACTAAAAATTTTTCAGTGTTCTTGACCTAATCTCACTTCATAAATAAAAGAAAAAGTCAGGACTGTTTTATATGTAGGCAACAAATTCCTGGTTACACTGAAAGGTATTACGTAGGTACTATGTAATATATGTCTTTATTTTGTAGTCAGGTTTAAATTTATCTGCAATAGTACTGTCCAAGGATATCTTTTGTCTTCACTGATGGCAGCTATAAATCAATAGCAGCAAAATCTGTCATTTCTTCCTCTGAATAATTCTGTACTTAAGCACTCCTTGCTTATTATGTTTTAAGAAAACGTGATCATCCCCATTAATTAGTTCATACTATAAAGAAAACTGATTAAGTTGCATGCTCATCTTAACTTGTGCTCATTTGGATTTCAGTTTAGGAAAAACAAAATAAGTAAAGGAAAGTTAAATATGAGCCTATCTCACTGTGGATTTTAGAGAAATGGAATTCATGAATGTAGGAACATTGACATTTTACAGAAATTACAAGTAACTTTCAGTTTCTGTTGATGCTCCGTTATCTCTCTTTCTGCACCTCTCCTAAATATAAAAATCACTGATGTTATAGATGTTGATGTCATCATTCTTAATACACTGAGATAATAATCTTAAAAATATAATTGACTTACATATTGCTGACACAGTAAATCCTTTCCTGGTCCGACGTAAGTTATGACATAATATTAAACTTCAGCCCCATGGCAGACAAAGTTTATATTTATTTTAAAAAAGTCATAAACAGTTCTCCTGTGAAGAAATATTCAAACGTCTTCTTCATATCTTTTATAAGAATAAATAACCTTTTGGGCATTATTCTTTCTTAGAGGTATGTTCCCTTTAAATTAATTAAAGTAATTAAAATGTTAGAATATTAGTCTCTTTTAACAGGACACAATTATGAATAGTGGTGACTCAGAATATCTGCAACCCTGTAAAGGGGATGGGGGTCAAACAGGTAAAACTTTCCAAAGAGTACCCCACTGAAATATTTCTAAATGCATCTTTGAAGATGATTCAGCTTTGTAGTTAGACTAAAGGGTGAAGACAGAAGTTCTGCTGAAAGTAAGGCCACCCGCTACTTGGTTACTGTGTGTCTGAACAACTTCTGGGTCACCGATCATGAGTTTTGAAAAGGAAATACTGGATAAAATGTCAGAAGTGAAAGCAAGTTCTGGTAGAAAAATGTTTATCTGAAACAAATGTCGAAGGTTGCCGTGAAATCTAATAGGGTGGATAAAGAACTTCTTTAGCTTGACTTATCAAAGATAAGTCACATTTTCTATGTATCATTCACAATGCATTTAAATTGGACTTAATATACAGGAAAAATTACATATCTGAGTTCAGGAACTAAGCAAAATATACTTAATTGACAGAGCAAATATAGAGAAGGGGTCTAGTTTGGGGACAGACTGAGCATGTCTAATTCTGTTAAAAGCTAATCACAGTTTAATGGGGGGGTAGAATGTAAAAACATATAATTATATCGCATCATAGTAGTAAAAGGATGTTTTCAAAGTGAGTTTTATTTTTACAACTGCCATTTATTCTTGTAATTTGCAACATCCAAATCTGGAATGATGCAATTGTTACCACTGTACAAAGCTGATCTTAGATGTACAAAAATCAGGCCATTTTACAGGACAGCAGTATGCTGGAAAAAATCACCGTTCTGCTGTCTATTTTGCCTATATCAGAAGATTCCACTGTTTAATTCATAGAATGGATACTACCAAGGAAGTGAGCGCCTGCTTCCTGTCCCAGAGAGAAGGTTGAGTGGCACTGTGGCTGTTCTCTTTGGAAATGAGGGGCAATAATGAATGCTTCTAGTGGCAGATGACCTCTCTAATCCCTTTTTGATGCTCTGCAGCACCAAGGACAGGAAGCTTTAGTGTTGGTTTCTAGCTCAGCAACAACAATGGACCATCCTTTTCCAAATGCTTTCCCATCTCACCCATACTTTGAGAGAAACAACTTAGGAGGCATTGGATAGTGTTAATGACATGGGATTTGTTATACAAGAAAAGGTAGAGGAAAGAAGTCCTGATGGACTTTTTGAGATGGAGTGTAGGCTAGAGTCAGAGATGTATGGCAAAATTGCTCTGTGGGGCACAGCCTTGAAAGGGGCTATGGAAAGTAGTTCCGTACTCCAGGTGTTTGGAAAGCAGAGAATCAGGCAAAGGAATAGCTGCAGTCAAATATCTGATGTATTTTGCACATGATGACCAGTTTAACATATACTATGTGCTATATTTGAAGTCACTGTATTGCTTTAAGTTTCAAAAAATTAATCCTCTAGATTTCTTGGAATCAATTTGTTCCTTGACAGTATGGAGTATCATTATGAAAGCCCTCCACTTACACAATTGATTCTGGCATAGAAAAGAGAAAACATGTAATTAGTCAAGATAAGTACTGTAGTTGGAGACAGTAATTCCAAACAGTCAAAGCTAATTAGTTATCTGGTGCCAAGAAGTCGTATAAGCACCTTGTTTTCAGAATAGACTAATGCATATGACATATTTCTACAGTTAATACCATACCTCTGTTTTGCTTCCCAGTGAATTGAAGTGACATAGTGCATGTTAAAAAGTAAAAGTTTGCTTATACAGTTTTAAGAAATGAACAAATTACATTCTGTTGTTTTAAAGTGAAAACATTGTTGCCACTTAGCAAAACATGTAATTTCAATTTCACCATGTTCCACCAGGAAATCAAGCTGTTGGCAGATTTCCCATTTCCCTTCAAGAATGTCCCAGGATAAACCAGCTAACAGATGAAACTGGTGGAGAAAGGACAAAAAATGTGGTAAGTACAGGGCATTATAATGTTGAGCAGATCTAATAGCTACAAGGTAAGAATTTATAATGATAATTAATGCATAACTGAACAAGGAATGTCACCAGAGAAATTAAGTTTTCCTGCTGACATATTTTTATACACAAGATTAAATGAAATTATAGGCCTATTTCACATAGCCTCACCTGTGGAAGTCTTCTTTTGTTTCCCCAAAGTTCTGAGCATGGAAATTTTCCAGACTACTGTGTCTTTTCAGATAGGTCCTTCTATCTTTATAGATACAGCATATTTGGCTTGCTCTACATTCTGTGATGTAAGCATTGAAGTTCTTAAGATTAGGTGCTTTTTACCAGAAGCTCTTATGCTCTTTGCAGTGAAGTTTCAATGAGGAATCTTCTCAGACCTGTTGCAAGTTGTCAGTGTGGCTCGTTTGGCCTTCAAAGACATAGAATTTCTTGTTTTAGTTGTCTTTATAACTGGACAAAAGTTTGGTAATTTGGAGATTTCCATACAATCTTGATAAACTTTTGCAGAACTGATGAAACCAACCAGCAAACTTTTGAAGTGGACAACTGTACCAACGGTCTCATTTTCCATTTTTACATTGACTCTTATTATTTTCTGACATTTTAATATTATAATAAAGAAGCAAATAAGAAAAACCTTTTAAAATATGCAAATTGTATAAGCTGGAGGAGTGCTTACAACAAAGCGAAAACGTTGTTTAATTATCTAAAGTAACTAAAATGATTAGAGAAAAGGTAAGATTTTAGTTTCACTTACAAGGTACAAATTCAGGGAGACTCCAGGGACTTTGACACAACAAATACAAACCTTCTTTGAAGGGAAAGAGCTCTGAATTCAGCCTGTAGACCTCTTCATAGCCCTCAACTGAAAAATGACAACAGTAGATATGTTGACTGATTACTTAATGTCTTTTGAAAACCAAATGTTTTAGTGTTTACTAAAAAATAGAGCGAATTACATATTTACTAGATGTAAATGAATAATTCATAACAAATCATTTATTCAGCGAATTTCACCTCTTTCTCAAATTACCATTTTCTTTAATATATATTCATTAATTGAACAGTTTCAGTGAATAACTCTGTCATTCTCTCAACAGGAGTATGACACAGAGAGTATTCAGAAAAATAAAAAACCCGGGGTTTAATCCAGAGAAATAGATATTTTTTCTACAATGGTATATTCCTATTTAATATATTTATTAGAACATTTCCCATTGAAATGGGAACTGAACAAACTAATTTCTGACACTAGCCATCAACTTTTCCTGCACGTTCTTTGCTTCTGTGAACATGAATGTGCTTGTTACTACTTCTACAATTATAGCTGCTCTGAATATGAATTACACTTTCTTTTTTTCATGTCTGTTTTTCATGGTGAATTCTAGTTCCTGGGTTCTGAACTAAGGATTTAATCTTTTGGAAGACAAAGGATTGAAATTATTATACAACAATGGTTTTGTAGTAACTCTGATTATTTAGTTGGGGTTTTTTGTTTGTTTGTTGGTTTGGTTTGGGTTGGGTTTTTTTTGTTTTGTTTTGTTTTGTTTTGTTTTTGTTTTGTTTTGTTTTGTTGGGTTTTTTTCAATAGAGGCACACCTGATTTATTTTTTTCTTATCTGGCATCAAGTTTCTTTTGTCTTTTGGGACACAATATTTATTCTTTCCACCCAATTCCATTTTTTCCTCCACATTGTATCTTTTACGGGATATCACATGAAACTATATATTGTTTTAGTGGACTTGCTCAAAATTGTTCATTATTTTGTATCATTTTCTATATGCTTACCTAGTTGTTGGTGCTTGAAGCAAGCAGCTTATGATATATGTAACAAAATGTCATCCGTCACCATCTGTGATCTTTTCCAAAAGTTCTAAAACTGAAAGAAAATATATGGCCTTGGAATTTGTTGCTTGGTAGTCTTCAGGCAACAAAAATAAAAGGATGAAAAAGATGGTTTTATTTTTCTCCTTGACTCATGTCTTGAGTTAGGGATTACTTTGGGTCCAAAGCCATTAGGCAGTCCAAATAGAGTAAATATCCAGTAGAAATCTGAGCCTTCTACTTAAAAACAGCTCCTAAAAAAGCCAAATGAACAATTGATTTTTGTTTTCCAGTTTGGTTGCTGGAATGAACCCTATTATCTGTTCAGTTTGAATTTTATTTTCTAATTTTGCTGTACTGGCTAAAAAACCCAAACAAAACAAAACCAACAAAAGCAACTACACTGTGTTATGTCAAAGTGCAATTTCATTATGTATGAAATGTTTCTTTTCAAATGAAAAGAAAAATCAATGAATAATGAACTAGATACACATGGCAAGTGAGGGCCATCCTTTAAGGAGTGCTTGGAGATCACCAATAGGATAAAAAAGAACCTGTGTCCCTTCTTTTAAGTAGGCCAAAAAAGTGTGAGATAAGAAAAGTTTAATGAGAAATAATGTAGCCACTAAGCATTTCAGCATGGAAACTAGCATGGAAACATCAATCTTTCTCATTACACAGAGTCTGTTTCATTATATACTTACTAGTTTTATCAAATCTTTTTCTAAATATGTAATATTTGTGCTTCATGGTGGTCACTGAAGTTTGATCTCTCTGTCCAGAGGTATTGGAGTATACCACAAGTCCTTTGCTGCCCACACATCCAGGTTTTATTTCAACTGAAACTGGGTCATGAGAAGATGTTTTTGACCCAAATTTCATTGAAATATGCAGGGAAATGGTAGTCCAGTTCTCCAATAGGAAGACATGCTCTGAGTTGGAAGGGAGACTGTACAGCCAAATTTACAAAGTGAGTGTCTGAGCTCTTGACTCTCCTCCAGTGACATTTAAAGAGTTACAAAAATGGGAATGTATGGGATGGATGTACATGAATGGATGTGATGGATATGTTAATGTGGATCCATATTCCCTGTCACCCTTGATATAATGTTGAATCCACAATTCCCATGAGGAAAAAAAAAGGAGGGGAAATTCAGTCTCCCATATTACCAGTAAAAATGGTAACATACAGATTATACTGCTGTGGTAAGAACAAGTATTTCCTTCACAATCTGAAGCAGCAGCTGAAAGACAGGATAAATTTTATGTTATTCTTCCTTGCAGTCCACTTGTCCTCAGCACAACTGAATGTGATGAGGGGGATAGAAAGAAGGCACATCCGTTGTGGTTCACAATGCCCACAAACTCTTTAAGTTACTTTTACCATTCTCAGGGCCCAGACTGAAAAGGAACTGCTTGTTTCCCCCAGAAAATGAATTCAGAACTGAGTTACAAACTATCTGACTTCTTTGGCTTCTCAACAGAGCAGTACAAAAGAACCTGTCAGATGCATAATGTGACCTGATGACTTGCCCCAGAGTTGAGCTGCTGTTATCACAAATAGAAATATTATCACTACGCTTCACAGTCACAACACAAAGGTCAAAGGAAGTTGATGGTTTGAAGAGTGATGCTTCCTCAAGTCACGTCTCCTTCACACAAGAATATTAACAGTGCAGTACAGAACTGAATCTTCCATGAATATTTAGTAACTAGTCACTATGGTACTGTAAGGCAGAAGCAAATCCTTTTCTTTGAGCACTTCTCTCCCTTTGTAAAACTTTAAAGCTCTTCTTATTAATTTTTAAATACATAACAACATGTATTGGACTTTATGACCTTAAAGGTCTTTTCCAACCTAAATGATTCTGTGATTCTTTAACCACAATAAAAATCTACTCTCTTTGATGGGGCCAAAGTCAAAAACTTGCCCTTGTTTTGCATGTGTTTTGTACATCCATTGACTGCAGTACTAATATTCATTATATAAACTGGAGCAGGTAGCCTAGAACAATTATTTATTGAAAGTTTCTCGTGGATTTCATTGGTCTTCATCTACAGAGCAGATGCATTTGAATACAAAGCAGGATACTCATTATTATGAAAGAAACAACTGCTCTTCTCCCCACTCTTCTATAGTTTTCTCCCTTCTAGAGAGAGAAAGAGAAGAGACCTTCTTATTGATCCCCTTGAATTAAAAGTCAAACTGTGGTATTTGATCTGTATCCACCACTGCACAACATCTAGCCTTAGTAACTCCAGAGTTTAACTAGAAACTATAGGTAAGGTAAATGTTATTATACTTATTTGACTGTTGTCAGAACAAGGGTGTAATAGAAAAAGTGAGCACAAAATAAGAAGGGAGTTACACCACAGAAACACAAAGGCTTGCAAGTTTGGCCTTCCCTGACCCAGTGGGCAGCCATAAGGGCCAGAATGCACCAGTTCAAACCTGCCCTTGAGAGAAGGCTCTATTAAACATCTTCTGTAAGAGTATGATGCTCAATTAAATGACTTTGAAGTCATTTATTGCCCTAGTAGTTTGAAATAAAACATAAAATAAAAGAGGAACTTTTAAAAAAAGGTCTGGAAAAATGCTGCCTGATCAAGTTACATACATTGCATTTAATGAGTCTTGAAGTGGGCTTGCTATATTTTCAAATTTTAAACTTTTGTGAAGTGAAAAATTGATTGAAAAAAAGAAGTTGTATTTTGAATTCTGAACTCATACAGATGCTTGTGGGTTTTTTGCTTAAACTCTTGTTTAGTTACCAGACAGATAATTTGATGAGGTTAACATAAAACAAATGTATTTCTGAAATAAAACAGGAAGAAAGGTTTATGATTGGCAGAATAAGGATGAAGCAGCAGTGGGAGAACAGCTGCTTCCTCTGAGTGTTTTTCTTTTATGGTTTTTACCTTTAGATATCACTTTCTATTTCATCATTGGGTATGGGTTGTCACAAAAGCTTTATGTAACCAAAATTTGCACCGTATGTATGTCCTCTCTTCACGCACAGCCATGGCACCAAGGGTGACACCTCACTGCTTCTTGGCTCTGAAGAGAGACCTCTGTCTTCCAAAAGTCTCTGGACATCAGTGAGGTGTTCTTACATGCCTTTTGCCTTTACTGGGCAAATTATTTTAGGAAGGGATAATTCCTTCTTCTTCCTCATGGCTGAGCAGAAAGGACACAGGATGCCCTTGTTTACGTTATTAATGCCAGTATAGGAGATTTTTGTTATCCCTTTAAAAAAGAGATTGATTACGTTTTGCATAGCAGATGGTCTCTTGGTGTGGAACTACCTGTTGAACTGAATGCAACTGAACACAGAGTTAAGGGACATAAATACTTTAATGCTTTGAAGAACAAGGCTTATTTTCTTCCTTTTTTAATTTTTTTTTAATCTGAATGTGGTCTGACTACCTTAGTGCAGAAATACATCTTCATGCTTAGAGCTATGTTGTTAGATACCAAATTGCACACTAATTGCATGTCTTTTTCATTTTGAATATATTAAACTGTTTATTTAGAAACAAACTATCAGGTTTTAATGAAGCCTCTCTACCCTTCCAGAAGCATAAGTTGCATTCCTGGCCTGCTTCCTTAAACAGTCTCTGAGGGAAGACAGCAGGCTGTGCCCATATGCTGCTCCCGCCATAGATGGTTAGATGGCCTCAGTGACTCTGCCTCCGTGACTAATCTGGAACATACCTGAATTAATTTGGTCAGATTTCTCCCATAACTTCTGCAACAGTAACAGGATCTTTCCGAGGCATCGTGGTTAAAAATATCCACATGTCTACAGCGGTTTGCATTCCCAATTAAACAATTCTCCATGATAGGTGCCTATGAAAGGCAGATGCAGTGTGGTTTTCTTCCTCAAAGAAACAAAAAAAAGGGACATATTTGCATTCAGTAAAGTAGCATAGAACTGAAGGAGAGGACTGAGAGATTTTTTATTTCATCAGCTTTACTGTCTTCCAACGTCTGCCAAACAGTGCAGACTGGTGTTGACTTTCCTCCTTTGTAGACTAGCAACAAGGAGGTAAGTAGATCTCAGAGACTTGTACCTGGAGGCATTTATCTCTCAGGGTGGTTCATCATACGCACTATTGCTTGCTCAGGGCTGTGCTTACAGGCACAGTTTAGCTCACAGGTATTTGAGTTGACTACTGAGTTGTCTAGTCCTCTCCTATGCCAACAGGAGAGAGCTCCCTTTCATGTATTCTGAAATGCTTTGTCCATTTCCTTTTTGAACTTGACAGCATAAATTACTTTCTCAATTTTGCACACAGTTCTGGTCATAGTAATGAACATTTCACTTTTCAGTCAGTCCTCATTTGGATGCAAACTCTGTTCTCAAGATGTGCATGGCTGATCTTGATTAAGATATTCTTCTCTTTTTACAAACATAGTCCTTTGAAGTTCCATACATATGGGGAAAGAATAATATTGGAGTGAAGATCTGCCTTGCAGATCTGAGAGGAAAATTCCAACCTTTTGATTAAGATCATCCTTTTTGAATATGACATAAGCAAGTCAGTAGCCTATATTGTATCTTCTACAATAAGGAAGAAATTTTGCAGGCACTCTTATGGGAATGGCCATATTCTTTCATGAATAGACTGCCTGAACCCTACTAATTTGATTTAAAATTTTATAAAGTAAATTAATTTATAAAACAAAAAATGACATGAACTGGTTCAGATTATGCATTCATAAACATAAAAAATTAATCTGATATGATTTCAGCATATGCATATATGGGGCAGAAACAGAGAGGAGCCTGCTGAATTGGTATGGATATTTAATCCATTAAGAAAGTCTGACCTCTCCTCAGTAAATCTTTCTGTTTGGCCTGGGAGTTTCATGAACCTCTTTAGCCAAGGTGGCTTGGATACAAAAGTATATTGAAAATACAGTAACAGTACCTCCGTGTGCCTATCAGAATGAGCATTTCAATGTAGTTGTACTCAAAAATGCCTCATATTTCCTAAGAATAACAAAGAATCGTACCACACTTTCTAGTAAGTGCTGAAAACAGATAATTAACAATTTTTAAGACTGCTAAACACATTTAATAATAGTCTATTCCCTGTTGTCAATATTTAATATTAAAAATGGACAACCTTGATTTAGTGATTCCAATGTTTAAACTGTAAACTATCCACTGTTAGAGTCCATACAATTAAACATTTTAACTTTTTAGCTAAGTGCAGTGTCACAGCAGAAATGTCACTGCTGTGGACTTCTGGTGGTATTCAAGAATTATTATAAATTGCTGTGCCTCCTTCTAAATCATAAAAAACCACATTGACTTTTTAAAAAGGAAGGCTTTTGAAATCTACAGAACAAAACTCACACACTGTCCTTCTCATGAGAACAATATGGGCTTTCTGTCAGCTATGAAATAAATCCTAACATTGACCCAAGGAAAGCTTTGGAAGCTGTAGAAGTTGTTATCCATCTGCAGGAACAAGATACACAGTATATTTTGTTCAAGTCTGAACACAGAACTGGTTACTGCTCTCTCAAGGCTGTGAGTAAAGGGTGGGGGGAGCTCAAGCAATGCAGTCCTTTGCCTCTGGTGCTCCAAGGCACAGAATTCCATCTGAGTAGAATCTCCCTTACCACAGTGGTTTCTGTCAAATATGTAGTCTACTAAAAATAAACTGTTTCTCATCTCCAGGTAAGTTCAGAGAAATGTAAGTAACTGCTATCACTTTCACCATAGAAAAAAATATATTATCAAATATTGAAATCAGTAAAACCAAAACAGCAAAGCTTTTGGTTCAGCAACTGTAGAAAAAAAAACAAAACAAAACAAAACCAAACCCACATTTTTTCAGTTTCTTCAAATATACCCAATTTTATAATCAATAGGTGGGAAAGCACCATTCTGTATCTCATACCGAAAGTCCCATCAGTACCCAAAGGTAAGGCTCTTTCAAATCTGTCAGTTGGAATCACTTCCTGTCTCTCTGTGTATCTTTCATCTTACCAGAGCTTCTCAGGATTCAGTAAAAAAACACTATTCCACATTATCAAAAACAGTAATTCCTCTGAAAAGTCAATCTCAAATTCAAGGGATCCAGAGACTCCTGGGATGTTTTTTTATCACTTCCATGGGTATGATTGTGAAATGATATTCTGCAAGTCCAATAATGGAAGCTCATCAGTGGGACCTTTGTTAATGGTCCTTTTCCACTACGGTCAGAAACAGTACTAATGCAAAAACATAAAAATAAATACAGAATAAATAAAGGATTTTATCATAAGTTCCATGTGCGGCTTAGTCCTTATGTATCCCTGATAAAGCTCTTGCAATACTGTATTTTCAGTATTTGCCTATAAATGGTATAATAAAAAAAAAAAAACTAGTTTATATGCAGTTTTTGTGAAGAAAAATAATTCTCATGTATCACTTTTTTTTTCAATTGTGAAAAAAAGCCTAAAATCTTCAAGAACAATTAAAAAATCTTGTGATTTTATACATGTGATTATATTCAGCCTTTCTCTCTGCACTTTTTAACAGCACTTGAATGAATAAAATAACAGTGATTCTCTACATATAGGACATTAGAATTAAATTTGAATATGTTTCTAATTTTCTTGCTCATCACTGTTTTCCAATGGAAATCACTGGAATAAACTGGCTGTTTTCCAACTATTAGTAAGATCCCTCCAGGAATGTCACTTCATACAGACCTTGAAAATAGCTTCAGTACATGTTCTGATATATACATCTATCTAAGAAAGATACTGGGGTTATTCCACAATCTTGAATGCTAATGACCATTACAATTAAAATGTTGCACACAGCACATTATGCATAAGTCCCCTCTACAAACAGACACAAGACTTATTTGTGAATCACAGTCACTAGTTTCATAGCAAGCCAATATGCAAATAAAGTAAAAATGCATTATTTATATCATATTTGCCAAACCAGGTAGGTAAATGTAATTTACAGGATGAAAACCCAGTTATGGATGCTTTTAACTGTCATTCACAATTAAATTATATAAATCCCCTCATTTAAGTAGCCAGAAATATTTTACTTTTCATATTGCAAAATGACTGAAATATATGTTCTTTTTTCTTTATGTTTTTTTTTTGCAAAAAACCAGTGTAACAATAATGTTTCTTAAGAATATTTTTAAATGTAATAATTTTATTAAGTACATGTTCTACATTGGTGTAGGAAGAATGTTCCTTTGTCATTGTTCTCATTAAAAGCTTTCCTGCACTTGCTCTCAAAGAGGAAGAGAGGCAGAAGGCAGATGCCAAATTTCTTTATGCTATCTGTTTGCTCAGTGCACTAAATTCTAAAGGAAAGAAAAGTACTTTAATTGCTCATTTCCATTAGTACTCCATAGCTTTTATTGACTTGGGTGTGATTCTCTGGGAGTAGTAGAGACTGGGAAAAGTAGTGTCATCTGGTATGATTATTTATGTGTGGGTTTGTTTTTTTTTTTTTGTTATTTTCCCAGCAAAGTGACCATGAAATGGCATTTCTGAACCATACATGTGTGTTTGATGTCTGCTACCACGGTGAACAAAAGCTTCTTTTCTGAGGATCTAGTCCTCAAAACAGACTGCTAGCCAAAATGAAATGAAAATCTCAATTTGGACTTCACAGGAGAGTGTGATATTTTAAAAGCTGGACTAACTATGCCATTTTCAATGCTATATTTTCCCCTCCACAGTGAGCTGTGCCGTGTACAGGACATTCAGATATGGTAGCATAACAGTATCTGCCGCGTTAAAGAAACTCATCAGCTTCATCTTTTTATTTAATTATTTATCTTTATGGGTTTCTGGGGAAGATTACAAACTGAGATTGTGAGGCATGCACAGCTCAGTAACTGGGTTGATAGCTCCAATGCCAACTTCACAAAGTCTGTTAATGAAGAAGAAAAAACATCAATCAAATGTCCCATTTCTTTTCAGATTAAATTTTGCAAATCAGAACAAAAGGTGTCCATTAAAAAACACCTTATTATTGAAAAGTACTTATTTTTTAATATTTATCCTTGTGTACTGCAGTCAAAGTAGCCATTATGAAAAAGAAACTGCTTGTTAAATATGATCAACTAAGTAGTTTGACTTTTCTTGCCTGACCACTGTAAAGACCTTGATGCAGACAAGTAGTTAAGTACACGTAGACAGGAAGTTAAGTACATACTGATTTTTTAGTGTGGTAACAACTGAGTAACCTTTTCACGTGGACTGCTCACCTGCTTTCCTCAAATAACTCCTCAAATATTTAAGATGAAGATTTGAAAAACCTGCAGAATTGTTTTTTGCGATTCTAATGAATTCTACTTCATTTAATGTTGGTTTTATTTTTCTTTGATGCCAGTTGCTGCTTTTTAGCCCTGCTCTTTTGAGTGGCTCTGCTTTGTGACATGAAGCACTGCTGATTACAAGAGCAGGAAGGAGGGAAATGTGGAAAATGAGGTGGCTTGACACAACAGGATAAATTTATTCAAGGTGAATTTAAGTACTGACCTTCGATTTCAACTCATTCAAAAGCAGTGTTCATATTATAATTTCTTAGTGCAAGAACCAGGCGGGGAAGAATGGTGCCATCTGTTAGAGTAAGAAATCACAATTTTATTCTTTTCTCCCTCACCAAAATGTCAAGTGATTTTGCTTGTTCCTTTGGAGTTCTGAAAAGGTTTGGGACTGCTCAGTATTGGCTCCTCTCATACAGGAGTTCAAATAAAATCTACTTAATAATTGCTTTTGAAAACTCAGATTAGGTATTTTCCTCCTATTATTATTATTGTTATTATTATGACAAAAATTATTTTCAAGACAGGCAGATTTTCATAGACAAAATAGAAGAAAGGTTGGGAGTTCATTCAATTTCCTTTAATATTTGATGTTTTAAAAAGGAGACTCTAAACAGGAGAAAAGGAAAATTTCCCTGTTGTTACTTTCTGGTTGACATTTTTTTGCAAGATTCTGTTTATTGAAACTTGCAAAAACATGGGCACCCTAGAAGGGCTATATAAGTTAAGGAACTCTTTGGAAGCCCTGTAATTGGAAGTGTCTGTAGGTTTCAGAATATGCTGCTCAGTTATCATTGAGGTTAGCTGCTTTCATTATACTTTAGTTTGCCAGTTGTATCTGATCCCAAAGTACAGAAACAGACTTGTTTAAACTCAGCCATTGTGTAGTGTTTGTGATGTGTGCATAATGAATTCTGAATGCAAATATATTCTGTAAAGTGAAATACTGAAAACCTGTATGACAAGCAGTAGAGCTGCACAACACAAAATATGGTTTTATAGCATAAATATTCACATGTGTCAAAAATATAGGAGCTGTTCAAAACAGAGCATTCTAATTATGCACAGTTTGTTACTCACTCAGTCTCAGCTATTTGAACTCCTTCATTTGAAGTGTTTGACCTTCACTAGAAGAACAAAACAGAAAGAGTAAATATCTGACTTGTAAAAGTCACCCCCCAATTCTGCAATAGGAGAATATTTTCCACTTAATTTTGATATATTTAGCTCCCTGAAAGCATTTGGAGACAATAGTTGGGATTTTTTTTTTTAAATCTGAAACAAATAAAAATGACAGTTCCTGAAAATGAAAGATCATTTTATAACTGTAGAAATGAGAGCAGCTTTTATCCCAGGCTGATTGATAATGTAAGCTAAGAAATGGTGCAGGAAATGGTATAAGTTAGACACATAAGGCTCTGGTTTGTTAGAACTACTTTAGAATTTAATATGTAAGAGACTCCAAACTTTACCAGAGCCTCAAATAACTCTTTCTTCTCTCTTGGGTTGGTGGGCACACTGTGGGTACAACTGATGCTGCTATGGCGTTCTTCTGAATTGCTGAGTTGCACCAATTGTGTCTGCCGTTGCTTGCAACTTTAGATCTAGAGCTGATGCCCTCAGGGCATGCCCTAAGGGTCTTGTATGATACTTTATTAAAAAAAAAAAAAAGAAAAAGAAAAAAAAGCTAAGAAGAAGCTAAACTTAAGGCAAAAAAACCAACAAACAACTTAGTTGATCTGAATTTTAATTGATTGTAGGAATTAATTGATATGTAGGAATGCAAAAGGAAGCAGCAACTCATGAAATCTTATTCCACCTGCACTTGTATTATAAATGGCCTTTTCTTTAGTTTAAGAAGTGTCACAATAAGGTGTCAACTCAGCTGGAGAAACACAGTTCTTAAAGAGAATGGAAATGGACATCAATATTTCAGAGCCTGACTGAAATGAAACCTTCAGAATATCTCACAGATAATAGAAAAATCAAAACAAGAATGTAAGACAGCAATGTCAGTCTGCAGAATTTCTTGTCAACAGCTTGGAGCTTTCCAATGGCATTCAGTTGAAACTTCAGTTCAGCTTCTTATCCCTCTTTGCAATAAACAAATTCAACCAGAAAGGAAGGGAAACAAAGCCTGTCTGTTTGATAAAAGACAGACAGACAGACACAAACACACATTAGCAAATATCTGGAATTGGTGACACACTGAAGACACACAGGACCAGATCATAGAGTCAATCATAGAATCATAGAATATCCTGGTTGAAAGGACTGCACAAGGATCATCAAAGTCCAGCTCCTGGTGCTACGCAGAGCAACCCCACGAATCACACCATGTGCCTGAGAGCATTGTCCAAATTGTGTCAGATTTTCATATATGGAAAGAGTTTCAGTGTTGGGCTGTGTGTGACAGTAGCTGCTCCTGCATTTTGTTCAACATCTCCTGTAGGATAAGTGTTTGCACACAGGAATGCACAAATTCTCCAGGCTTCCTGCAGCATTAGGCAGTGGAGATAAATATGGCTGGATTGGATACTATGAAAATGATTGTCACGTTTCAATTTATAGGAAAAAGCCACACCAAACCACTCAACTTCCCTGTGCCCCCTCCAACTGCCCCCCCCCCCCGTATGTCTAAATATTGCCAAAGTCTACAGTTTTTCAATGTTATGCTTAATTTACTGGGTAGTTAACTGAAAAGCAGATTTTAGGTACAGTTACCATATCCAAGAACAGAAGTTAATTTTAAATGAGTTGGAAAGTATTAACATTAAAACATGCAAGCTCAGTTTCTGGGATATTGGTCCAGATACAGGTTCTTAAAAATAGACACGTGGCATTTAAAATTCAATCTGTGGCTATAATTTACTGGAAAAAATGGTTTCTTATCCACTAGAATGCAAAAGAATCCTCTCCTTCATCACACTTTCATAAACACTGAAAAATGTATTGTAAATGAAAGACTGTGCTATATGTATTGAAGGTCAGAAAAGCCACTTTAACCAGTCTTTTGAAGGAGACACTGTGATACACAAAACTTTCTCAGAAAATAAATTATTTCCAAAGAATTTGCCAAACTACAGTAATTCCAACCCCCTGTGGTACATAGAATCATAGAATCATAGAATCATAGAATAGGTAGGGTTGGAAGAGACCTCCAAGATCATCAAGTCCAACCCCTGATCCAACTCCAATTACTATATCATGCCACTAAGGGCCACGTCCAATCTCTTTTTAAAAACCTCCAGGGATGGTGAATCCACCACCTCTCTGGGTAGACCGTTCCAATGCCTGATAACCCTCTCTGTAAAGAATTTTTTCCTAACATCTAACCTAAACCTCCCCTGGCAGAGCTTGAGCCCATGTCCCCTTGTCCTATTGTTGGTTGCCCGGGAGAAGAGACCAACCCCCGCCTGGCTATAACCTCCCTTCAGGTAGTTGAAGAGAGTGATGAGGTCGCCTCTAAGCCTTCTCTTCTCCAGACTAAACAACCCCAGCTCCCTCAGCCTCTCCTCATAGGACTTGTGCTCAAGTCCCTTCACCAGCCTCGTTGCTCTTTTCTGGACCCGCTCCAGCACCTCAATGTCCTTCCTGAACTGAGGGGCCCAGAGCTGAACACAATACTCAAGGTGTGGCCTCACCAATGCAGAGTACAGGGGAAGGATCACTTCCCTGCTCCTGCTGGCCACACTGTTCCTGATATTCATATGAAATAGAATTCTGGAGTAAGACTTAGAAAAGGTACAGGCTAACCATTTTAGTTATTTTGATAACTAAAACTTCATAGTATTATTACATGCTTGGACAATTTTGAATAGGATTAATATATAAGTATGGAACATCCTCAGTGAATGGAACTTTTCACTATGTTGTCTCAGATGTCTATACTCTCTGTAGCAAACTTAGATGATGGCAACCAACAAATGAACTTTCCTAATTCAACAATTTCAACACTATTTGTGAATGAGTTTCTCAGTTCTAATTACAGACAGTATACTGTTTCTGTACTTGGACACATACTTGAATCTTCAAGGCCATCAAACTGACTTCTTTCCTGAGAATTAAATTCATTGAAAAAATACATTAGCTTGAAAAAAAAAAAAGCCAAATAAACCTGAAATTTAATGCTACATTTGATGCTTCTCTCCCCCTCTCAAGGGGCTGAAGGTGCAGAAAGCATTCAGGAATTGCTCATGTGGATAATCTGTGTACATTCAAGATTTTCTGTAAGTTAAACTATTCATGGTAAATAAGAACTACAGAACAAGAGTCTGGATGTGAGACAGTGCTTTTCCAATTCATGCAGTAGTGTAGTGATTTTGCACCATCAGATACTGTGCTTTGGAAATGCTCGCTTTTCAGAGGCTACTTTTTACATGCAGTTACTTTTTACATTAAAAACTAAAACTAAAATAATCCATTTTCCTAACAATTGATCCCGAATTTTACTTTTATTCTTTTGCTTTCCAGGCATATATTCATTTTAGGCTTGATTTAACATGTGAGGATGTATGAAAACTTAGGTTGATACCAACAGGACTCGAGTCAGAGAATGTGACTTGAAATTATATTTATAATGCAGGCTTTCTCTACTCTTTAACAACAGTACCTGTTTACATACTATCTCATTTTCTCTTGCAGAGTGCTTTTGTGATCATAGAAAGGGTTCAGCCACAGTGTGGTTTCTGCCTTCTTTCAGCATAGTTGGCACACTCAATTTCTAGCAGACCATTTGTTCCAAAATTTTTCTTTATGTATTAGTTCCTTTCGTTGTTTAAAATTTATTTATATACCTGCAATACTTTGACATCATCTTAGTTATAATATTTTTTCATTTTCTCCTCCAGAAAATCCAACAGTTTCTTTTTCCTCCTTTTCAGTTAATCTGCATTTCCAGAAATACCTATTCATTATTTTAATTTTTATTTTATCTGCATATATTTTCCATATTAATTGCCATGCCAGCTTACGCCCATGTAAATCTTTACAAACCTTTGTACTTTGAGCATTCTTAATTTACTTTAATTTACTTTTTTATTATTACTATTTTAAATAATTTTAACATATATATATATTTTGAAAGTTTTTTTCTGGACAATTGATTTGCATTACCGGTACTTTTCTTCTTATTGCCTCTATATTATGCTAGTCATAGAAATCCTATTTCTGTTTCCTTCTAGAATATCCACTGAGTTTCCATCTACCAAACCATTTACTAGCCTATGTACTTTCTACTCCTCTTTTTTTGTGTGATGAAAAATAGTTATTTCAGTTAGAGTCCTAATCCAGAAATGAGTACAGATTATTGGAATAAAATTGCCTCTAATTTGTTTTGAGTGGAATAACTGCTGCTGCTGCTAACTTCCCTCTTTATGTTCACCAATCATTCCAAGTTTTTTGTGGAATTGACAATGATGTTAGTCAGTATTTTCATCAGTTTAATGAAGATTGGACTTTACCCTTAAATCTTAACAGTACATTACATTTCCATCTACATTCACTGCACCTTCCCCAAGACATCATCTGCCCTCTTTTCTCTTCTACTTTTTGCATCCTATTCGTTTACATCTGTGTTGTACTTCACTGAGCATATGCCTTTAGATATTCATTATTTGTTAGACTTTCAGCTTTCAAATTGTTTCTTTCAGTTTTATGTCTAATGAAAGCAAGTGATTATTGAAACTTTACATAAAGATGTAGAGGCCAGTTTTCAATTCTTTCTTTACAAGCTTGACAGCATTGACCATGGTTATTTTTCAGAATCTTCATCTTGGAATATTTTCATCAGACCTGTGGCTTACATCATTTTGTGCACAAGAATCCTGCTGCAGTCAACTATATCTTAACAATTGCCCAGAAAATTCCCTGTGATTCCAAAATTTTATCCGGAAATAAAAGGCTGAGTTAAAAAATAAAATGCAATATCTTATCTATTTACAAAGCAAATGCCAATCATCTATGCTTGTGCATAGCTTGAACTCTAACAGAAAAGTCAATTTGTCTAAGTCATATCTGGGAACATGGACACGGGAGAACGTTAGAGGGCAAAACGAAGGACATCACAAAATAATCCCTGCATCGGTTGACCCAGACACTCCTGTAGGATAAAGAAGAATGGACAATAAAAGTTTGAATTATCTACAAAAATGGAATTGGTATACCAGTCTCGATGTGTGAAATACAAAACAGTTAATGATGAATTGTGGGGCAATATTTCTATTGAGAGGTTCTAGTGAAGGTGTGAACTGCACATCTAAAAACATGATTCCCAATATGCTTAACTTCTTCTGTCTTACATAATTCATGGTTCCAGCAACACCTAAGCTACAGCACATTCGCATTTTCTTCTCTTTGACTAGAGGACAGGACAAATACATGCAAATAAATGTTCTTTTTTTGGTTTATCTCTGTACTGTCAATATTATATTCTTATGGGCACAAGTCAACTGATAAAAAAAATCATACCCGACTTTCACCATCTTTCAGCTAAGATTGCTTCTAGAATAAATAAACCCATGACAGACAATTCTTAAAATTTTTACGGATTAATGTGCTCCTACATTATTCAGGTATTCTGTGATGTCATTCCTGTAAATGTCAGTATTTGCTCATGCTTTTTGTGCTATGTTTCTTAAATTTTGGTAAATATTTGGCTGTGTGCCTGGAGATGGCTTGCAAATGCAAGTTGATTTTGCTAAATATCTTTGAGAAAAAAAATGGGAGGTGCAAGAGCTCACAGAATTGGTATGTGCTATAATATAACACAGATTAAAAAATTTAGGATACACTGAGGTAGAGATGCTTTCTGCTTCATGTAAGGACTTGCTGAGTCAGAGAGAAAACAACTGTGATTAGGATGTAGCAGGGTATATCTGAGATGATATAAATCCTCAGGTGCTTTGCTCCAAGGTACAGCTTACTCTTGTTTGCATAGAGATCAGTTTTTTTCTTCTGTTAAGAAATTTATTTTTTAATTAAATTCAGTTTAAACTTATTCTTTCCTCTCCATTTCTCAGTTTCGTAGCTCAAACACAAAGCCAGTTACTCGCAGAGATTCAGGTGGGAACTGTTAACCAAAAATAAGATAGTTCAGACTTGACTGACTGCCACTGTACCCTAGTCCATTCTCTTGGCCTTTGCAACCCAATGTAATTTCTCTTATCCTAATTGCTTCTTTCTCCTTTCTCTTCTGATCTTTTGTTGGATTCCAAAATTTGGATATGAGAAAAAGAAAACTGCTAGGTTTAAACAACAGCCTTGGGCTAACAGAGACTGGGGAAAACCTCCATCTAGAGTCCAGACAAGGATCCATTGATGTCACGGGTTTGGAATGTCCTGTCCAAGACCGGAGAAACCATGCCTTCATTTCATCAAGCTGGTGCAGAAGACTTATTGTGTTTTATCTCTCCCTTTGTGTTCCCTGGATCCTGCAAACCTGAATACTTCTTTCCCCCATGTAATCCCCCTAAGACAGGATGGGTTTTCCCCTATGATGTATGTGTAAGACGCCAAATTTGTTAACCTGGGTTTTTCCCTTATATCATCCCCTGGAACCCCCTGTTTGTAATAAATTGTAATATTTACAACCCCCTGTTGAATATGTAGACCCTAAACCCTTTAAATATGAACTTATAAGTCCAATAAAGCATTCCAGTTTTTTGCCTCTGCTGGGATTGTTGTAGCTATTGACTCGCTACAGTCTTTCATTCTTTTCCCTTGAGACTGTCTTACTTTCCTTCTCTTAATTTCTTATATAGTCCATACAATCACTTCTACAGCTTTTATATCACTGTAGTATCTCAGTATCTTCTTCCTCCCAGCCTTGTACAATTGATTTTTTTCTTAATCTCTTTTCTCTCTTCTTTTTCCCACTCAGGTTTCCTTTCCCTCTCCTCTTTCTTCCTCTAGTTTATCTCTTATTTATTTTCTCTCTTCTGCTGCTCTTCATGCTCTTTGGTTACCCACTGTCGCTTTCTCATCACTCTTATCGTGCCACTGATTTCTACCTCATTCTCCATCCCACTCCTTCTGTGGGTTTTTTTCAGTTGTTTTCTCCGATCCCTCTTGGCATGGCCTGTAGCTCCTCTGCTTTAAATTCTTATCCTCTGCTGCCTACTTTCCAAGACTTTTAAAAAGTGATCTTAAACCCTTGCAACCTTTCTAAAAGAGAGAATTTTTGAACATACTGTCTCTCTTTGTATTCCCTATTACATTGAACTGGCTTCTCAAAATCAGTGTTTTGAGGGAGATGAAAGAACCAAATATAGAGCAAACTTTCACAGCCTGGGCAAATTACCCCAAATCTTTTCTTCAATTCAGAGAAAAAAAATGCCTGTGGTCATTACAATTAAAAAGGAAAATAACTTTTTTTTTTTATTCTCAATGGAAATTTTGGTGCCATATACAAAAAAAATTTTTTCTTGGAAACCAATCATTATTTTTCTCTTATTAGTACAGCCACAAGCAAAAGTATTTTCTTCTTGTTGTTGGGACTGATATGAACAATTACATGCCGAGATTAATCTGTTCACTCCAGGTCATTCCAATACAAACATTGATTGTCCAAATCATCACAACGTAATGTTATTCATTGCTATTCCAAATCTTTATCATAGCTTGTATGGCAATAGATGAATGTAAATATAAAGTACTAGCAGCGTAAACAGAGTGCAAGCAATGTATTCAAGAACTGGTCAGCAACACAGGGAGAGTTAGGAAAATAGGAAGCTGAACTTCTAAAACTGAGCAATTAATCACTCAGAACTAGAACACGCAAGGGTGAACATTGCCTCTTCCTCACCCTGCAATGCTTTCTGTCCCCTAATTTACCCATTAAAAGTGAATTTTTTTAAGCTTTAAAGTGGGAAAGAATTCACCCTTACTCTCTGGGGCTTTTATACCATTTACTCTGTGTGGTATTGCATTGTACAGAGCATAATGTGCATCTTCACTCATAGCAAATGCTTTTGTCAAAATCCTGAATCTTTCTGTTTATGAGAATTTCTACTATAAAAACTATGGGACTTTTCAGACAGCCTTCCTTGATGCCTGATCCATCAGTAAAATTTAAAAAAATAGTAGTGGTGGAAAGCAAAGAGAAATATTCATGATAGAAGCACCAGACCCTTGCAGCAAGGTAGCATTGCTGCTAACTAAAATAAATCACTTTCAGACAGCCCTGGACATTCCCATGACAACCTATATCTCCTAAGGCAGTGGAATTCTGAACATATTCTTTTGTTTTGGCTAGGGGTGTCCATTCTCCTCAAAAGAAAATCGTATTAGTCCTACCTGGAATTCAAGCTTCTGAAAGACAATATGGAAATCTGAAAAACAGCAGAACCTTTCTGTAGAAGCAGTCAAAAAAAGTTAAAATTACAAAATTCCTTCATTAGCCTTGGTTGTTGACACTAAAGTTAAGGTTTATTTTTTAAATAGGTTATAAAGTTATTGTAATATAAAGCTACTGATATAAGAAATGGTCGGGGGGAGTATGTTTGGGCTTTTTTTAAGGCTATCAACCATACACCTTCCTCAATAAAACCAGTTTTGTCTTATTTTCTCCATAATAGTTTTCATTCATGCATCTCAGCAGAACGCAGTGATCTTTCTGTGTATGTTTATATATATAAAATATATACTTAGGAATTTAAAGTTTAGCTATTAGGGATCTTGCCTAAATCTGAAACAATAATCATTCACTTCCTAAATCTGTGGTTTAGTTAGTTTCCCAGATTAAGTCTCTGGCTGGGCTGGTATGCTCCACAGGAGGTTCTATATGGAAGCAAAAATCTAATGCCACGAGTGCTGTTGACAGACTAATATAGACAGATAAATACCAAACACAGTGGTATCAACAGGCTTCTGCATAATTTGATGGTGAGGAGACTTATCCATGTCCTAGGATATTTGAGCTGAAGAACCATTTTGAGACTGTAGCTTTAACTGGTATATCTACTGAGTTATGCTGGAAAAGGGTTTCTCTTCCTGTTATTGCCACCACTCTTTTTCCTCTGGTAACAAACTGGACTGGATTAATGGGATTAGCAGAGAGAAGCTGCTGTCTTTTCCCTTCTCTGCTCAACTTCCCCTTCCTTCTCCGTTTGCCTGAGCATGAGGAGTAAAATTTCCTTTGTTCAACAACTTCTCCATCCTGGTTATTCCACATAAAGTGAGAGCATAGCTGGTTTCAGCTTTATCTGTTTTAAAAGAGACCACCATCTTCCTCTTTTCTTTCAGGATAGATCCAGGTAGAGTAAATCTTAAGGGGAGAAAGGAGTCTAACTATATATCATATCATCTAATTAGTCATCTAATATCATATTTCTTTACTTTCAAGAGAGAGAAGTAATCTTCAAAGGATTGTTTCAGGATCATTTTCTAGATGTGTCCGTCTAGATAACTAAGGTCACTATCTTCTCTCTTTCCTACTTCCAGAGTAGTTTTAGTCTAAGCAATGGATCCTATTTTTCTGTTGCACCACACATAAAGTGTCTTTTTTTTTTTTTTCTAGTTGATCTTAAAAGAGTAATCTCAGAGTATTCACTGAGGCATCAGGACATTTGGATTCTGTCCCAGATTTCCAGAATCAATATCAATTGATCAATATTGATTCCCCGTGGATTAACAAAGTAACAAATAAATGAAACTCTTCTGAGGTCTTTTATGTAACTGATAGTGGCACAATTTTTTTACAAAGATGTGTACTTTTGCAATTGTTTTGAAGAGTTGTGGCAACATCTGAATTAAACTGCTCAGACTTTCCAGCTTAAGTGGAAAGACAAAATATGTCCAAATCTAGAAGACAAGTCAGAATTTACGTTTCCTTTTATATACAATTGGTGGTCATAATGCTTGATGTTCAGTCATATTACAGCCACTAAAAAGATCCACACTCTAGGTAGCTCTCTCTCAAAAATTAAAATACTGATGAGTTTATAGACAACTTAATTATTTTGTGATCATTATTAGCTCGTGCAGGTTATAGGAAAAGGACAGGCACCTCTCAGTGAAAACTACCAAAGATTTGTCTGTCACAAAATTATGAAAGGATTTGTTCCCTGTTAATTAAACTAAATGAAGACCATATCATATTATTAATATGAGCAATAAATTATTGAAATACATTCTCTTTTATGTTACAAATATTATTGCTGTTTTAATTAGCTTGTAACACTAATAAAATATGAAAAGGAACACAAGACTTGGAGTTAATGTGGATTTTTTTTCAGCTTTTGAGTTTCTCCACATTTTTTAGCTGTATCAAGGTCATCAGCTCTCAGATAAAGTAGCTAAAATTGATTTCTGAATAGTCTCCTGCTGTGCTTGATGTCATTTTCTGTCCTTATAAAAGACAAAAAACTCCAGGAAGAAGGTAAAACTTCTTGTTTTTCACAAGATATTTTCTTTTTATGTCCTACTGTTGCCATTCTTTAACTTGCAGATTTGTTTATCTGATGATCAACCCAGAAGAAAAGTTAATTATTCTTGAGTTTAATGTTGTTTTCTGGAAACCTAAGGAACATATATACCTGACAAAGTTTTTTTGAATAAGGGGCTTCATGTACTGAGCAAAAAAATTTTCAAACCTTTTTGAGTCTTTGTTTTTTTTCATTTTATTGTGTTGCTTTTGTGAAACTATTTATGCTTGGATTTTTTTCACAAACACTAAAAAATCTCAGTGGCAAAAAAAGCTTGATCCCCAAAGACTTACAAACCAACATTTGAATTTTAGTTGGTAAGGAAGCCAAAAAATAATGCATAGAGTAAACAATTTTAAAGGAATATTAATTTTATGCTTACAAATAATAAATTAAAAGCTCATACAGACATTGCCCTTCTTCTTTTGTCCTCTTCCTTCTGCAGGAAATGTAAATTGACTACAGCTCTTTCATTACGTGAATCGTTGTAGCACCTTGCTACCAATAAATTTGAACATTATCTCCTGCAGAGAGATGGAAACAGTTACAAAGTCAGAACACTGAACAAGCCTAGTTTAACTCAACATCTGGAAAATGTTTATTTCACAAGTTTTTTCTGTTGCTAATTAAATAAGTTAACCTAATACTAGAAGGTTCCAGAATACTAGAGAAGTGCTAATGATTCCTGGGGAAGGGCAACAACACTATACTTGCCATAAGGCATGAAGTAAATGGAAGATAAAAAAGGACTTGCAAAAGACTTGAAGCAGCAAAAGAAAGTCATGAAAGAGTCTTTAAAGTCATACCAGGGAACCATAGAAGAGAAAAAAAAAGCAATCTGAATTTTGGAAGAAAACTGAAAGGCTAAGATCAACAACATCCTTATTATATTCATAAATAAGGACACATTAACTCCAGATCAGACTAGGACTTGCATTGCCCAAGAACACTCTTCAAGAATAAACCATACATTTTCCATATTAATAAATACCTAGGTTTATTTTTTTCTCCAAATTAGGTGTTTCGGAGATGAGTTGTGCTATAAGCCAAAAGTGCTGTGACTCACCCACCTCAGACATATTGTTTTCTGGGGTTTTCTTCTGGAACGTGCAGCAGTGCAAATATTTCAGTGCATGTTTCAGAAGTGAAGTATCTTGACTAGATACACTTGCAATATCATATACTGGAAAAGTATTTTTCCTGCGTACTAGCAATGATGGGAATGGGAGACGGGAATGGGGGAGGAGGAAAACGTAGTGAGGGAAAAGGAGGGGAAGAAAAGGGGAGAGGAGGGGAGCACTATGATTTGCCAGAAGTGTGTATAAAATCTTGTCATCGTCCGGGAAGGAAAGTTAAAGTGATATTAGTTCTTTTCAGAGAAAATAGTGGGAATTAAAGATAAATTTTTGGCATTACATTATATTTAACATAGAACATTTCTCCATATTGTTGACTGATCAGTGGAAAGTGAACCATTATTCTTGTAATGTAAAACATCATTCATGATTGAAAAGACCAACCAAGAACAAAAACGCTATATATAAGATAATGTACCTCCCGACTCTGCATGCAAATACAGGGATTCATTTCATTTGTATGAATACAGGATAGTGCCAGGAGAAGTATGAATAATCTTACTATTAAGAATGAAAAAAAAGGGATTATAAAGGGTGAGCTTTTTTTTTGCTCCAATGTTCTATGCATATATTATATGAAGAATCACATTGAAAGAATTGAAACAAAACCAGCAGGGAATATCAACTGAGTATGAAGAGTTGGAAACAGAAAAAGTGAAAAACATTAGGATCAGAAAGAACTTCACTCAAAAATTTGGGCAATCGTTCAATACACACTTTTAGCTTCACCACCTGACAATATTTGAGATGGGATTACCACTACATTTAGACCACTCATGTGCTTTATTGCAATCAGAATGCAATGATAAAAATAGTGGGATCAAACTTTCAGTTTTCAGAGGATATTTTGTTTTAGAAGTGTTAATCTTACAGATGTGATATTTAAAGCTTCTGGGTACCAGTGTTGTGATAGCTGATGTAAAAAAAGGCAAAATTTCAGCACAAACCACCTAAGAGGAGACATCAGAAGCAAAGGAAGAGATCTGTTTTTTTAAATTTCTTTGTTTATTTATTCGAGACTAATACCATTACATCAACAGAATCTCATTCTCCTAGGAAAAGTAAAATGTTTATTGGCACAGTAATTTGGGAAAAGTAAGGAAAAACAATCATCTAAATTAAATCTATTCCAGAACAAGCCACTTTGAATTTAAAAATATTTTCTTGATTGGTGACGAGGGTATAGATGAGCAAGTGTCCAAACTACACATCTGGATTAATTAGGAATTACCATATACTAAATCTGGTAAATTTTAGAGTGATAGTAGAAATGTCAGAGCATCTTGTTTTTCTTTTTCACTAACGATAGTTGTCATTTATCTGTTTTTTTAATCACCCAGGAAAATTCTACTCTTTCTCTTTCTACATAAGAGGTTTAGTCAAGTGAAAAAAACTGCATTTATTTCACTGCAGTTTTGATTTTTTAGTTTCAAAAATAGTGTATTAAAAACACCAGTATCATGCAACCCTTGTATGAGTCACATTTGATAAGTAGTCGAATTTAGAAGATAACAAAAAGCCTGTTCTATGCTTTTTCACAGCAGACTCAAATAGACTGGCATGTCAGGAGAAGAGTAGTCTGTCTCCATGACACCTTGAAATATCCAGTTACCATAGTACCCACAATTTTAAAAGGTTGGTCATTCCAAACAATTTAGTAGGAGCATGAACAAACTAATCCTGAGGGTATTTAAATGCTTCAGTG
Source organism: Neopelma chrysocephalum (assembly GCF_003984885.1). Classification (NCBI taxonomy): domain Eukaryota; kingdom Metazoa; phylum Chordata; class Aves; order Passeriformes; family Pipridae; genus Neopelma; species Neopelma chrysocephalum. Next base: position 21,487,742 of record NW_020897689.1, read on the forward strand.
TTCTATTGTTCCAGGTAATAGCAAGTTTTTACCAGACAGCAAGGGCTTTGTTTAATAGTTTAGTCCGTTACTGTTTCCTTTGCAGTATGTTGCATGGAAAAAATTGAATTACATGATGAAAAAGACAAGCAATACATTTATAATTACAGTTTTTAAATCACATAAGCTCAGAAAACCAAAATAATTATTATTTGTTTATCTGTTAAATTCTACCCTAACAAATATTTCAAAGGGTCTTTCCAAGTAATCTTTTACAGATAGCTCTAAGCAAACTGAGTTCATCTCTCAGACAATGAGGGGCTATAGATATTTCCAAAGCTTTCTATCTTATTTAGAGGTGTTAATCTTCAAATCCAATAAGAAATATTTACTTAATTCTTGTTAGTTGTTTTATACCTTTTAAATTCAACCCTAAGAGTAATATCTTGCAAAAGGACAAAGCACTTGATAAAGATTATGGGATATCCTTCAGAATGGTGATTATGAGTAGAAAAGTGAGCAACACAAAATAGGATTCTGCAGACTTAGAGAAAAAGGGCAATGAATAGGAAGAAAGATTCAGTAAAATATACTGAATGGTTGCAACTGCTAGTGGAAGTAATGAAGTAGTCACCTAACACCCATACTCTAAGAAGCATGATGAAAGATTAAAGCTAGTGAAAGAAATGCACTGAAAGACAGTATACTGGCTTTAAGAAAGTCTTTACAGCACAGGTTATAGAAAGTTTGATATATTTGCATTATCAAAGTAAAAGAAAGTCTCAAATGTTTTACATTAGTATATTAACAGATACTCAACAATGGGTAAAGAAATTTAAGAGATGTTAATTGGTAGAAATTAAACCCACATCGATGCCAATTTTGTGTCAAGATACGTGCATTTGATTGAGCAGGCTGGTAATTGTTGCAGCATCTGCCAAGGGAAATTGCAAATTCTTTACCTTTTGATAGCTTTAAGTCAGTAGGGACATAATTTTTAGTGTGGTCTTTTGCCTCACAGAAGTTGTTGGGCTCATTTTCCATAGCATCTAATGAATGACGTTTTAAAGGTGTTATTGAATTTTTTGATTTTTGTTAAAGAATTATAGATCTTGAGTTCGATTGTGGAGTCCTATCTTACACATAGACCTTATTACTGGTCTTGGTCTTCCAAAAGCTTAAACTGTTCCTTTATTCTATACATTTCATAATTAATTGATGTACTCACAATATAACAGAGATTAAGAGCTGCTGAAAGAATGTCACAAGCAATGGTTAAGTGAACTGATGACCAATTTACTTTTCTTAGCTAAGTGATCGGAAAGTAAGGCTGGAGTTTTTAGCCTAGTGTCATGGTTTCAGCAGGCCCAAAATCCAATTCTGATTCCTAGCCCCCCACCCACATCTCAACCCCATGTGAGATGGGTTTTCCAGACAAAAACACGAGACTCAATATGGGGGGAAGGAATATATTACAAAGACTATACACGTGAATAAATACTATAATACATTACAAACAATCTTAACTCTATATCTATCTCTACCATGACAATAATATTTACAATGGGCCAAATCTCTTCTCCCTCCAAATAAAAGTCCAGGAGAGAAGAAGAAGAAAAGACCCCTTCCAGTCTGTGAGCAGCAGGTCTTCCTCTCTAGGTAGTAGGTTCTCTTCTTCTCTTCCACCAGAAACAGTTGCTGGCTCTCTGCCAGCACACACGAGGGAGGTTTCCAAGTCTCTCTCGGCCCCCGTCTCCAAACAAGGGGTCTTTCCATGGGCTGCGTAACCCCAGACACGGCCGCTACACCATGGTCATATCACGAAGCACCGGGGTCTCCGTGACGGTCTGGTATCCTCAGGGGAAATCAAGCCCCTGTGCAGAGCTCCCATGCTCTGCCTCAAAGATGGCTGCCAGCTTCTCTGAAGCTGGAGCAGGGGGGGGCCAAGGTCACCCCCCACACACACACATTCCTTCGGCCGTCCTGGCTTATCTCTCAGGAGGCCATGAGCTTCCTAGCTCCTCTCAGCAGTGCATATTGCACTTTAGGACTCCTCTCAGTCCACCACCCCCTCCTCTTTCTCGGAGGGGTCTCTAGTGAGTTTGGGGGTTTTGGTTTGTCCAGTTCTTACCCTCCAAAACTCTGTTCCTGCTGCTGGCTCGGTTCTACTCCTGCTGCTGCTTCTTCCTTCTCTTCAGACATCTCTGTGTCTTCCATGCAGCATACCGGCTTCTGCTGCTCCTTTTGGTCCTTATCAGTTGGCTCTTTGCCACTGCTCTTCGGACGCTGCTGTGTCTACTGCTGCTCCGTCTGCTCCCAGCGTCTCCCAAGGCTGCCTACCGGGAGAAATTCTCCCAGCTCTTAGCCACAGGCACTCAGCCCAGTTCTGAGTCCCTGCAGCCCCCCAACCGGGGGCTGGGGGGGGGCAGAGGCCCCCAAGGGGCCAGAGCCCCTTCTCCTCGTGGCCTCTACAACATGGCCACCTCTTCTTCTCACCAAAGTACTACTGCTTCCTTTTCGGTCTCCAGAGATATGTTTATATTTTGCAGGAGCACTGATTGGTCAAGCCCCAAGGGTCACCACCCCCTGGGGGTTACCACTTTTCTTAGTTTCAGGGGGAAAACCTGGCTCAAACCACTACACCTAGTGATCTCTGGAAAGAGGAAAGAGCTGGGGTTGTAACACAAAGTTAAATGCAAACATTTGTTTACCTAAGGTGATAAGAGTGAAATTGAGTCAAGCTTTCTGAGTGCTTAGATGAGTGTTCATCTCAAGGTACCACAGAATACCAGGTACAGGAAAAGTGAATGCCAACATATTTCCAGACCCTGTCTTGCAAGAAAATTGCAACTTTTTTTTTTATAATTTTGTCAAAATATCCATCAAGTTAGGAGAAAAATTGGCTTTGATACACAAGTAAAGATTTTGTTTAATTCTTAGTGTCTAACTCCCCATTCTTATTTAAGCTAGAGAGGCATTAATAGTTTGTGTTTAAAAGACAAGAAAATATTTAATTCTGATAACTGAGGGCAAGAAAGGGACATGATTTACTCTGGAGTGTAGGCTTAAGTGTGATAGAGATGGTAGAGCTTCCTCACTAAGTCTGGAACACTGAGCTCTGCAACTAGGTCTTTAACTTCTGATTGGATGGACTGAAGGGCACATTAGCAAAGACAATTTGTACTGGGAAGTGTAAGTTTAATTTGATTCTGGTTTAAAGCAAAATACTTGCATATAAGCTCATAGTATTATATCACCCATGCATAAAAATTGAAGAGCTAGTTATGTGGAAAGTTCAATTCTCACTTTAGAGCTCTTGGATTGTCTAACTGAAACTGGGTTTATTACATGCAGTACAGTCCTGATCAAGCATGTACAAATGTATTGGTATGCCTCTTACATGGGAGAAATATAAACTATGTGCTTTTCTGCTATAAACTATTCAAAATCTAATTCAAATATTATACAGGAAATAAAACAGACTTTCGCTTGTGCAAATGCTGGGTATGAAAAGTAGAGACAAGTGACCCGAAAATTATTTCTGTTGACACCAAATTGTTAAAATTATAAACACAATTGAAATTGAAAATCCTGCTGTGCAACCTAGGCACAGATTCTGAAATTCAGAATATGTGGTAGGTGAGCTGCCAAATCTGTATCTGGCTTTTGGGATAAACGAAAAAAATCTATAGGCTTTCTCATTCTTTTACCACGTAACAATAGCTCCATAAGGGATGTTCTCTCAAACTGAAATTGCAGCAACACAATAGCTCTTAAACCCACAAATCAACTCCTTACAGAAATTCATACTATGACTGTTTTTGCTGGATAAGGCAAGTAGCCATGTTTGTATTGCTGGCCTGTGAGGGCTTCCTCATATATTGGGAGAGCCTAGTTGTCTGTTTGGGGAAGCAAATATAACACGCACATGCAGAGCAAGAGCCAGGAGCTTGAGCCTGTTCTTTGCACTGTAGGCATCTAATATGCTTAAGTGCCTCGAAATTATAGTAACTTCATAACCCCTTTTTCTCACAAAAAACTTCTCACCATTATTCCAGAAGCCTAAAATCAATAGATCTGTGTTTCTCTTTCTGAGGTGTTTTCAAACCTGGTAATTTCACAAACATCAGCAAGTTTGACTGCTAGTTACTGAAGAAAAGTGAATGACTAGTGGTATAAGCTGAATAGCAATTAGAGAGAACTGGCAGATGGCAGCTGAGCGCAGGACTGGCAGAGGAAAACCACAGAGCAGACAGCAGTGCTTACAGTGATGACAGATTGTCTGACTGGAAAAAAAGCTTGAATTCTCTTGTGTTGTTTTCCCCAGTGTTTTAATGGTGGACACAGGAGTTCAAATTTAGCTTTACATCCATCTTTTGAAGAGATAATCTAAATTGAACATGAAATGTACAATATCTTTATATATCGTTTTCTGTCATTAAAATGTAAACCCTTTCTCCTATGGCTATAATGCTTAACAGAAGTCTGCAATTTTCTAAGAAAATTTCTCTGAAAGTTTAATTCACTTTTAAAAATTATATTTTTTTTTCACTCATTTGACCGCCTATTCCAGATAACCTTAAATCAGATCTGGACTCCATCCTCTCCAGTTCTTTGAAATTTTATCCATAGTGTCTATGTACAAACTGAAAAAAGAGACTCCAAGTCTTCTCATATTTAGGTCATCTTTGTCTAGTGGACTTTATTAACATTACACTACTTTTTAATGTTTCATATTTGAACAAGAAAATGTTAGTTACATCATTGAAGATTGTTCTGTTTCTTTTAAAATAAATCAATTCATGTTCTTTTTAATCCTATGCATTCTTGTGTGATGAAAGTCTCAAAACGACCTTTGCTGTTTCCAAAATCAAGTGAAAAATAACAGCAGTTCAGGTAGTTCAATGAATATTGGACTATGATGTCTGACATCCATCAAATTTGATTTGTCTTTATCAGAATTCAGGGGCTATCGAGTCGTCTTTAGCACTCATAAAATAGTTTAAGACTCCCTATTCAAGTCCATTTTCACTCTCCAAAATGTGTAAATTTTTTTTTCTGTTCTCAATTCTATCAAATAGCTAATTTACAAAACTTTCCTAACAATGTTCTTGTCAAAACAGTAGATACTACAAGTCATAACTGCTTCTTGAACTTATTTTGCTCTCTCCTTCCTGTAATGTATTGTTTTATCTGTGATACTGGGAGTTTTTTTATCATTTTGATGCTAAAAATCCTTGAATTAGAATACAAATGTCTCAGTTGTTTCTCTCCAATTTTCTTAAATATCTTGCCGGTTGGAAACATACTTTCACTAATTATATTGCCTTAGTATATGTTACTGCCATCAGAATTGCAAAACTTTGCTGTCCATTCTGCTTATTTATGTCACTTTAGCCAATACTGTATCTTTCCTAAGTGAACGTGTCCTTCTCTACAAGGAAAAATAAAATGTGAAAAGAAGAAAAAAATTTTTTAAATTTCTCATGGATAGCTATGTATTAGTGATTTTACAAATTATATTTATTTTGTGTTAGATTAATTTCTAATGTTTTTGATTTAGCATATAGCTTGTGGCATTTTATATTTTTAATTGAATTAAGCTAATTGAAATGAAATTTCTGTAAAGATATAGCTTAGGAATTTGAAACCTGATTTCTGTTTATGATACTTGTTCAAGGTTCACAATTTCTGTCATAAATGAACTATACAAAACTCTTTAAGATGAAAACAAGGAAAAGTTGTTCAAAGTTATCAGAAAGAAAAAGTTAGTATTATTATTTCTAGTACTCTTCAGAGTGGGGGGGGGGAAAAAGCAACCTTGAAATATCACAAAAACTTATTTTGCTAGTCAAAAAGCCCACATTCATAAGATTATTTTTTATGAGAAAATACCAATTCTGTGACGTAGGAGAACCAGAGAAGCATGATCTCTCAATTAGTTTGATTTGAAATTTTATTTATATCATGTTTAAACAGCAAGCTACATAAGTGAGACACATTCCTGGCCTACTTGTATACTTACATCTAAGTGTGTGCCAGAAGGTTTTGCAGACACACAAGTTGATCTGGTATATATATAAATGTTTTAGACATCTAGTATTTAATGTAGATGTAGCCTTTCATCTTCATTTTCTGTCTGTTAACAAATCTTATGTTTCAAAAAAAAGCTTTAAAGCATTCAAACAACTTATGTTTGGAAGAAATAATATACTTAAGTCAATGTTGACTCCAAGACCACATCATGACTTTGACAGCTCTTGTCCTTGAAAAATAAATAGTTGGGTTGCCAAATAATTTTTGTTTAGTGTAAATGCTAAAAACATTGTGCACATGGGAATCGCTGTATCTCAGTTTTCACTTGGATTTTCTCCCAGAAGAAAAACATTATACACCTACATTTCTCTTGTAACCATATGCCTAAAATCAAATGCTTCACCTCAATTAGGAACAGAAAAGAACAGAATGATGAAACACAACCCCAATATCATTATAACGTAGCATTATAAATTGTATAGATTGTACCATAGATTTTCACTCTGAATTTTACTAAAATTCTGTTCATCATCCTTATAAGAAAATAGCATATGGATTAATTAGAGAGGAAATTAATAGAAATACTTTAGTACAATCAATCCTAAAAACTAGAGTTACCGGAAGGACCTGTGGTATGGATTATGCTGAGAAAGGCAGCAATGAGGTAGTAAGGCCACCAAGAGCAGAAAGATCTACTTGTTGAATATATACCTTTCCTAAGCCCCAGTTTTGATTGTTTTAAGTCTTTCATCTCCATACTAGCTTTTCTGTAGCTCCCAGGCAATTCAAACTATAAATTAAACCATTCAGTATCGTGAAATTTTGTATCATAAATGTACCAGTCTGATTCCTCATCTCTGTGAAGGAGATAAAAGTTGGTACATTTTATTTTCATTAGACAACACATTGGATTTTCAGAGGCTTGTTGGCTTCCTTATTCTTCATTTTTACATTTTACTATTATTTTTTGTCCCTACTACTTAAACTTTTGGTTTTGGCAGACAAACTGCCAGTTTCATTTTTAGGGTTTGTTGGGTTTTTTTTTAATACTTTTAATCCCATACTTGACAAGTATTTGACATTTGGGAAATATAGAGGTACAGGAGCCTCAAATCTTAATAAAAGTTTCAGAATAACAATACCACAATTACAATAGAATATTAACAAACAAATTGTTAGAACACACTAAAATTGAGCTCTTATTGTGTGCTGCTCTTCCCACTGCAATTTTTTTCTCTTGTTTTATTTTCCCAAGGTACTGACACATAATGTTTTCCTTCCTTCTTTCTCTTGCATTCATTTCAAGTTCCTAAATTAAAGATGCAGCTGTGTGGTGCAACTTGCACCCAGAGGGTTTTTTATGGCCATCTTCATTCTACTGCAGATTGGCAGAAGATGATAGGGAAGTGTGGGGAAATGCTACAAGTTTTTTTTGTCCTGCTCTGCTTTAGTAAGCCTGTATCTTGGGCTCATCTGGCCCCTTTGTGTGTTCTTGTGTTTTGTCTTGAAATTCACCTCCTACCCAAAAGTATACACTGGCATCACCCTACAGTTCCTTATTGTGGTGGGATAAAACCTATCCTGTCAGGTTCTCTTCCATTTAGAAGAAATGTACAAATAGATTTTATCAAAAGATTTAAACAGTCTGAGCTATATTAGCTATTAGCTCCTTTCTTATCTGTAAACTTTGAACTACAGCTACCTTGGGCTTCTGTACCTTGTTGCAGTTATGAAAAAAGAGTACCATAGTTTTACGCCTTTATATAAGCTCCAAAATCTTCTGGAAGGTCGCTGGATTTACAGGCATTTGTGAAGTATAACTGATGAGCGAAATAGAGTGGAGGTGATGAGAGAAGTCAGTTTAAGTCATGCCTAAGAGTCATAGGAGATAAGCTTAATGTCACTGCAGTCCTCAAGAAACATGCTAAAGAAACAGCTATTTTACCAAAGGGAGAATTCTTGAAACTTCTTACACAAATTTGGGGAAAGATATTTAAATTGGTTTTATAATAGGTAACTAACCTTTTGCAGTTATTCCTCTTCTGGCCAATGTGGGAATATCTTATCACTCACCCCATCCCTTCACGCTTACCAAGAAATAATAGCCTTGCAATGCATGTCTTCAGTGAAATAAGTTTTATTGCACAGTGGAGAGCAGTAAGTTTTTATAAACAGAAAACATATTTCCTTTAGAATACCTAATGGCGTTTCCATCATCATTCTGCATTGAGCATGACCGCTGCATTTAATTATTTCTCCTTTATCATACAGTCCACCTTCATGTAAGAGCAGCACAACTTCCACTACTGGGAAATCACTGAATTTCCAGAGGAAACATGCTGGGTTCTTAACTCTATAAATATGCATAATTTTTCCATGCAAAGTTTGCTGAGGTCATAATACAAAATTAGCAATCCAGGTATTACTGGCTTCCAACACCTGTTTATACACAAAATACAAATCTTTGTTTTCATTTAATGTGGTCTCACATTTATTACAGTAAAATGAATCTAGATTTTTGCAGCATTTATTTTTCAAGTCTTTCAAGTTCACTGTTAGTCTGATGTGCCTGTAACTGTTCAGAGGTAAAAATATAACTAGAGTACAATCAAACTTCATAGTTTTTAAAAGTGCCATTAATTATGAACATCATAACAGCTTTGTCCATTAAATGCTACAAACATGTTACAAACAGAAGCAGAGAAAAGCTCATAATTTTTCTTATGTATATTTCCAGCAAAATTTTCAGGCTCATTTAAGGCTCTATGCTTTTCATCAATGATCAGGGGCTCGTACCACTGAGACCTCTTTACAAAAAGGAGTGAAGAAACAATTAGATATATATATATTTTTATAAAACCATCCCTCACTATCTGACTTATGGTAGCTGACCACACATTTTCTCTCAGCATGCCATAATTATGAAGCAGAATGCATTAAGCTTAAACTGCAAAAATGTTTTGTTCTTAAGTCTAACAAAACCAACAGAAACTGCATTGTCTGGGTTATAAAGATAAGATAAACAAAATAAATTATGCAGGTTACCTAAGGACCAACTGAAATCTATAACTATATTTAAAGTATAAATAGTGGGAACCCCTCCCCCCAAAAAAAATAATTTTTACATGCACACCAGTGATTAAGGGAGAAGAAGCAGCAGACTGGAGGGAACTCAGTAAAAGGAGTTATTGGGGAGAGGCTTACTTGCCTGTAAATCTATTGTTTTCCACCACAGTGGATTCTTTCTGTTTGAATAATTTTAAACTAGCTTGCAAAATCCACTATACAATGGACATATACTGGTAGGAAGATGAACTCACCGTACAACTTAATAGGCCTTTTCTATCCCTACATTTTTATTTCTATGAATATCACAGTCAATTGGAATTTCACTGGAAAAACATAAGACTGCAGATAAGGAAATTATCAAATCAATGTCTCATATTCATATTTAAGGCTCAATATATAATATTAAAATACAATCAAAAATTTAGTATATGTTATTTAGATTCCTTCCATTTATGAGAAAAATACTGTGTTTGCATAAAGTATACAGGAAAAGAAAAAGTTGTTAAAGTATTCTAGGTTTTCCACTAGAATTAGAAGCATTCTAAATAAAAAGTCCACATTTCTCATATCAGTCCCTCAGGAATCTTGCAGTTCCCTCAACACTCAAGTCAGAAACAGAAGTAAGTATTGAAATAATATTAGAAAAGAGCAGAAAGTCTAAGTTTTCCAATTTATTGTGTGTATTTCAGTTTTGGGGCAGCACTGCAGGCTCTCGTCTGGATTCTGTGGTGGGTCTATAAATGCCAGAGCCATTTATAGTACATTGGTGGCAGCTTATGTGTAAGGCATGGACTTGCCTGGAGATCGTACTTGGAACTCTGAATGGATCACTTGGGTGAAAGGAGAAGGTTGATGATGTTGTGCAGCAACCAAGAATGCTGGATCATGGTATCTTCTTGAGAAAATTAGAGGCTTTGAGAAGATAGCTAAGGGAAGGCACATAAAAGCTCTCCAGGGCACAGCATGTGAAGCAATGCAGTAACCAAGAGAGGGTCAGTGATGACAAAAATCTTACTCATTCAAACCTGAGGAACAGTCCAGAAGCTCATAAATGTATCACTTGTGGCATACGAGCTATGACAAAATTTAAAGGCTCAAATAAGAAGCTGTAGGGATAAAAATTATAAAGATGTTACCCAGCTGCTTGCAAGTTTTGATGAAGTGTTTTTTTTTTCTGAAGAGCTGTTGGAAAGGTGGTGGTCTTGTAAAATAGTTGTGGAAGCAAAGGATAAATTCTCATTTTTGGTGTACTGGCACTAGAGACATCTTAAAACATGGAATGTGTGGAGATTTCATTTTATCTCAGTGCTTAATAAGTCTATGCTAAGAAATAAAAGTTACTATTCATGGGACAAAGGCATGCATGATATTATATTTTCAGATTTTACACGTGGATTTATATTGAGAAAATGAAGATACAGCGGTGACATCCTACAGGATCTTTATCATTGAATGTGACAACAAAACATTCTTGTAGTTGTGTTTTTCTTGGCATGCACTCTTGTTGCATATATATTGTTCTGCCTTACAATACATATCCAAAGAAAAAAAACATATTTTTTGCTACTTCTCATAACTGTTCAATTTGCATCCCAAGTATGAAAATCTGTTTCAAAAATATTTTTGGATTTAATTTTCATTTTAATAAGCCAACAGTTAAAGGTTTCTTAATATCTGTTATTTTGCTCTTCTTTCAGCATTTTTCTCTATGGAGGGAATGTTTTGTTACTAGAAAATTACAAGCAAAACTATTAAAACAAATTCAGAATAAGATCTACCTTTTCATACTGACATAAAATAAACACTTCCCAGAAACCTGGAACCTAGAAAATGCATTGGACTTTATCCTCTGTATAAAGTGTGTACATAAAGATCTTGTGGTGTGAAAAACAGACTGTAATGTTTAAAATTTTACTGTTGATCAACACTATATATATATCTATATCTATATCTACAAGACAAGACGTGGTTCTGAACTGCTCAGAGATAGTGAGGACACTTTCAACATCAATGAAGCTCCAAAACCCCACCATATCAAAGTTTAGCATGTCAGTCATTCTATTAATGCCTGTAAAGAACCTACGCACATGACACTCCTCAAGGATGTTTACCAAAACTCTTTAAACTTTGCAGAATGAACAAGTAAAATCTGGAGTAAATCTTTTATGTGCTTCTGGGGTTTGGAATGTCATATTCCAAACCAGAGAGAAACTGACCTCATTTTTACTTAGTAGGGTTAATAGTAACTTTTTAGCAGGTCCTTTCCAGCACCATTTTCTAACTTTTTTATTCTTTCTGCACAAAGGAAAGAGTGATCCTTCATATTTTTAATCCATGTTCCAGGCTTATTTAGGCTCTACATTGTGGAAGTACACTTGAGGAAGGAACTTAGCCTGAGAAAACTGTTTTGAGATATGTGAAGGGAGAAATAAGAAGTAGCAGTATTGACTAACTGAAGCAGAGTTTTCAAATTTTGAAAAAAGGGTGGAAGATTCCCCATCACTTCATGCAATTCAAAATATACTTACTTTTCGAGAGCTATGCTTTTCTTGCCATAAAGTTCTATGGTCTGTTCTTCAGGTTTTATTTTTTTAAATTGTATATATTTTTTTTGAGAAGTCACAGATAATAACACATAATAACAGAGTAAAGATACTTTGAGTTCAGAGGCATGGTGAGTATTTATGTAAATTCTGTATAATCTATTAAAGACTTCTCAAACTTACAAGAAATTATATCCATTTGGATCAGGTAATCAATATAGATACAAGGAGTTACAGATTATGAAAAGTTAAGAAGCATGAAGGAGTTCATGCAAAATCAACTAAGATGAAAAGGAAACTTTCCAATCATTTGATGTCCCAGGTACTGGTAGAAAAATCTGTATAAGGCCATCTTGCATAAATGGATACCTGCAGTCAGAGCTGAAGAAAATAGGTGAAAGTGACAGAGGTGAGTTGCTGTTATACTACTTTCTCACCTTTGCTCTGTGGCTCCATAGAGGCAATAATAATGACAGCGCCAAGGTCTGAAGACAAGAGTAGCAAGGTCACCGTTTGGGTGTAGCCAGCCTTGACCAGTGTGCATTGAAGATAACAGGTATGTAAGATCTCTTAGGCAGAAATCTTGTGCCAGAAAGTTTTACTGGGCCAGGTTTTATAGGCAAAAACCCCATACCCTCCCATCTTTCTATCAGGACATGTATTTCCAGCCAGTGGCAGGAAAGTCGTGAGGTAATGAGAGGGGTAGCTCTGGTATACCATAAGATCCAATATCAATATCCAAATCACTAAAGTGTGCTGCCACCCTGGCAGAAACTGAAGAGTTCCTTAGTGATGCACTATCCTGATGTGGCAAAAAAATATGACAAAATCAAAAGCAATTGAACTACAAGTTACTGCTTCCTGACTGTAAAGTCCCTGCTTATGTCTTGCAATCTGTCAGACTGTCCCACTCAGTGACAAAAAAGATTTCAGTTTAATTACCTTTATGCTTCTAGCTTATGTACTGTCACATTCCTTAATCACTTACTAGAGCTATAAGTTGATATAGCTGTATATGAATCTTATATTTTTGTGGCTGTCTTGTAAAGAAATAGTCAAATTTATTCCGACATTGTTTATTACTCCCCCAAAATTAAATTGTTCATCTTTAGTATGGAAATACTGGTTTAATAGAACTATTGCAACCATATAGTCCCACAATACAGTATCCCCATTGTTTTTTACAGGTCATTGTTTTGTGCTGAAATTGATAAAAAATTATTCCAAGTGGATCTTAGAGGGAACAGAAAGAGAGTGGGCGTAGAACCAGGAAAAGTAGAGAAAGCTAAGCATGTAAACTGCATTGTTACTTTTCTTTTTCTGTAGCAATGAAATCTTCCCTAATAATGATGACACTTCAGATTTCAGTTACGCTAACAGTAAATTCTTGGCTTTACTTGTCTATAAGGTATGCTTCTACTTTGCCCGTAAACAAGATTTTGAGCATAATGCTCTATTGCCTCAGGGTAATTCAAATGAGTCACTGATTGTAGGTCTTAATCATATTGTGCAGAGGTAAAGGAAAGAGTCGTTCCAAATTACTTTCTTGTATAACTCCACAATCTGTTGCCTTTAATTATCTAGTCTAGTTTTGGGAAGCAGCTTGTCAATGCAGATACTTTTTCTCCCAGAGATGCTGTGTATCCACAGGATGACAAAACACTGACAAGATTGGAAAAGGAATGAAAGAAGCACCAAGGGAGAGCAACAAGGGGGTAAGGCTATTTTTACTTGGGATTTCTGGAGAATTAGGACTTAGGGGATAGATGTAACAAAGAGATGATGTTGAGAGAATAGAATGGGTTTTTGAGAAAGATACTCTATTGAGGGGAAAAAACAAAAAGAGGTTTGAAAGTAAAAGCATTTCGTGTAAAGTAGGACAAAGCTTTTAGTCAAACAGGAGGAGTTTTGGGAAGATAAGCTATGTCTGGAGTGGTGAACTTTATGGCTGAGACCTGGGCTTCTAGTGGTTCATCCTATTTAAATACTTGTACATCCTCACCACAACTTTAGCCTGGGCAGCTTAGCATTCTTACAAACAAGCAGGGACTGGTCAGGGAACGGCAAGGAACAAACACGGTTTCTAGGAGGTAAAATGGATGAGGCCGCCCTGCTTGGGGAGAGAAAAGGGAGATTGAGTCATACAATGGCAGGCTGTGACATATGGCCCCTGGACAGAGAAGCAGTTTATACTTAGGTATTTTTCATACTAGTCTAGATGCAGTCTGACATGCCAGCTGGGACTCCTGAGAGAGAGAAAAAAAAGGTTTTTTATTGCTTTGTGTTCCTCAGAAGGGTTGATGTTATAATGGGATGCACAGAATAAAGACTATTTGAAAGAGTACCTGGGAAGACTGGTGACAGCTGTGACATGCAGAAAGTTAAATTTGACAGAGTACTAATTTAGACAGTACTAGCAGTAGATACTCTTTGTTCTGTGATGCAAAATTTATATGTCCAGAGCAAGTGAGAGTTATCAAAGATGGTTTTTTTTAAGAAGAGATCACATCATACAGGAACAACTGGATTTGCACCTGTGTAACTTGGAACTGTATGCACCTGAACTCTGATTTTTATTCTTTCTGTGAGTAACTTTCACAGACGATAATATTCATGTACTCTAAAAACCATAATGCAGTTTCAGAAGAATTGTATACCAGTTTAATACACTGTAACAAGAACATGAAAATCTGTCAGGACTTTTCTAATAAGAGTGATCACTTGTTACAACAGATGATGAAGTGCAGAAAAGTACTTAAACAATTATTATCGGGATATTTTCCAAAATGATATATTAGAAAAAAAAGTTTTCAAAAAAAAAAGAGCATAATCTGTAAATCAAGACCTATGATTTGATTGGCCTTCATTTTTTATTAGAAACTGTATTGCTAAGGCAGTATCCATTTTATTTTTTCAAACACAGCCTTTTTTAGGTGATCTAAAATCTGTTAGATTTATATTTATTTTCAAAATAATGTTAGCATATTATCTTAAGAGAAAATAACCGAAACAAAAAAGTACTGAAAGTTAGCATTGTATGTCATGTTATGAGTGACTGTGGTGTTTTTATCTCACTAATATCACTAATGTTGACATCCCATGAATCCTTTTTTAAGTAACAGAATGAAAGCTACAGCCTTATGCTGCAACAGATGAGGAGGCGTGGCTTTTTGTTTTGAAGAGAAATTACATGCCTTGGAGCTCTATGCTAGGTAAAAAACTGTAGGTTTTCATACACAGAAAATGTTGCTCACCTATTTTCTTTTTTCAGTCAAAATAAAAATGTCAGGCTAAAAGAAAACACCAAAAATATTTATTTAGTATAATTCTGTTTCCATTTGATTTAGAGTTTAAATTCTTCAAGTATCAAAACAAAGAACAGTATAGATTTATTTTTTTTCTGTTCTCACCTTGAGATACAATTCTTATTGTGCAATTAGAGTTTTGAAAATATCAGAAATAGGGTCATCAGATAAAGCTGTTACCAAATCGTTCATGTAACCAAAATACACTTTAAGTGCAAAACATAAAATCCTGTGGAAAGAGGCTGATTTTAATTTACTGTTGAGAATGAATTTATTTCTAAATATAAAAAAACCCTCTAAAACCTACTGACTTGATAACATCTACTTTTAATTTGGAAACTAGAATGTTATTTTTCATTTTCATATATTTTAAATAAAAATACAATAAAAATGTTTATTCATTGATGGCCACAACCGAGTAAAAACAACTTTATGTTACGTGTGCCAGTCTCATACGTGCATAGCTTCAAATACAGCTTAAAAATAATTGAATATGACAGGGGAGATCTGCTGCTTGTTTGATTTTCCCAGGCAACCAAGACAGCAGTAGAACAACAGTTCTGAATGAAACTCTTCTGCACAAAACCAACCCTCTAAGTGTCAAATAGAGCAGGCGTGCATGAAGTAAAGTGCTGGGAAGCATTGGGAGACATAGTCTATCAGGAGTGATTTGACATGAATGTTCAAGTACAAGCTCTGAAAGTCTAGTGATATGTGTTCAGTGGGCTGGAGGTCTTACAAGATTAGGGAGCTTTAGCTCTCAGACTATAATGTTTTGTTTCTGGTTCCAGAGCTATTTCTGCCTCCCTTAGAGTGCCAATGGTTTCCTAGGGTTCCATGGCACTGGAGTGAGGAGCCTGTAGTCTTCTTGTGATCATGAGTAATTTAGAGTAAATACAAGATCTAAGATCAGATTTAAAATGAAGAAATTACAAATGGTATTTTTATGCTCATATAATTGTGATAATATTCACCCCAAAGTAAATACATCCTGTAAAAGAGTTTCATATTGGGCCCCTTCTTTCTTATTCTTACCTCTTATTTTATGTTGGTTTTCTTCAAAATAGTGTGAGAACATGATTTAACTTTTTATGAACAACATTGTTTTGAGAAAATATCTTGGAATAAAAGTATTGGCATTCAAAGATTTTCGGCTCTAGACTTAGATTTGCAACTTTATTTGGCTTGTCGTTTTGTAATCCATAATAATCTAATCCAGTACAGCATAATATCAATTATTCTACTAGTGATATTTATTAAGAAAGGATTTTGCACATCAGGGAGTACAAGAAGATGGTTTTTGATATTGGAGACAAAATTAAGATGAAGATAATGCATTATGATTAAGGCAATTCATAAAATTGTTTCTTTGTTGTTAATTTCCTTCAGTACAATGAAAAATGTAATATTTCCTAATTTAAAACCAAACATTCAATTTCTACTTGTGAAAATGAAAATTTAAGTTTTGGTGAAGACTTATTTCACAGAATTAATATGAGATTTCTAGGGACTGAAATAAGATACTTTTTTGTATTATTAATTGAAACGGCTGTATTTATAATTTCATTGGTCTAAATTTTAGTACATTTAATGGCCACATTTTCATTACAGAAATTTTATTCTATGAAAACCTAGGATAACTTCTATGACAATAATTGTAAGGAGCTCACTGTAAATTAGTAGCATAGGAATAAAAAATGAAGTAAAAATGAAGCACTGTAAAATGAGCCTGAATATTCTCATAGAATATTGATCTGAAACCTCAACAAAAGTAAATTAAAAGAAGATCCCCATTCTTATTGAAACTAACTTCCAGATTAATTTGTTGAGTGCATATCAACTACCAATAATATCAAAACCACTTTCACTTCTTAGGAATTCTTTGTATGAAGGAAGAACACTCTGGTACAAAGATTAGTTGCACTATATTTCCATTCTGAAGGCCTGACCCCAAAATTTAAGCTGTTCGGTTTTGCATATCTGTACATCATATACATCGTTCCTACAGGCTGAAGTGGATGCCACACTTCAAAGAACTGACTTTCCCCTACATACACGATTCAACCACACTGTCAAAAGATTCTTACTATTTTCTTTGCTTATAAGAGCTTTGTAAAATATTCTGAACATTTCCTAGAAAGATCGACTTAATGTTTGATACATATCAATACATAAATGTGATGGTCTATAAAATGTCAGTGATAAATTGCCATTCCTAAATGGCAATTATTAGGTTGAACTGTTGTCCAATTTACTATTTCATCATCATTTATAATAAATTTTTATGAGAAGTGGGAAGGAGAAAGGAAATTGATGTACAGTTCAATACAAGTGCTATGTTTTGCTAAGCAGACTTAAAGGAAATTAATGAAATTTGAAAAAATATGAAGACAACAATTGAAATAATTTGTATCAATGATACCCAGAAAAACAGTATAGAATGCTCAGACTTTGCATTCAAATCCAGTGGCAGTCCAGAGGATAAATAATAAGAAATGTTATTGAAATAATAGTAACAACATCTCAAATGAAAAGTCAGACATCCCAGGCATCAGTGTAGTTAATTATTCTTTTGTTCTTCAGGAACAAAAGACTACTGTGCTGTCAGATCATGCAGTGTTTATTTGATGCACCCTTCTTATGGAAGTTGGAAATATAGATTCAAGTCTGACATCTAATCATGATCAATGCAAAAAAATGCAAGAAAAAAGTTAAACGAATATTGATTCACTACAAATGGCACAGTCATTTCTTTCTATTTCATTTGGACTAAAATATTTAAAATTGGATTCAGATTATTAAAATATCTTATTACAACAATTTTTTTTCTGGTCATCATTTCCTCAAAGATTTCCTAAACCCAAGATTTCTCATATGACTTCTCAGTTTCTAATTATCGCTGATATGATTTAATAAAATTTTATTTCAGATCTGTATGTATATCTTGCTAAAATTCAGAAAATTGAATTAATTAATTTATTATTTGAGGACACATTCTACTCCTTATCTTTCCCTTTAATTTTTTAATCAGTTGTTCAGCTAAAGTTTGTTTTAGAACTAGCTGAGAAAATATTGGTCTTAAATGTTTTTTGTTAGAGAATCTTGTGATTTGTATATAAAATTTATGCCATCATTAAATTGTAAAACCCAAAGATGCATGTTTTAATTCTCAAACAAACTAAAAGGGGTTGACTTTAATGGCAACTGTGCAGCTTAATCCCCTAATCAGCTTTGGAAATCTAAATGCAAAAGTCATGCTGACAAAATAAATTAAGCAACAACCTACTCATTCTTTTCATTTCCTAAACCCAGAAAAAAGCTTGAGAAAAGGAAAAATGAAAGTAAAGGCTGATTCTGTACCTGAAGTTTAGCAGGTCATACTAAGCAGCATGCTGCTGGGGGCTGAAGTATGTCATTTCCCTGGAGCAGAAAAGCAGCAAACCTAAGCCACCTGACCCAAGTGACAGAAAATAACTAGGGTCTACTGGGAACCCTTCCCCTTGTTTCCCTACAGGTTTACACGAGAAGTGGAAATCAGACATACACAGTCTGATATTTTGGCTTTAAAAAAAAATAAATATAACCCTTCAAAGTCTACCACCTGCCACACATGATCTCAGCTCCCACTATCAATCCATCCTAAGCTTTTGTTAGGCCATTTATATGTCTAGTAAGCTTTTAAAGCATCACACAGTTTCATGGAATAGGAAGAAACATTAATGTGTCCTAAATTATACCACTGACCTGAGTCACTGAAATTACACTGCATGTTGCCTAGAACTGTGAAGTCTGCTGGTTCAGTTTTCTCAGAAACTTTTTATATGTCATTTGTACATTGCCTATCATGCCTATCATTCAAGTTAGAGTCAGAAATTATTTTCACTGTTATTGACCAATATATTTTGAAACATTTTAATTATCTATGATTAGAAGTCTTGTCATCTAAGATGTATGTCTGTAAACTTCTGATGTTATTTCATGTGATACTATCAAATATTAGCTGCAGTCAAGATGTAGAAAAACATTTTAAAGCCATTTGCCTTCATCATTTTTGCTTTTCGACATTTTAAATTTGGTGTTCCTATTTCATATAATCTTTGAGATACAGATGTTGATTCTGCGAACAGTCCTTCAGTCATGAAAGTTTTTTTTTTTTCCAACATTGTTAGGGCAATGTGGCTCTAATTCTGAGACCACAACAAACCTTTATTAACAAAGTCAAGAAATTTGCTCAGGCAACATCTTTTCCTTGTCATCAGGGCATCCAGTGCAACTCATTTAATTCTGGAAAACTGCTGAATAACACTTTGTATTGAATGTATTTGGTTGTCTGAAACACAGTATAATTAAAATATAGGTAGTACTGCCAGATTTTACTTAAAAGTAATTTGTAATGAAATTAGAAATTATAAAACTGTGAAGGTCCATTCATTCAGTAGATTTACAGATGGTCTCAGCAAAGCAGGTTTGTTAGCAACGTTATGTTCTGAATATTTGTTAATTTATTCATTCAATTATGAATATCACATCCTAAGGAAAAAAAAAACACAACAACAAACTCTTCAGAAAGTGGCACTGATTCTTCCCTTTTGTCTTCAAATAGTTCTTCTGTATGATAAAAATTAGATCACATAGTGCATGTATGTAAGTATAAGAAAAACAGAAATGTTCAAAATACAGGTACAGGGTATTTGCATAACATTCTACTGATGTTAATATCTGTAATTGGTGATGAAGCCTAAATATTCACCTCATCCTTATCCACTGAGCTTCACTATACTGCAAAAGTGGCAGTGAAACTGCTCTGTATATTATATAAACATGCAGCAAAGAAATAAAACATGATGTGTAACAAAATGACTTAGCATCTAAGTTAAAGATCACATGCATATATTACTGGAGTGCACAAAAGAACTATAAAGGTTTCCTAATTTGTTTAGCATATCCTGAAAGTGAAAGAGATAAAGAAGTAAAGATATAGCAATGAGATACAAAGAAACGTTTCAACAAGGTACAGAGACATAATGGAGGTCACAGCACTGTGTGTTGGGTCATTATCCTCTATAATGAGCCTTTGTTAAGTAGATCTTTTTATTTTTAATGTTTACAAAATGGATTAATTAAACTCCTTCAGTCTCAGTGACTCTTCACCTTTTTCAATAAAAAATTCAAGATTATTGTCTTCACTCTTGAAATACTATGTAGCTATTCCATACTACATTCATAATTTTCCCAATTCATTTTCTGTTGGTGTATTTTTTTCATTAACACTTTTTTATATTTTGGAGTATTCTTTTACTCCTATTCATATCTGTTTCTTAATAAGTCAGGCATACTGTATATCACAGAAAGCTACCTATTAGCAGCTGCCTCTATGTTATGCCCATTCAGTTGTCCTTGATATGTTATTATCCTACCCTCGTCCCCATTCTCCTTCAAACCCTCTTCATGATCATGACATTCATTGCATAGCTCTCATTCCCAACAAAACTCCAATAAAACTTTTTATTTTATCAGCAAGAAGGGATTTAAAGGTAAAAAAACTGGACTTCATCTTTTTATTTGCGTTGGTGAACACCAGCTATCAAGAGATGCTGAATCAATGAGCAACTTCTCCCTATCCTATGTCAGATATTGTACAGTATGAACACATACCTTGACTAAGGCATCTTAGCTTTAATATCACAGATTGAAAGCGTATGAAGTGAACAAATTTTCAATTATTTCTCATAGCTATAAATTCTCTGGGCTCTGACTGGAAGACCATTTGGCATGAGACTTAAAAGATCAATAATTTCTAGGAGTCGGTCAAGCATTAGGTATTTCCTATGGGTCTGGTTAGTCCTGTCAAGAAGGGGATTTTGTTCACGCAAAGTAACTGTGGTGGTTTGGAGCTGGCTCCCTGCCAAGTCTCCAACACCACAGCAAAAGCTTCCCCCCCAAAAAACCAAAGGAAATGAGAAAAAAAAAAACAAGAGACCCGAAATAAGAGAGCTAAAGCAATATATAAATATATTTACACTTATATTACATTTATATACAATTACAAAGACTATATACATATGAGAAAGAAACTCCCAACACCCCCAAAGGGAAAGGGAAAAGGGACAAAAAAAATAACAAAAACCCAACCAAAACCAGATATACACACTCAATAAAGAACTAGCCAAAGAAAATCTTAATACTTTCCTTGAGATAGCACAATCACACCAAACGCCACCGCCACGCTACCGGACCCCAGATCGGCAGAAACAACAGGCCCCACAGGCCCGACCAGGCCTCAGCTTCCCCACATGAGCGAGACCGGCTGCGGGAGTCTGCTGTCTCCAAACCTCACCGGAAGAGAAGAGAGGAAGAGGTTTCTCTCTCCGTCTTATTTATATGTTTGATTATGTAAAGGAATAGGATGGAATACTTCCTTCCTTCCTTCCTGGTTGCCAGGAAGAAAGGCCTAGACTCAAAACCATTACAGTAATTAAGATAAATAAGACCAGTGCCTAATTTTTAAAAGTTAGCAATATTTTAAAAAAAAGTGGCCTCAACCTGAATATGAAAGGGATCATTTCTTTGCAAATCTGACATTTAACAGAACATTATGAATGTATATGGAAATCCATTCTTGATGTAAATTCAGATTTAAAAGTTAAGGAGTTTGTTTTCTTTGGTGTTCTCACGTATTGCCCTCCCACATTCTTCCTTTTTTTTTCCCTTTTTTTTTTCTTCTTTTTTTTTATATACTTTTTTCATTATTTGAAAAAGGGTATTCTTGAAGAATTCAGTCAATACAACAGCAAATCCGTTTAGAGCCCTCCAATCTCACAGACTCTTTCAAACACAGCTGTAACTGTAGTTTGATAAAGATAAATTACCCCTTTTTCCTCAGACTTCAAACTACTTATTATGTGTGCATTAGGCAATTCGTAGGAGTACCTATTAACTCTGTGGCACCACAACCTCTAATACAGGTTCAGTGGAATTAGATACAAAAGAGTAACTGATTTTAATCATATTTCTTTACTTGAATTCTATTTCTTTATTGGACAGTACTTATCACACTATTATCCCAGTCATTGAAAATTAAAATACACAAATGCCTTGATACAAGATCAAAAACACTATTCCACCCAAGCTATCAAAACGCAACTGCTCAAAAATATTTTATCAGGGAATTATCTGCAAAATCAGAAAGTGTTAACAAGAAAAACAACATATATTTGAAGATGGATAGGTCAATAGTTTCCAAGAGTAAAAATAATTTATTTTCTTATCATAAGAGAAACAAGAACATCCTCACATATAAGATATTTGAGGGTCAGAACACTGGGATTTTATTTTTCTGGTCTCTTCTTTTTGCAGATCAGTAGAAAGCCTAATGAAGAATTTATCAGGATCCATATGTATCTTGTGTGCATTTTTTGTACACATCCAGGTATGTTATGTATGCTTTCCTAACTAAACTTCTAAAGATTTCATGAAGTTTGTAACCATTATTACTCTCCAAAATATGATAAAGGTTGTGGAAACATTCTCTAGTTTTTGTACTCCATCTGCAAAAGACTTTTTTTGTCAGATAAGAGAAAAAGCATATGCTCTGTAGCTCTCACCACAAAAACGTAACCAACAATAATACTTATATTTAAATATGTCATAGCAAAATAAGCTGAGAACTGTACACAACCAAGAAAAGAAAAAAAATCTGACTTGAAAGGGAAAAAGACAGTGACCAAAGACTGCAAAAGAACATTTTACAGCAAGATCAATATCAGTCTACACCACTGATCTTATTTATCCTGGTTACTTTGAGTGAACAGACTTCCCTTCTTGACAGGACTAACCAGACCCATAGGAGAAACCTGGTGCTTGACCAACTCCTAGAGAAACACTTACCCTCATGGTAGCATCCTTATCCCACCTGCATGTGTCCAGGTATTGTGTTTTTCTACAGCCTACAAACTCATCACTGAACAGGCTATTATTCTATCTGTTACTTTAGCATATAAAGAGTAAGATATTTACCAGAACCATGGAGTTAATTTATAACAAGTGACAAAAATTCATGTTGCATAGGTTAGTGGCTTCTATGGAAGTTGATTTAAAAATGCTCCTCCAATCCCAGATACTGAACAACTCTCAAGCATAATGAGTTATTTATTACAAAATGACATTGAAGAAAATGAAGCAGCCATTACAGATGTGCTCAAGCGATAGTTCACAGACAATCTTGGGTATCAGAGTGAGTTTTTGAGTTTTATAGAGAGGAGATGCTGCCCACGAGAGTGCTATTATCTCCAACTCTTATCTGAAAATGCCTCTTATGATTTTTAGCATACATTTGGATAGCTGCCAGTGAGCTTATTTTAAAATGTCACCTAAAGTACAGATAGCTCTTCTATCAAAAGAGAGCTACAGAGTGCCACTTTGAGACTTGAACCCATGACATTGTGTCAGGTGCAAAACTCATAACAAATGAACTGAGAGAACTTGGCAACCTACCTCATGACTTCTTAACAAAAATTGCTATGACAAAATGCATTGTTTCTTAAAGAGAAATGTCATTTGAACCCAAAGCTGGAATTATAACATCTGGTCTTTATTCTGTTTAAGTATCCGGAGGTTAAGGCTGTGTCTTCTTTGATAAACACTTAGGTTAATACTTCAAAGCAGAAAAGGGATCTATGAATATTAACCACAATTCTCAAGTGTGACCTTAACTTTTTACCTTGCTATTTAATTCTGATTGCTGCTATATGTAGATTTAGAATAGCAGTAATGTTCCTTTAAATAACGAATTATCAATGCAAGAACTAATTCTACTATGCTGAATGACAAAGATAAAAAAATTTTGATAATACCTGAGTCTATGTGAATTAATGACAAAACTCATTAACTCAAAGCCAGGAATGGGATAGATATATATTCCTGGATATATATTCAATAAAGTTGAATAAATATTAATTAAAAGTACATTTGATGTATAAAATAGATAATGTATTTTACACTTTTTTTAGCTTGTCCTAATGCCCACTAAACTTAACTTTCTGTTTTATTCAGAAAACCTAAATAAGGATGAAACCAATCCATTACTTAGTGTTCATAGTACCACCCTTTTTCTAGGAGATCTATTAGCCAGCAAACACTTCCATCAATAGCAAGATTTTTCCTTGCTTACTAGAAACTAGCAGAAAACTTGACCTTATCATTTTTGTGATTGCTATATATTTATATGCACTTAATTCCCCTATCTATCAGTGTAAAAAGCTGAAAATACTCTGACTAAACACATGGTTATCTTTAGACATAGTCTGTGCCTCTACATGAAAGGAAAAGTTTTTCCAGGGTAGCTATGCCAGCTACTTTAGAAAAACATACCTTCTGGCTATCACTGCTGTATTGCCAAACAGCTGTATGACAGCACACAAATATTTGCTGTCCATGGTTTTGTTGAGGTCTTATGTGAGAGCGTAACTCTGATGAATTTTGGAATACTTGGCTTTTCAACCATTTATAGAAGCTATTAAGCAAGCCATTATTCTATCACAATATTTTTAACTTTATTCATTCAGCATTGTTCTAATGCTGAAATATCTATTTCACTGTGCTCATTTTCTTTAACGATCAAAATATACATTTAAGAGTATACAGAAATTTCAGTTACAGAAATAGGCAAGGATTCCATATCACTCTGCAGGAACAGTCCTCTCTTTTCTGTCACTGACTTCCATAGGATAGGTGATACCAAGGGAATAAAGTTATTTTATATATAATTTCTTCCTTCTTTTAGATAGAAGATTTCTTTAAATACAAACCCAAGTATTCTGTCATCCCATCAAGCTTATAAAACAACTGAAATTCCAAGTAGTCCATTATCCTAAGCCTCCTTTTTAGCTTATGTTCTGTATAACTAGCTAGCCATCCAGGTACTTCTGTAGTACCTAATGTAGTGCATGTTTGATAAAATAATATATATGTTCAGTAATATATTCTTATTATCCAAATATTTTCTCTAGTTCTAAACAGGAACACTGGTGTTTGTAAATAGGTTTGACAGTGGCACCTGCATCCTGACACATAAACAATAATTTACAATGTTTGTGATGTTTTCGACAGCATCTTTCTTTTAAATAATAAAAAGTACATCAAGAAATTTTTCATTAAAATTCTGAAACCCCTCAAGCTAAGAAAATATTTTGAGTAAACAAATTATATACTAGAGTGAAGTATGTGTGCTCCCATACATCTCGTGAGGCAGTAGTCCTAGAATGCATTCCCTTTGCACATACAGTAGCTTTTCTTTTGGAAATACTTTTCTTTCTAAGTACAAAATTCTATTCTTAAGCATTTAATTTAATTTTTCATAAAATTCTTCACCAACACAGATTCCTAATGGACTACTATGGAAACCAAACCCCTGTCCAATATTATATGTACTAGCTGTGGAAAATAGGAGTGGTTTAAATTTCTCCATCCAGGGGATAGATTATGGCTTGACAAAGAACCTAAATCTCTAAGTTGTAACCTCAGTGTCTTCACTGCAGAAGGGAGATTTCATGATAAGTCTGAAAGTGGGAGATACATGAGCCAGTACAGCATACCTCAAGTAAATAGATTTTCAGAGGGAAAGCTCAGTAGATAGGGCCCAGCATAGTGAATCATATTTTCTGGGATTTACTTTGGTGTTTATCCACTACTTTGAAACATATTTTCTGAACCAACAATTTTTTTTGAACCCTACTCAGGGCTGCTCACCTTGTACTCTGTTACAAGCTGTTAACATGCCCTCAGGATTCAGCCAATAGAAGCAGAATTAATATTGTCATTACATTTACATCATAGCAGATGTAAGAGCATGACTGATTTACTTCACGACTCACCAAACAGTTTTCAAGCAGATCTAATGTTCCGACACTATTGATTCAAGAAATTTCTTGATTTAATTAGGTTATTATAAGACAAATATGGCTGACTGAATTTGGAGATTCCATTAATTCAAACTTAATCTGTGAGAACACATTCTGGACTCATATTCAACCTGTTTAGAATGAAACTAAAATGGACTATTATTGTCAATGCAAACTTCTTTTAGAAATGAACAGATGGTATCAGTGATTAATGTTGTCTATTTTGGTGTGACCTAATAAAGGACAAGTATAAGTTTCATGTATTTGATTTATTTCTGTTAAACTTCCTGTTACCCTAGGACTTATCTCCACTGCTTTGTCTGAACTTCTGTTCTCTTGAAATGCACTGCTTATACATGTGCTCTACCTAGATTTATTTTTGCTGTAAATTGATCACATCGTCATCACAATTGGAAGTATTTGGTAATGGCAACTGTAACCAAAAGAAGTCCATTTTCAAGTGAATCTTTACAGAATCAAAGCTCCACATATTTATCTGAAAGAATGTTCTTCCTAAAGTCCACTGATTCAAACCACAAAGTGAATTTATAGAAGGGCAGAATTGACAGAAATAAAATACCTGAGGAAAATACATTTGTCACACATATTTTTAATGAGCCCTTGTCCTTGTTAAAATTAAAAATTTAAAAGAAATCAAATACTTAAAATAGGTCTATGTCTTTGCAGACTTGTAACTAATTAACCAGGCAAAAAGGATCCTCAACACTGACATGAGTACATCTACTGCATTTTGATTAAAAATAGGGAATATCCCCAAGAGAGTAGGAATGAATGTGAGATTAGATGAAAAATATTAAAAAAATCCAATTTTAGGATTACTTTGATTAGTACAGAATTGAGGAAAAAGAAAGAAAAGTAAAAAGATCAACACTCTCTATCTTTGCTTTTCTCCCACTTTATTTTGGTCAATTGTTCTTTTCCAGTAAAATGTCCTTTTAAGTTACCATAAGGCAAATTTAAACTGTATCTCCTCCATTATAAAAACAAAAACAAAAGTGAAATATATTAAATGTGATTCTAAGTGGGAAATTTTAGCATATAACCCTGCTTGACAGACACTTGTGCGTATTGTGTATTACTTAATTTATTTCAGTTTAATATATATTCACATTTAGATTTTTTTTTTCAGTTACTCTCCAGCTTAATGGGACTATTTTCCTTCTGTTAGGATTTAAGCCTGCTTAATAAATTATGGTTTTTCTCCACCTTTGAGAAGGGACAAAATAAATGAAAAAAGAGTAAGTGATGAACGAAGTGATGTTCTTTTGTTTTGCTGCTACACAGTGCATAAACCTGTTTGGCTATGAATTTAAAAGAGTTCTTGTGCACCACATTACAAAGAGATATGGAGGATAATATGGTACTCCTCTCAGATTCAGTTTCTAGAAAAAAAAAACAAACAACAAACCAACAAAAGATACAGGAAAATAAGTGTGGAACTGTATATATATAACTTTTCTCCATTAAAACAATGTAAAAACAGGCAAACAAAGTCAGACCTCTCTGTTATCTCCTCTGGCAATTATAGATTCATAGAATTTTCTATGTTCATATGAACAGATTGTGGTAAACAGGATTATTTTGAAGGCCAGTTTGTGATGCTATTTTGGAACTGGTGGGAGAAAAAAGAAGACAGAGCGGTAGCCATAAGTAGAATTTTATATTTTAGTTGATTTTAATCTGCAGAAGTACATACACCAATCATAGTGTAGGAATTAAAATTGAAGCTGATAAACAAATGATCTTTTTCCAAAAGCTGAGAAGCTTACCGTAAGTGTTAAAGGCTTGCTTTCAAAAATGTTCTGAAAAAAGTTGAAAAAAAAAATTATTTTTCTCCCTTTCCTTATCTTCTCTGTCAGTTATTTGAAAATGAAAAACATGTCAGGAGAAGGAGGCTCAAGAGTAGAGAAAAACGAGTAACTAAAAAAGATGAGAACATTTAATGAAAAAATGTTTCATCCTCTTTTAAATATAGCTAACTTTGTACAATTTTAGGAACATATAGAATGCATATTTTTAGTCATTGAACAAAAGTTTTGGGAGACCAGGGTACATTTGACATGGATTCATATGAGGGGTAGTATAATTATGTTGCTGCATAAAAAAGTAGATACAAATGTCATTAGGGCAAATACAAAGAAGCATAAAAATCTGTGAAAGATTCAGCAATAACTAACACATCACTGTGTTATCAACAGCATTTTCATCACAAATCTGATCCATAGCATCATGCAAGCTACAACAAAGAAAATAACCTCTATCCTAGCAAAAACCAGTACAAAATGTAATCTAATTGAACTGTCAAGGTAATTTCCCTAATAAAAACTTTTCACATCACTTAAATTAGTCACAAGTATTTGTAATTACTGATGTAGTCTTATTTTTCCAATATTTACTTGATATTAAGATAAATTGAAATTATCTGAAGATCACTGAAGAGGAGAACAGAACAGAACAGAACAGAATAGAATAGAATAGAATAGAATAGAATAATTTCAGTTGGAAAGGACCTATAATGATCAGTCAGTACAGCTGCCTGACAAATTCAGGGCTGACTAAAGATTACAGCATGTTGTCAAGGACTTTGTCCAAATATCTTTTAAACACTGACAGGCTTGGGGCATTGATCACTTCTCTAGGAAGCCTGTTGCAGTGTTTGACCATCCTCTCTGGAAAAAATATGTCAAGTTTGGACTTCCCCTGATGAAGCTTTGAGCTGATCCCATATATCCTGTCACTGGATAGCAGGAGGAAGAGATCAGCCCCTCCCTCTCAACCTCCCCTCCTCAGGAAGCTGTACAGAGCAATGAAATCACCCTCAACGTTCTTTTCTCCAAACTAGACAAATCCAAAGTCCTCAGACACTCCTTACAGAACATTCCTTCGAGCCCTTTCAGCAGTTTTGTTGCCCTCCTCTGGAAGCATGAGGATCCTTCTTGACTTGTGGGGCCCAGAACTACTCACAGCACTCCAGTTGAGGCCATACCAGTGCTGAATACAGAGGTATAATGTCCTCTTTTGACTGATTGGTCATGCACCCTGGTTGGGATTTGTCCACTGGACTACCAGAGCACACACTTCTGGCTCACGCTGAGCCTGCTGTTGGGCAGCACCTCCAGATCACTTTTTGCAGGGCTGCTCTCCAGCCACTCCTCTCTCAATTTATATTTGTGCCCTGCATTACTCCATTCTCGGTGCAGAATCCAACAGAGTAGAATGACTTCTTACATTTGCAAGAACCAAATACTATATTTCAATTCATGTCAAGTTTTTGTGCTTAAAGTGTCTTACCTTCATTTTTATTCTTTTCTGTCCACTTATATTAGTGTTTACTGGTGCAAATATTTTTTTGAGTGAAAAAAAAGGTACACTTTATCTCATAGAAATGCCTGTCTATTGATTGCAAATTAAATATGAAAGTCAAGAAAGTACTTTCAGATGATTTCCAGCCACTCCTCTCCCAGTTTCTACTTGTTACTCTGCCCGAGGTGCAGAATCCAGAATTTGTTGTTAAAAGTTCATGCCACTGATGATGCATAGGAACTGTTCGGCACTAACTAAAATAGAGGCATGCTATCAAAACTGTGTTTATAACAAATCGAAACCATAGCAACCTATGAGCTATACTTGTGCCTTGAGAGAACACCTCTCGGTTTGATATCATCAACAAAGTTGCATCCAGACCATTGATAGATACACTGAACAGAACTGTCCTTAGAATTGAGTCCTGAGAAGCACAACTGGTGCCATTCAACACAACCCTTTGAGCCCTGCCCTCCAGCCAGTTCTTCACCAAGCATGCTGTGTACCTGCTTATCTCACAGTTGGACAACTTATCCAGAAGGACACTGTGAGGGACAGAATCGAAGGCCTTACTAAAATCCAGAAAAATTTCATCTACTGCCTTACCCTCCTTATCCTTATTGGAGAAGGATATCAAATTAGTTAGACAGGACTTTCCCTTCATGAATTTGTGTTGACTGTGCCTGATGATTGCATTGCCCTTTAAATGCCTTTCAACAGAACCAAGTGCGACCTTCTCAGTAATTTTTCCAGTTACTGAGGTTAGACTAACAGGTCTATAGTTTCTATATTGCACTTCTTTATCACATAGCCCAGAGTTCACAATTCAGTAGAAAGGGATATTTGTTTTACCTTGCTCTTGTCAGACAGTAACTTCAGCAGAATTTAGGTAGCAACAAGGACTGTGTTTTATTATTGGAACCAGGATCAACCTTTCATCACGAGATATGTACCTGTTGAAAATCCTCACAGTTCTGTATATTGTAGACCTAATTCCAGATTTTTCTTCAAGACTTTCATTGGATTTTGTAAGGATACATCAGCAAGGATCCTTCTTTTGTGATTGTATCTTTGATGATTATACCTACTCTGTCTTGCTTCAGGAAGTAGTCTAATATTTCACACTTTCTCAGATCCAGATTTGGGCTTCCTTGACACCTAGGTAAGGGCAGAGGATCTGGCTTCCACTTTTCACAGAGCACCAAGCAAGACTTAGATTACCTATAGATCAATTTTCTTGTAAGTTATCAACAACTGCCTGTGAACAAATCTATAGACTTGTATCATTGCCATTAGGCTAGGTGAGATACATACTAAGGTCAGGCTAGGTCAGTTTATGCAGCAGGTAAGGGGAGGCTGAGGTCTTCACTATGATGTGACAAGGACTTTTTCTCAATGAGAGTGAAAAAAAAAGCTTTAAGCATATATTGTTTGTATGCATTTGAACTCAAGCTTATCACATTCTCATGCGATGTTTTGTGATGTTTTATGGTCTTATGGCTGTTTTCAAATGTTAAGGTGAAGATCATGTCTAATTTCGTAACATATCTACTTGCTAACAGTAAGCAAATACAGAAAACATTAATAAAGAGGACATCTTGCATGTGTGTTTTGTTTGTGAGAAAGATGTACATCTAGGGCAGAATTCTTCTCTATTTATAGACTTGATTATGTCTACTTTAAGTGCATATTTCTCTTGACTAACAACAAATTGACAGCAGGGTAGCTAGTCCAGATGTAGACATCTATATTGCAGACACTTCCTTCTTGATGAATCCAGTTCTACATAATTTTTCTGTAAATAATTTAAAGGAAATTACACAAGAGAAAGTAAGATTGTGATATTATTCAATGTTTGAACATTTTGCTACTTTTTTTCTCCATTTTGGGAATTTTTACCAGCTTTGCCAGCAATTTGTCAAAAGCCAACAAGAAAACAGCTAAGTCAAGTTTGCAAAAGAGATATGTCAAAACACTAAAAAAGGTGTAACTGTGCTGTTGATTACCACAAACCAATGTGGTTTTTTATTATTAGTTCTTTTTTACTTGTTTTTTGTTTGGTTTTGGTTTGTTGTTGTTGTTGTTGTTTTGTTGTTTTCTTAAGTCTCCTTTCAAATGCAGAGAGTAACTGAACTGAAACAAGAGTTAAGAAACCCTACCTTTTATATCAGGAATGCTGGAGGTTCAGTATGCAATCTGTAGTATAAACTTTCAAAAATTAAGAGAGTCCAGTATAAGAGAATTGACACTCAATGCACTGATTCCTCCTGGGTTCTCACTAACGCTGTTAACAACTTTGACCTTTGGTTAGCTGCCTAAGCAAAGCTGAATTCTTAAAAAGCAATTCCAAGGAGAAGAATATTGTTAATAACCTGTACATCATATGAAGGGTTTATGCTTTGTTATTGTTAGCTTTAACACCGCTAAGTATGTGTGGACAGAGCTATTAACAGTAGTCATATTGATCTCCGTAGTACTGACTATATTTTCTGCATGTGCTGAAGACATGAAGGAATAACAATTCCCAACTGAAAAGGTTTGCAGTCTAACTTGACAGCATAAACAAGGAAAGAAAAATGTTGAACAACTAAAGCCAGCAGAAAGTGAGAAAGCCATGCATGAGTACCACTACCTCCGAAAAGCTCTCACTTGCCTTTGATGCCTCAGTTTTAGAATTCAGAATTTATTTACTCAGGAGCTAGTAAGATTTCTCTCTGTCTACTTGTGTAGCTCATTATTTGCAATTATTTACAGTAATCACTACTAATGGTTTCCAGACTTTTTAATTATGGAACCACTTCTGTAAAATGGGTTCTATTTCCAACAGTATTATTATCTTAAATAATGGCATAAGTAAGTAAGTTTCTGTTAGATGAGAAATCCAGTTTGTAGCCAACATGACTCCACTTGGGTCATGACCTCTAGCATAGAACTGCCAGCTCAAGTTATGACTTCACAGAGCAGCTCTAGGCAGTAAAGAGATACATGCATTAAATATCTGTACTTCAAACTGACAACTCCAGAAAAACTCTGTCTTTAGTAATCTGATCATCTAAACCAAGAAATGTCTCTGTACTCGGAAGGGAAAGAGATACATTTCTCTGAAAAATGAATCTCGTATTATTTTTGTGCAAAATTGAACATCCAAGTCCTATTACTAATGACTGCAACACTTTCTCACAATCAACAGCAAGTTTCTTGATCATTAATGTGATGAGTTCAAAGTTCCAGAAACTACTAGTTTGTGCATTTTCAGACTGAGGGAACTCATCTTTCTTGTCTGGCTCTTCCATTGTCAGAGAGATCCTGAATTAATGTGCATATAACACACCATATCAGTGATAACTTCTGAATTAAACAATGCAATTGTGCTTACCATTCAAGTTTTCTCTGTATCAGTAGTGAACAAAGAAAAGACAGCTTGTCTCCTGCACCACAGGATAGGATTCAACTCTCCTCTCTAAATTTCTAGAGTGTAGCTGTCCATCTGGTGTATGAGATGGATGTCTAGCCTTTCAAGAAATACAGAAAAGAGTGAATAAAAAATAATTAATGTAATCTGGAGAGTAGTTTATCTCTCCATAATTAGGTAGGCAGGTATAGATTCAGTTGCATGAACATACTTTGAGATGTTCTACTATATTTAAGATTTCTCATGAGTGTTGGACTAGATGGGATTGGACTAGGTGAACTCCAGAGGTCCCTTCCAACACTAACAATTCTGTGATTATGTGTTATTCCAACACAATGTTGAAAAACATGGTATAGGATCTACGGAAAGCTTGTCCTCTTCTGACTGAGCAGCTGGAGGAAAAGTGAGACACTCAACAGTATATCTGTCTTTTCACTGTAAGAATAAAAATTTAACCTAACCCAGTACTTAAAGAGATTATTATTAATTGGTATTCTTTTTTATATATTTGTAGGCATACTGTCATGGTTTGAAAAGGCCCAAAATCCAATTCTGATTCCTAGCCCCCCTCCCACATCTCAACCCCATGTGAGATGGGTTTTCCAGACAAAAACACGAGACTCAATATGGGGGAAGGAATATATTACAAAGACTATACACATAAATAAATACTATAATACACTGCATACAATCTTAACTCTATATCTATCTCTACCATGACAATAATATTTACAATGGGCCCAATCTCTTCTCCCTCCAAATAAAAAGTCCAGGAGAGGAGAAGAAGAAGAAAAGACCCCTTCCAGTCTGTCAGCAGCAGGTCTCTCTCTAGGCAGCAGGTTCTCTTCTTCTCTTCCAGGCAGCAGTAGTAGTTGCTGGCTCTCTGCCAGCACACACGAGGGGGTCTCCAAGCCCCTTGGCCCTCCGTCCTCAAACGGGGGTCTTTCCGTGGACTACGTAACCCCAGACAAGGTCGCATCACCACGGTCATATCACGAAGCACGGGGGTCTTCGTGACAGTCTGGTATCCTCAGGGGAAATCAAGCCCCTGTGCAGAGCTCCCATGCTCTGACTCAAAGATGGCTGCCAGCTTCTCTGAAGCTGCAGCAAGGAGGGGGGGGGGAAAGCCCAAGGTCATCCCCTCCACACACATTCCTTTGGCCATCCTGGCTGAGCTCTCAGGAGGCCGGAGCTTCTTAGCTCCTCTCTGTAGTGCATACTGCACTTTAGGACTCCACTCAGTCCACCACCCCCTCCTCTTTCTCAGAGGGGTCTCTAGCGAGTTTGGGGGTTTTGGTTTGTCCAGTTCTTACCCTCCGAAACTCTCTTCCTGCTGCTGGCTCGGGTCTCTTGTCCTGCTTTCTGCTGCTGGCTCTTTTCGTTTCCTCAAACAACTCTGTGTCTGCTTCAGTTGCATACCGGCATCTGCTGCTTCTCTATGGTTCTTATCAGTTGGCTCTTTGCCACTGCTCTTCGGACACTGCTGTTCTGCTGCTGCTCCGTCGCTGCTCCCAGCGTCTCCCACTTCTGCTTACAGGGGAGAAAACTCCCCCAGCTTCTAGCCGCAAGCACTCAGCCCAGCTTCAACACTATTCCGAGTCCCTGCAGTCCCCCAACCAGGGGCTGGGGGGGGGCAAAGCCCCCAGGGGCCCTGAGCCCCTGCTTCGTGGTTTCTACAACATGGCCACCCTTCTTCTTCCAACAACAAGTACTACTGCTTCTTTTCCGGTCTCCAGAGATATGTTTATATTTTGCAGGAGCACTGATTGGGTCAAGCCCCAAGGGTCACCACCCCCTGGGGGTTACCACTTTCAGCTTCAGGGGGAAACCTGGTTCAAACCACTACACATACTAAAGAAAAAATTGTGGAAAAAGCGTTGAAGAATTTGAAGAAAGTGATTTAATTTCCTTTAACAAGTTCATATGAGCTTGTTGTCTAATAAGACTTTGAGCACAACTCAGGGTATAAGGGTAGTTATTAGCTGCAGCAAACTAGTAAATCCTGAGGAATTTGTGTAAATATATAAAACCTCTTGGGTCTTTATAGTGAAAGTTGAAGCAATAGTCTTCAATCTTAATTTGGAATTTAGATGCTTCTGAGAGGGCTTCAATATCCCATCCATCCATTTCAAATTATCAACAATTGATTCACTTTAGCAGTCTGACTAGAGCTAGAGGTGCTATGAACCAGTAATCCAGGCTTTGGTTATGGATACTTGAAAAAACTTGAATCTTTTTTTTTTCCCTCTTGCTTTGACATAATCCCCTGATTTAAATTATTTGTACTCATTCCCACCTTCAGGCACTGTCCAGGGGAACAAGTACTTTTGAGGGGTATCAAGTCAAACCAAGAATAATAATAATAAAAGGATTTGATGCACATAAAACCAAAGAAATCCTAGGTCTATAGCAAAGACTGTTTTAACAAAAAAGATTAAGAAAGAGGATAAGAGGTTGATGAATGTTGTCTATTAGACAGCAGCACTGCCTTAATCCTGTATGTAATTCATGTGTTAGCCATACGTTTACAGGGGATGGTAAAGTTAAGCCCATTTAAACTGATTATCTTTTTCATTATAAACGTCTATTGATTTCAAAGTACTCATAAAGAAAAAATGGTATCTTGAAGAGCTTGGTGGACAAGAGAAAAATAAATTCTTTGTGAAATATTGTTCAGATCTGTTGTACTGCTCCTCCCCCACAAAACCTTTATAGTGATCTGACAAGCTTCTTGTACATCTTATTTTGATTGAGATATTAAACACATTTTTCCTGCATCACATGAAATTCTTCAAGTATGTCATTATTCTTGTTCATATAAAAAAATTTCTTTCATGGCAACACACCAGTTTTCTCTTGTTGTTATTTTGGTGGGTTTTTTTATTTTTTTCAACCATCATCAAACGATCAATCTGTTTGCAATACTGTGGGCAAATACAATCCATTTTAAAAACAATTTTCAGTCCAAACTACTGAAGAACAATCAAACACAAATTGTATTTTGAACTTAAAAGGTAATTTATGAACTTCAACTAATTCTATAACTTCAGGCAAGAAATATCTAAGTGTTTCAAATTGCACCCTGAATCACATACCTTTGGGACTTTGTCTGGGCCACATTTTAACAGGCCTGTAAAAGCAATGATTCTTTAAGGGAAAAGACTCAGGTTTAACAAGGATCCATTGCCAACATGAAGGGGTACAAGGGAGAGGGGTAGAATGTGACAGCTCTTAACCATCCTTACAGTTTCTCAACTTGTGGATCCAAATTATGCTTGTTCACAACTTGAAGTTCTACTTTGTTTCCTGCAGCAGACAACCCAAAGGGACTGACCTGGCAACCAGGACAAGAGCTCTCTGATACTCAGGGACTGAGGAGCAGATTTGATGCAGAACAAAATTTCCCAGATCCATAACTTGAGAGGAACCTGCATGCAAAGGGACTCAAAGCCTGGTTGTTTGAACCCATTGAGTCCACTTTACAGTTCTATTAACATGAAAGGAAAGGGTGAGGGTTTACCTCAATATATAGGAGAACTAAATCTCATGGTTCTAGTTTATTGAATTTGGGCCCTTTTGGGGTTACAGCTTAGAAATTTGGAAAGAAAGCTACGTTATGATACCTGATGGTAACCTATTTTTAACTTTTAAACTAAATTCTTTTAATTAATTTTTAAGGAAATTTAGATTAGGAAAAAACCTCATAGTTAAAGAAAAAAAATCCACAAAACCTCAAGGCCAAACTGAAACAAGCAAAATATGGGGAGTCTAATTCATTCTAATTTATACTAGGCAGTTTTATGCTACTCTACTACTGCAGAGAGGTTTGGAAATACTTGTAGAAGTAATTTATGCCCACTTTAAAGCCCATTTATGCTTCCAGAACTATGATAACAGAGCCATTGAGCTTCTGAGAGTCACAGCAGTCAACACTGGTAAAAGATTCTGAGTGTGCATGTGCAAGTGTCTAAAACTATTATTCATCACGAACACATAAAAAATTATAGTCAGCAAATCAGTAAGGAAAAGCTGTCATGTGAGCCAGGCACCCAATTACAGAGGATTTTACTCTGGAATTTTCAGATTGAAAAGCATTAATTAACATTACTAGGAGCAGAAATAGACTTCTGCAGAGTGGTCCTAAACTTCCCTTTAATAAAGAATACAGACCAATTGGAATGACCTTTGTACAATCTGCAGATAGCAAATTATTTGGCCAAAATTTTTGGTAACCATTTACAAATGGCAAAAATTGAAGCAAATGAGTTTCAGAATAGGTGAACAATAAAATCTATGTTGGTTTAAACTACTGTTACTCATTATAAATAGCTGAACCAGCTCTTTGAAAGAGCTATTTCAGTAGGAAACATAATTTAAAAAAATCATTATGACTAGCAGCAAAAGTCGACATATTTCTCTGATCTGAACTTCTGATGTACAGCTATTTTGCAAAAGTAAAAAAGAGCTAAATAATTATTTTGATGACAAAACTTATGGTAAAAAAATGCCAAAATCTCAGTTACAAGACTCCAATATTTTACAAATAATTATAACTTTTTTCAGAGATATGCCTCTTGAATTTATCCCTTTCCCTCACCTACTTTACTTACTGTTCCAAAAGATCAAAAATGTTGATTTTTAAACACATTTCTAATGGCAAAAAATATATTAACTCTCATATAATACAGCTGGAGAATTGAAAACATTCAATTTACAAATGTCATTCTACAGTAGACTACTTGTTGAAATTGGGGAACACTTTCTAAAAAGCCATCCACATCCAAGAGGCAAAGACTCATCATGTAATGATCAAATCCCTGATAGTCATTAAAATTAAGGACTCTGCTGAAGAACAGCTTCAGATAAAGCCTTGCAAAGAATAAAGATTATCACAAACAGACGAACACATGGTAGATGTGACACTAGTTTCAAAGAAATTACTCCTTTATTCTGCAAGCTAATTCGAGGCACAGCCAGCTAATGAGTCCATGACATAACTGATATAGGGATTTTTCTTCTTTGCTTGTTTTCACCTTCTTCAATATCGATGCCAATTCACAAGGCTGAAAAAGTTTTAACTCACACACTACAAGTTCGAAACTTAGAATACACTCTCACAGTCTGTCCAATGTGACAGGTTAATTGGGATTTGCAATTCACATTTCTATCATTTCAACTATCTTTAAAAACATGTTAGGTTTAATATTAGCCTTTTGTCTTGGTGATGCTTGGACATACCAGGCTGTTTCTAAAACTGCTTGTGGTAAAAAAAAAAAAAAAAAGCATATGTGAAATACAGTAAGTTCTCTCGTTTTGTTTGATGGGTTTCTTTGCACTATCCTATTTATTACAACAACAACCTTCTCCTTCTGCTGATCCCTTCCCTCTGGGAGGAATATCAGGCTGTTTATTAAAGAACACCAGTGTACTCTTTCTAGAAGCATGTATCTCAGCATCATGGAAACCAATTTTAATATGCCTTCACAAATTCTGCATTCCTTCCAGACCGTCTGCTTAACAGATAATAGAAACAGCTGACATACATTGAATAAAGTATTCAGGTTTAAGGGAAAGAGATTTCCTGGATTAATGATTAACAAATGGCTGCATTAACTCGTTGATGAATCTTTCAGAACCTCCTTATATATATAACATGACGAGGAAAAGGCTTCTCCCTGCCTGACTTTAGACTGCCTTGCTGATGAATTTCTTTAAAGAAGTGAGATTGAGTATATAAGGGTCAAAGATTACAGGGCTCAAACATGAGTAAGTGTGCAGGAACAGATTAAGAAAGGAGACATTTTTATGCTATATTAGGTCTCAAAATCAAAATTTTGCATATCAAGATGTACACTGGATTTTCAGTTCTTTAGTCTCCAAACTCAAACACATTTTGCACTGCTAATTTTCCTCCTAGGCAAAAGATTAGATGGAAAAATCAGTGGGTAAAAAATGGTCAGTACCCAAAGACATTGAAAATGTGATATATTAAATACATTCTGCATGTTATGAGTGTGAACATAAGAAGTTGCTTCAAACCTATAAATAAGTAAAACCTTTTGCTACAAAGTAATCAATTTTTCACAGAGACAATTGTAGCTGACCTGAAAGTCAGTGGCACCTTCACATATAAATCACAAAACTGAAAATGCCATCTCTCTCTTAAACTATACCAGCGGTTATTGTCATCAGTGCCCGTTCTATTGACCTTTTCAGTAATAACATTTTTCATTTATTTACTTTCCCAATTTCTTTCCTAGTCGTTGTCACCACATCTATTTATGAACTATTGTAAAGCATATCAGGAAAATGCATTGACAAATGTACATAAACAGCTAAAATACCACTTTTATAGTAGTTTGGATTTGCTTTAAGCTAATTTTAGTCACTTAAGTGGAAAAAGGGCAGTGATGCAGTGCAGGGTAAAAGTGGGGAGAATTGAAATATTCCTGAAAATAACTGCTTGGCTGTAGCCTAGATCATTAAGTAAAATGTTGGGCTCTATAACTCCAGTAAAAAACCAAGTAACAATTCAGCAAGGTGTTCAAAAGAACAATCTTCTCTGCTTGAGTGACTTCTGGCCACCAGATAGAAGCAAGGCCTAATTTAGCATAAATTTCTACCACATTATGCAGTAAGTAGAATCACAGATAGTCTTTGGGATTCATCCAATAATGCTAAGGATCTCTACAGTTGGGGAGATTTTCTTTTCAAAATTCTACCTACATCTGTCAATTCATATTTTAGTGCTGTGCCCTATCATAGCACCTGGCCTCCATACTGCATTTGATCAACATTTCTATTGAGCTGTTGAACTGTCATTGACCATTACCTGAAAGTTTCCTCGAGTATATGCTACTCTGCTGTATCTACAGTTATTCTACAGCTGTTTCTATAGTTAGCATTTTTAATCACTGAAAATAAAGTAATTACCTTTAAATTCTCTTTAAAGTAGTAATATATAATTCTATTGTACTATGTACTATTCATGCCATGAAGGTCAAAATAAACCTACATTTTGGATGCAGTCTTATATCAATAGAAAAATTTCAAATTACTTCTCAAGAGACATGGAATAATTCATCTGTCTAGTCTTTCTGGATATCTTTAGTTAAACACAATTTCTTCCCAAAATAAAAAGGTGGTAAATGAGAGATAAAGAAAAAGCTGAAAGGACCGAGTGAAAGAGAAAGAGAGAGGTGTGGTGAGTGGGATGTACAGCTGCAGTGGAAACAGACTTCTTAATTATGCATTGACAACCTTCTCATTTTCACCATGACTGAAATATCTTGGATTAGCTAATAAAGATTGAGGTGTGGTTAAATATTAGATTTCTAAAAACAACATTATCTTTGGAAAATGACAAGTTGCAGTAAAGCTTAATTGATATAGTAAACATTTTCATTTATTGGAAGATTTAGTCATTCTTACATTAAAATTTGTTCTCATGTGTACCGCTTTTTATCTGACAAACATGAGTTCTCTTGGGGTTTTAATCTATCTTTCTTCTAAAAATTCTACAGATGCCCATCTGCTTCAGGGCAGCTAAAGCAATTCTCATTTGCAGTCAGTGCCTGGTAAGTGCAAAGGAATTATCTGAAGTTCAAGACAAAATGTAAATAAAGATCTGCTGAAGTATATTTTAAAAGTACTTTTTGAAATCTATGTCAACCACTTACTGAAGAGACACAAAAAAAAGCTCAAAAAAATTCTTGAAAAGTTTTAATGTGAAAGTGGAACATGATTATGACAAGAATAGAAAAGTAAACTGAAGAAAATAGGTGTATTTGGGAAGCTCAAATATTTAATGTCTTTAATAGGTAAGAAAACTGAAATCAAAATGAGATGTTTTAAAATGAAGATAAACCACTGTTTTCCAAGGAGGAAAGCATAAAGCATTGGTTATTACAACCCCACGACAATAAACAGACCAACTCTTAATCTAGAGGCTGACAACTGAAATCACCAGATGGTTGATTGCCTTCATTGTCAGACAAAGACGCAAAATCATGCAATATTTTTCATCATTGAAGCTCCTGATTGTATTCTTAACCAAGCTTGACTTATGTCAGACATACTCCATATACTAGATAAGATAGAGATATAACAGATTTTGATGTCAAAGTAAAAAGCATAGCAAGTAAATTCAAAATAAAAGAACTACAAACAAGCAAACTTTTCTTCCAGAAATTCATGCATCAATTAGAAAGATCTGATTAAAAATAAAAGAATTTTGATGCTTCAATGGGTCATGTCCACCATTAGCAGGATAGTGTTTTTATCATTTGTTTGCTACAAAAACAATAATTAAAAGTACTCCACCAAATATATCAATTCAGAGTGCATTGTCATTTACAGAAAAAATGATAAATCCCAATAAGAATATGGAAAAGGATAATTTTGGTCAAATGGTTGTCACTTGCCAGAAGTACGAAGATTTATACTGATTTAAAGGAAATCAAATGTACACCCACTCATTAGGAGAAAATATTCTCTGACAGAGAATTTCTAGAAAATTGAAAAAATAAAAAGGAACAACTTCTAAGCTTTACAAAGTTCCTCAGCCTGCAGAGGTGCCAAATTTGAGCAGCACAATGTGGCTACAAGATTTCCCAAAACTACTTCAAACTGAGCAGCATCTAAGAATCATTCTAGGATAGACATACTTAGTGCATTGAAGCCTTCTCATGCACATCCAGATATGCTTCTCAAAGCTCAGCATGAAACTTAAGTTATTTTTAAAAATTCAAAAAGGAGGTGGACATTTTTGCTTTACAGAAGTGAACTGAAAAGTAATTCTGTAAAGGAAAGAGTGAATTTAAGTGAAGATAACTGAACATGCTGTATCAATGCCATTTTAAGTCAGCAGGTGGCTGAAAAGAAAGAGTCGTAAAAGAGTCTGAGAAGCAGTATATAACTGATATTTAGAAGGGAAGACTGAAAAGTTGTGAGAACCTACAGCCTCAGAATACAAAAGAAGAATGCATGTAAATATAGTCAAAGAAGAAATTAAATGACTGCTATAAAGGCTTTATAAAAGTGGGACAAGCTACTATTCACCTATTTTAGTCCTTCCTAACATCAATGCATATCCTCAAAAAACCTAAGCATCAGTTATGGTATATATCAGTTATATATCAGCATTATAAAAACTTATCAACTCAACCTTGTTTCACAGTTTGTTTCTCAAGGACTGATGAAAGCTGGTGCATAGAGTGCACAAACTTCTGCTTGTAAAACAATTACACTTCACAGAGCTCAGGAAACATACAGGTGTAGGTAGAATAATGGAACACCAGGGCACGTACCTATACCTCTTCTTTCTCATCATCCTTACTGGCTTTTTCTGCTCACACTACATTTCTTAATGAAGTCCAAATTCATTCCTTTCTGTTTTCCATCCATAATATCCCTGAGTGATATTTTCACGTTTCCAAAATACTAACTGCAAAATCTATTCCGGCTTGTCCTTCCAGGCATTTAGTAAAAGTATTTATGAAAAAGATCATAGATTTTCAATATATTTCCAGACTTGACAAAGGTTATAAAATGTGTTAATTTTTTCAGCATTAGTCTTTTGATTTAGAGTGTAAAAAATCACTGTTCTATTAGTTTATCTACAGAAGTTATCTTTTTAAGTGTGGGCAAGACTGGTATTCTTATCACTTTTCTTGTTAAAAGGCAGATTTTAAAAGAAGTTTAGCATCAGCTGCTTTAGAATAGTTACCAATTTTGATTGCCCGCTAATTTAAGAATTTACCTGTTTTTCATTTCAATTTCTTTGCCTTCTGCTATCTTTCCTCTAAGAGGTCTATCGTGTACCTTTACATTCACTGAGGGAATACAAGTTAACACAGCACTATTATTATCTAGTAAAACTAATGTTAGCACCAATTATATAAATTTAAGGATGTGAAAAGCAAATTGTGTTGACCTTGGTTTTAAAAGAATCATTAAAAAAAACCTGACTTGTTGCTTTGTGTTTAAAAAAAAAAAAAGAGAGAGAAAATATTAGACTTTTTAGAAAAAATTAGTAAGATAAACTAACCTTTCTATGAATTATAGAAAAACAAGTATCAATCTGTTGCCAAGTTTTGAATTCTAAATTCATGTATGATATTCTTTGCATGTTCCTAACTTTAGAGCGAAGTTGTGGTTGCAAGGGTGCAGATGACAAGACTGTTATTTTCTCTCTGGCAAAATCTAGAGAGCTAAAGCTAAAGACTTGCTGAGGCATGAATTATTGCTGGGCAAAAGGAACAAATTCGAAATAATCAAACGATTTATTGTAATAATATTGTGAATATTATAAAATACAATGAAGAGCAGTTTGTTTGAAACCTCTTGTGCTGGATTCTGGCTTTAGCAGTTTTCTCTGATGAAACCCCTTTTTCACACTAATGTAAACATTGTCCTGCAGACAGGTATAATATTGTTGCCCATGCCCAGAAGCATAAACAAAGAAGCAGAATACTACCGGCAAAGAATTCGCCATCCCACAGAGAATGGTCTGAATTTCAGGCACTGTTTAAAAGAAACAAAACAACTTGAAAGCATGAGTTGAGTGGAATTTTTCTGTTTTGGAACCAGAGATTGAGGATTAAAAATAGTATATCACACCACTTGTCTGATTTGCATTAATTCATAGTGTCTCATGTGAGTGATGAGTGTGGGCATGTTGATTTTTTCCTAAAACTTATGCTTTTTCCATTATCTCCCTTTCCCTAGTCTCAAAGTTGTTAAGCGTTATGCTT
The DNA here is from genome assembly GCF_003984885.1 of Neopelma chrysocephalum. Classification (NCBI taxonomy): domain Eukaryota; kingdom Metazoa; phylum Chordata; class Aves; order Passeriformes; family Pipridae; genus Neopelma; species Neopelma chrysocephalum. The sequence continues at coordinate 21,531,062 of NW_020897689.1, forward strand.
TCATAATGGCTCTTTGCATCATTGTTTCTGGTAGTTTTCAGTGCTGCACTCTGAAATCTTACAATAATTTTTAAAGAACATCAAATACATATCTTTCTACATAAAAACTGGAAACCAGTCATTATAGAAAATTAATACCTTGTTACTTAGAATATCATAGAAAATAAGGGGGTCCTGGAAATTGTAGGCTTTGAAAGCCCCAAATGTCATCTTGAGATATGTGTCTAGAGAAAATAAGATGTTACTTTCTAGTTTCTGCAGGGATATTCACTGGAGAGAAAACAAATAACAGTTTTGCCAAAATGCTTCCCACTACCATTTTTAATCATAGGAACTCCCACTAAATGACAATTAAGAGTAGGAAAAAGAAGAATAGTAGTTCAAAATACAGAAGGGGTTTTTTGGCATTTAAAAAGGCTTTGCAGTTAGAATTTTAAGAACAATAGTTCATACTAACTGTTACAAGTCAGATACCTGAAAGGGTATTCCCAAGATAAATTATTAACTGCACTGTTTTGTTTTATCAGTCTAATTGTATGAACCAGTGAAACTGTTACTAAATATTATAATTAGATCTTTTTTCTTGTAAAATAATACTGAACATATGAATATGATGTGAGGTACCCTGACTGTAGATGTATCATAGTGTTCTAAAAGCTAACTTCCTTTCCAATTAATAAAAATGTTCTAATTCATTTGGATATTGTAATAATTTCCTTTTGCTTCAGAACATATTGTTTATTTGTACTGTTGTAGATTAGTGAATGAGATAGAGAGGGCTGTTGGATGTTTGTTGAGTCCTGGAGAGTTTTGCAATCTTTTATTCAGTGCTAACTAGCATCTTCACAATTTTTCAACATATTAAGACATAGGAAATTGTACATCGTCATTTCAACAGCTGAAATAACTTAGAGTGTAATTCTTTCCAATATATTCCATACCAATCATATTTCACAAAAAAAATCCCATTGCAAAGGATGACAGTTTAGTTTACTTGCATGTATCCAACATTTTTAGAATACAGACACATACACTAAAGTTTTATGGTCTCTCTGCTAGTTTTATTTTACCGGTGCTACACCACCAGGGTCATAATTTCATTTGTACTTCAAAATAAGAAATTCTCCCCAGTAAAATGGTAGATGTCTAAAGGGATTTAGATCCTCATTTTCAGATAATGTAGACAGTGTTGCATGTCTAGATCTATGCAATGGCATCAAGGAGCTTTTTAATAATTTATGCATTTCACTGCTGAGCAGTTACTCCTGTGTATAAAGTACAGCCAAAACTACTCATCTAGACTAAAGGTTAAGACCTTGGACTGGAATCAAAGATCTTAAAGTCATTTCAGCTCTAGGCTTTAAGTTATAATTCAGACTAAGTTTTTGAACATCATCTTATGTTTGGACATAAATCCATACCAAAAGTCTCCGGATCTATCTGGAACAAATGGGAATGGTGAACATAGCTTCTGCTCAGCATTGTTCACAGTTTTGCCAGTGCCTGTCTGTTATTTCTGTCCTTTCAGTCATGTAGGTTTTTCAGGTGTGTTTGCTGAAGGCGTGGAAAAATGATGTCTCCTTTGTCTTGCTGAACAACTCAGAGATAGAGAGTTTTAGGTGGTGGTGATCCTAATTTTTTGCTGCAAACTGTCACATATGATGGTGTGGGAGTTTCTATTCAAGGTATGAAACATTAAAAGTGTTAAATGAAGCCAAGCATCAGCTGTGTAAATGGGGATGAATGTACATCCATAGTTCAAACACTGCTTTGAAATGTATGAAAAGGCTATTCTGGAAGCTTTGTGGCAGCAATAAGTCTGTTTTTAAATCTGCTTCCAATACCTTCTGGTTCTATGTATTCACACTTGTCTATGCTTGGAAAGGCCTATGATTGCTAGTGTTTCTGTCATCTGGTCCAACAGGTCCAGGTCTTTTATAATTTTTTTTAATTAATTAATTTATTTAATGGTTTCATTTTTGCATTTGTTTCTCCTGGATGCAGTCAGGTTGGCTGAAAAAAAAAAAAAAAAACAATTTAGTCAATTCACTTGAAATAAAATGTGTTTTTATAAATTTTGCTGCATAATTGTGATTGATACTAACAAATGAAAAGTTCTGAAACATTTAAGAAGAACATTTGGTTTGGCCTAAAAATATTTTGATTATGCTCTGCATTTGTTGTATAATCAACAAAGGTGGCACTGCCTATCATAATCGATAGAGGACATTGATAAAATGTAGTTATTAAAATTATCCCTTACAGTCAAAAGAAAATTTTAATAGCTGTGAGAAAAAATTAGTCACATTACAAAAACTACCTATATAGCAAACAAAAAATGATCCAAGCTAGAAATAAAGTTATTAAACATTCAATTCTGGTGTTAAAAATATTATGGACAACTATTCACAATAAGTTTAAGAAAAAAAGACTGGTTTACATATGTTCTTCAAATAGTTAATATTTAGTATCCTTGGTATCTGATTTACAGTTTTGATTATTTTCTTTATGTTCTGCATCTTATCTGGAGTTAGTTATCATTTTCTATTATCTATATCTCACACATGATAGCAACATTTTCAATATGTTCACAATGTGGGTCAGAGAAGGAGCAGAATACCACTATCTTACTTTTGTGAATTACATAGTATGAATGATGAATATATACTTATATATATTGTGCAATGCTCTGAAACAATATACAACTGTGACCACTAAGTATGTTTTGTACAGCCTTTGATTTCAATGGAAATTCAAATGCTGAGAAATACTTTGCCTTTGGTTATGGAAGTAAACTGAACTTATATTTTTAAAATATATTTTAAAATATCATTTTAAAATGAGAAGAAAGATACAGAGCTTTGACTTATTAATTTTTTGTTTTCCTGTTTCAATAAATGGGCATATAACAGGAAAAGAATATTTGCAAATTTTTCTGAAGAAAATCTGATTCTATGGTATTTTCCAGATTTTTGATTTTATACTCTTTAAGAACATTTGTGTGCCCAGTTTTTGAGAACTATTGTGGAAAGAGAAGCAACAGCAAGATGAGCAAGAATACAACCTGAAAAACAACTTTGTTGATATGAATATGTTTAATTATTCTGTGAAGATATTAGGATGCCCTTCTTGAATCTTTTTATTGGTTTAGATTTTTTTCTGTACTGGAGCAGAAAGAATATTCTCTGAATTGTATGAGCTTCATGCAAAATAAAGAGCAAATTATAAAAAAAATACCTTTCACGAAGAATCATTACTACAGGAAGTTCACAAGCATTCTACAGAGATTAAGATGCTATTGCATGAGTTTAATCAATCCTCAGTAATCAAAGTAACCTGGCAACTTACAAAAAAAGGAGAGATTAACTGAATAATAGTAATTATTATGAGTAATGTTTTATAGAATTTTCTCATTCCATTATGCATAATTTTTAATAAAAATACAAATGCTCACCAAAAAGACCTGCCCAACATCAGATTTGAAGGTACTGGAATAATTACATCAAAGATATGTCCTAATAGTTTCTCTTCATTATCAGGTTTAGACTAGCCTGTGCCTCTGAAAGGATGATCAGAAATGTGCAGTATCAGGTGCACATGTTTTATCAGCCAACACATGTCAACTGAATACACTTAAACTGTAATAGCTGTGACAATTGCAACAACACCATCTGCACTGTTGTTTTTCTTTTTTCTGGAGACCTTCTGGAGATGAGCCAGTAGCAACTGCAGAACCTTATCTACTGAGCTTCTTATCAAGGAATGCATTAGGAAGTGCTGAAATTATTAGGGATTAAAATCATAGGGATTTCAACTGTACTTTAACAATATTACTTAGTGCTTAAAAAGAAATTAAGCAAAAAGAATATATTGTATGAAAAGTATAAGAGTGTGCCACCTGAACAAACAACTGTATCATTACTCCAAATATTTTAAATAACAGACAATCCAAATGAGAGGAAACCCATGCAAGCATCTCAACCACAGCAGAAAAAAGTACATAAAAAAGTGAGCAGAAGCTTTCATTTCTGAGATCCCAAGCTACAGGAGACTGTGCTTTACTCATTCTGGTGCTTATGTAGCTGGTTTAGGTTTTGTTTTCAAACAACAGATTCCTTGGCATTTTGGGATCATAGAAGACAAGATCTATGATGGAAAATAATTACAGAATGCTTGTTAAAGTGGAATAAGATTATTAAAGGTAAAATATATCAAAAAAATTAGGATGTATCCTTTTATATATAAAGTGTTGTTTAATGAAAAAGTAAAAGAAAACATTTAGCACAGAACTTGTCAAACAGATTGTGTCCACTTATTTCAGATTTTGTAGTGAAGATACTTCCAAGGATTTGAGAAGAATGTCCTTACTAGGCAAATATGGATTACTACTCTACAGCAAATAACTTCAATAGGAGTTTATGTTCTTTTCATTTTACAGTCCATAGTTTTATTTTGTCCATATTATAATTCCTAAATTTTGGCCTTAAAAATCAAGTTTGGCAATGAATTTCAAAGTTCAGTTTGTATTTGGTAAATCAAGGGACGGGGGGTAGTGGTGGTTGTTGTTTGTTTCTTTTTTGTTTGTGTTTTTTACCTTTTTTATTGGTCTCTCTATTAATTTTAATTTTATTGGATATTCTCATGGTGAATGAAGAGGAAAAAATTAGGCATCAATCCTACTTTTCATTGCTTGTAATTCAGCACTTTCATATCTGCTTGGATCTTAAATGATTATACTCTAGCACTTCACTTATCTCAAAATACTTATCCAAATATTTTTACCTTCTATCCTTAACCATCAATGTTCATTCAAATACATATCCAAATTTTTTTTTCCTGTTATTCATAAGCAATCTTTGCTTCTTCACTTTTTTGGGGGTACAGATCAGATATTTTCTCCATCAGATTTCAGTGCCAACATTTTCACCAGACTCTGATAATGCTTTCATTGTGCAGAACTTTAGTTGTGCAATGTCATGGAGGAAGACAGTCAAATATAGACATTGATGAAGGTCCCTTAAACTTTCTAATTTGAAAACTGCCATAAGGTTAAAGCTGGATAATTTCCCCAACATAGATGGAACTGTAAGAGGAAGCCTTAGAAGGGGAAAGGGAGAAACAGGTCAGAGATAACACTCACATAATTACTTGATGTCAAATCTCAAACCACCTAAACCACAACATGGAGCAACCTGGTAACATTTTCCACATACTCTCTTTGACTGAGGTCTCTAGGATGACTCCTTACTATTGATGTATTTGATGACTTAGTAAGACCTGCAGGATTACTTTCAGGACAGCAAATTTGATACTGTTTTGTACTGACAAGATACACTTCAGAAGGAAGTGCTTAGCTGAAATGCCATCCAAGTCTTGCAGACAATGAAGAGGTGATTTAGAACCAGCAATGTGGGTTGATATTTGAATGAATTTTTTTCCAATACTCATTGCTCTACATCCATTGTCAGCTATTATTTTAGAAGTCCAAATAAGCACTTTCCTGTTAAATTTTGTTAATAATACTTAGACAACTGTAAATTTGGTGTGTGTGTGTCCCATGTTTTCTAAAAATAGATAAATAACTCACTCTGCTGATCCCTGGAGAGCAAATTTGAGGTGGTGCTGGTGCTAAGAAAAAAATCTAGGAGCCGTTAGCTGGGGTGAGATAAGAAAGGGTTTAATTATGCCAAGGAAAGAGATGTTACATGACGCGTGTGCCAGGCTGTGCCCGAGATGTTACATTTATAACAATATCTGGCCAATCCCAAGTGTGTCCACCCTATAACTTTTGGCCTGGTCTACCCCCTGGCCCGCCTCCTGGAATTGGGTCAGGGGGCTTTTTGGGACCCCCTCTTCATCATCCTTCATCATCTTCGGGGTACAGAGAGCAGAGTCACCCAGTTCCTTGACTCTGTCCTGCGGTTTAGGCCAAGATACAAGCGTTCTCCAAACAAGACAGGCTTGCCTTGACTAAGAGACTAAACATTTTCTACTGGATATGGGAATAGGGTTGATATGAGGGGTATGGAATGGGGTGAGAGGATTAAGGAATGTATAAACTAAGGGGTGCTACAGGGAGGAGGGAGAAAGGGGTTTGTTTCTAAAATCTACTTCTATTACCTATAAAACTTGTAAAGCTTACAAAATTAGAAAAATAAAAAACATTAGGGGGCTTAAGGCATCAGTGGTCTACTTCAGCATTAAAGGAAGATTCTCTTTTTTGGATTTGGCAGCTTATAAATAGTCAACTTGTAATCCATAGTGATTTTTTTCAGCAATAGTTAGTTGTATAGCTTCTATTTACCTTAAGAAAATGCAAAAGACATGTATCTGAGATACCAATATTATAAGGAAAAACAAGGTTTTTTTTCTCTGCATTTTCAAAAGGTGTCCTACTGCAGTAATTTCACTGGTCTTCAATATCTACTCCTTTACCACTATGTAAGATTAGGATGAAGATGTGAAAAGCTGAACCTGTCCCCACATCTGAATTTTTTTTCTCTAAAATTAGGCCAGCACTTATATTAGTTAAAAGCCTAGCTAAATTTGTTCAATTTGGAAATAAGCAGTGATTATTATACTATTGTGTCAGTAAAAGTTCAAGTTTTGAAGGCATAAGATTGCATTTGAACCATGCAATTAGTAGATTAATCATACATACCCTCCCTGTATCCTCTTGATGAACTCCAATATTGCATAGGTTTTCCAGTCAGATCTTGAATTATCAAATACTTTCAAGAAGTTCAATCACACACAGTCCGTGAAGGACTCAAAAGAAGAGCATCAACACTCAATCATGAAATTTGCAATATAAGATGTCACCATGCCCACTAATATGGCCACAACAAGTTAATTGAGGTCATATGAGATGATATAATGCTTCCCTGTTAAATGTTTCTGCCATAATAAAAATCCCTGCAACTGCATAAGCACTTAGCCTTTATCAAAACAGATGAGTCAAAGAGTTAAAATGAATCCTCTGAACCTGTATCCTTAAGTGCTTACTGAAAATGTATTGCAACTTCCATCAGCTGTCTCTGCCAAACTCAATAATAAAACAATGTAGTATGGTCAATTTGTGCATGAGACGGAGGTTTTGTGGAGTATTTGTTATGCCTGCAGGGAGCTGAGTGACCACAACTACCAATCAGCAGCAGATGTAATATAACATCCAAACACTGCTTTCCTCTACAGCAAGATTTACCATGCTACACACATTACAAGCAAGATTGCTAGGTTTTCTCTGAATTGTTCCAAAAACATCTGCTGAAATTGAATGTAAGCAGAAAAAAAGGCCCTGGAAATACAAGAATGAAATGCTGCATTACTCTTTCATTTTTAGTTAGTCTGTCAAACTGTTAACTGTTTTCATCTTGTGGCAGTCTAATTTGACCAAAAAAAAAGGACTATAGGACACAAATTTCTTAATATATATTTACTTGTTCTTACAAAGCATGCATTTCTTGTTTCACCTTTGAAAATTAGTCCATACTACATCTTATGCATACAGATCACACTCCACAGAATTGTTCAACCCTGATGATGTAAAGAAGAAAAAGTCTCACAGATCTCAGAAAGATTCAGAAAAAAAAGATAATTTCTAACAGATGAGCTCAGACTTAACATTTACCTCATGAACCAGATTTTTTTTTTCAGAAATGTAGGATTTTTCTGTCTCACTGCTGCCAAATTTCATTTCTCCACAGTTTTCATTTTATTTTCATCTCAGATAGACTATTTGGATATACTGTTGCTTACCTAGTCTGTTTAGGTAGTATGTTCACATTTTCAAAACAGAAACACTGAATTTTAAAGTAATGAAAAATACTTTTTTTTCCCTCAGAAATTTCCTACATCTTGTGGATGATATGCCTGAGACTCATTTGATGTCTTTGCAGCATATTTAAATCATATAGGAGGAAAAAAATGGAGTGCCAAAAACTGTGCTTCCTGGAATACAAGAAATAACAATACTGGCCAACCACAGCTTGAGGCATAATTGGCTATTATGGTTCCAAGACACCATGACCTTAACATGGTTTAGGTCTTTGTCAGCTTTAGCTCCTTTGAATGTGGTTTTGGTTTTTCGGATGGGTTTTTTCCCCGCACATTAACTTTCAAAGAGGAAATACTTCAGTGAACAATATGGTAATTTCAACATATTTGGCTGCAGATTTGGCACTTGGCTAGTACCATTTCTCTAACTTTTGCAGTTGGTGTATCGTTCTTGTCTTAGTGTGCCTCTGATACCCAGCCTGTTTGTCCTTTCTCTCGCACCACTTTTATTATAAGCGTGAAGTGAAACAGGCAGAAAGAGCTTTCCCAACCAGATGAATTTGTAAAAAGTCTAATGTAGGATTTAATTGGTTTATTATCTGTTACTTTAGATTTTTAGAAAGTTTACAGCATTATTCAGTCCTTCTATGGAACTGGTCTTGTTGATTTTACAAAGTGAGAATATCTCCATGGTGTTAACACTCCAGTCCCAAAGTCTCAAACTTTACTAGACGTTTCACTTGAATTTAAGACTTCAAGAGATTTCGGCCACATGAACTCTTGCAAAGCCTTTAGTACTTTGATATTCACACCTGGAGAAAAAGCTACACACTTTTCTCTAGGAGAGTTTCTCTTAATTTAGTGAGAAAATGGATGTTTTGGCAAAAGATCTACAGGAGCAACGTACAACCAAGGAAAAGATTCCACAAAAGCATTACACTTAATAGCAGGCTACTCAGAACAAAAGGATTTCCCCGTCTCCTTCCAAACAGCTTTCTGAACTCTGCCTCTATACTCTTCCAAGGGTTTTACAACCTACTTTGCACCCAGAAAACACTAACCCACAACTTAAGTGAAATACCACAACTTAAGTGAAACACCACTCAATTGGTTTTAAGTCACCCACAAGAGGAAGAAAAGAGTAAAGAAAGAAAAGAGAGAAGAAGAAAGGAGTAAAAAAAGAAAGAGAGGAGAGAAACAGTTACTGCCAAGAGGTCACATGTTGGCAAGTTCCAAGGAGAGAGGGTCAGACAAAACAGAGACAGTGTCTTGAGGATAAGGTAAATGTCATTATTTTCAGTGAAATCCTTGCTAACTGAAAAGCCTGCATAGTACATGTTCAAATAGCCAACTATTCCTCTACTTCAACTATGTAATCTGCAAATGGCTGGACACCAAAATTTCCTTTCAGAGAGGTTGCTTCTAATCATCTAACTTTTGTGCCAAGTTTCAAAAGTCTGCAAATTTTTAGAACCTAGAATTACAGGGCTTATAATGGAAACACTGCTACACTTGTGGCTATATATGAGCCAGCTACTGCTGTAATAATCAGTAGATAATTACTTTTAGCTTTCCGCTCAGTGAATTAGCACAGATGAAATTTTTCATTAAAAGATGAGTTTTGCTGTGAGAAAGTTCATTTCAGGACATGTCCACAATAACAAAGTAACTGCAGCTTATTCTGAGATTTCTCAATATTTCTTTTTTTGTTGTTGTTGTTGTTATTTTTTAACTCAGAAGAACTAGCATGAATGAAAATATTCAGAATTAAAGGACAGATAGCTAACTGCAGCTCTCTTGTCCATTAAACACAACCCATCCGCACAAAATTCACAGCTCAGTATGATGAACTGAAATGAACTGTGAACTGATGAATCAGCTCATATAGAGAGTAGCCTGCAGGTGTTCTCAAGACGTTCTAAGGGCAGCTTGATATCTAACACCTTTCTACTGAAGTCATAACGGATTCCCATTTAGAAAAAAAAATTCCAAAAAATGCTGGTTTTCTGGAATCATGATTTCACCCAATTTATTTCATAGGAATACTCATTTCTAATAATTGTTATTTTATTACGAATGAAAACAGATAACCCACCATCACCAGAAAAACATTGATTATCAAGATGACGTTATGTATTCTAACTTTTAAAATATTTCACTATGGTTAAGTGGTCATTACTATGGTAAGTCATATCAGAAGGAGTGGATTTAGCAAAATAGCTTCTATTGTTATAATTTTCCACTACTTTAGTTAATCAATCAGTGCTCAGAGTATTTTTTTTCTGAATGTAAATTTGAATTGCAGGATAAACGTAAACCTGCCAGGTGATGATTTCTTTCATCATGAAAGGAGTTAATATTTTATCTAGAAAAACATTCTTTTTAATACAATTTCCAGAGAGCAGACATGCAGTCATTAGATAATTATTTATTATTGTTTTGCTTCCTACTCTTCTTTTCTAACTACATTTGACCTTTTAAAAACCTCCAGGAGTGTTGGGATAAAGCGAAAAAAATTCCAATGGACAAATGTTATTTATTGGTATCTACTGTTTTCTGCTTTCTTATGTACTGTTATTAGGTGGCATGCAGCAGCCCAGAGCTACTTTAAAAAAATAGCTACAGTAGATACAGATAAAATCATCTTGCATTTTCACTAGTTTAGGAATGTAATTATATATTTAGTTTTATTAGCAAATTTATAGTCATTTACATTGAGCTCCTATCTATGAATTTAAAATAATATACAATTTATATCACTTAGCTTTAAATTTAAGAGGTCTCAAATGCTTAAAAAGAACACCTGCTCCTATTATCTTCTAGTTGTATTTCACTTCCTACCTCCAAAGAAAATAAAAAAGGATTCTCCATTTTCTCCTCAGATCCCATCCATCCCTTTTTCACTTAATGCTTGTAATGGTTTTGAGTATTAGGCCTTCCTGGAGACCAGCTTGTAACCAGGAAGGAACTAGGGAAGTGACCAAGGAAGTATTCCGTGCTATTCCTTTACGTAAACTGAGATATAAATAAAGCCGACTGGAGAGACGTCGCTCTCTTCTTTTCTGGTGAGGTTCAGGAACAGAAGATTCCTATGTGGTCTTGCTTATCTGAAGTTGAGGCCTGTAGTGACTGCTGTTGTCTGCCACGCGGCAAGGGAGAGTGATGGGCCAGGACCGACCGTCCTGCTTTTCTCAAGGGAAGTGGTGAGATTTTGCTAGTTCTTTATTTTTCTGGTTACTGGGTTTTTAGATTGTGCATACCTGTTTTGTTTCTGTCCCTTTTTGTCCCTTTTTTGTCCTTTTGCCCTTTTCCCTTCCCCTCTTCCCTTTTAGGGAACTTCTTGGGGTTTCTGGGGTTATATATACATAGCATTTTCACTGTATATATCTGTTTTATATGTAAAATATCTATCTTTGCTATAGCTTTGGCTGTTCTTTTTTTTTTTTTTCTCCCTTCTCTGGGAGAGTAGGCTCTTCGCTGAGTCTTTGGAGACTTGGTGGGAAGCCAGCTCAAAACTTCAACAATGCTTCTTAAAATAAAGTATGGTCATAGTGACTGCAAAACCACTGCAAACAGTTCAAGAATCAAATTAAATCAAATTGGGATTGCTAGATGAAAGACTCAAGAAATGGTGGTAATAGAACTGGAAAACTGACAAATTTGTCAATATATAGCTGAGATTGAAAGTTACTACATCATTTAGGTCACTGATTAATCATATCTTCAGTCACACTGCCTTGTTTTCCATTTCGTTCTCTTCAGTTTTTTGATACAATGGGCTCTCCTGCAAGGTGTCAGGTGGGTTTTTCAGAAGGCTATAATTCCATCATTAACTTTTCAGTTACACGGTCCACTCATGACTCGTTCTTTTCTTTGTATTCTCCCTTTTCCTTCTCCCTTGCTCTGTGCTACTAATCCTCCAGCCTATAAAGTTTTGTATATATAAGAAAAATTCTCTTATCTAGACACTTAAATTGAAAAAGAAAGATTGCTCAGAGTTCATCAAATCACAGATATTACAACCATTATTAAAAAAAAGAAAAAGAGAATATCTGATACATAAAAACAGAACAGAAATTTCACTCTTACCTTTTCCCTCTTGGTTTTATTGTAGATCAAATTAACTTTTTCTTTTTTTTTGCTTTTTAGGCAGTACTCTTCCTGTAACATTGGAACTACACAGACACCTTTCATTGGTAACAGAAGAATAGGACCAATATGTGTTTCAAGTGGGTGGATGAGCTGCCACAGGAGTGCTATTAGATTTTGCTAAGTGTATGTTTCATACTTTTTAATATAACCAGAAGGTTAATTTGTAAACTAGTTTTACCCAGACATAGAAAGAGACTGGGAAAGAGCAGGGGATATTTCCCCTTTTTGTCGCTTATGAAATGCCTTGAGAAGAATTAGTCATTTGAGATTATGTTCTTTCAAGTTATCTTCATGAACTACTAGTTGGTTTTTCATCATGTGGTCCACTCACAACCTACTGCCCATGAGATCCTTTCTCGCCCTACTAGACCATGGGGAGCTATTAATGTTGACTTGTCAGAGAAAGTAAAGAATGATAATTACCCACACTCTTTGCTTGCTCTGAGATTTTCCCGATGGATCACTGATGTTGATCCCTGATACTTTAAGTCAGACAAGGAAATTTTTCTGATGTTAACCCCCCCATCCCACAAGTGATTCCTGAGACTTATGGAGTAAAACCAGAATGTAATGTGAATTTCATAAAATGCTAAGTGTATTGACACGCTGATTAAGAAACTCAGATTTTGCTAGGGAAGTTAAGTATTGGGATTTAAATGTTGTTCTAAGTCATCTGAAAATAAGAAAGGAAATGGCAAGCTTTTTTAAAGTCTTTTGTCAGACTACAGAGAGGTTCACGATGCCTAATGTCTAGGAAAAGGAACACAGTTCATAAAGTAAGTTATAATAATTAGTAATATTAGGATGTACAATATCTCTGTCCACCTTTACTTAACTCTGCAGTGGACTAAAAATCATGCTTATAGTCATAAAACATGATTAAACTAATTGAATTTCCAATTAAACCATTTATGTAAATTGAGTGACTTCTGGCAAGCAAAATACAATACTTGTAAGATTATATTTGGTCAAATCATTTCACATTTTTCATCTCTTTGGCTGCAAATATGTGACACGTATGGGTATTTACAGTAGTTTTGTGACTTCTGTTGAAGCTGATGTCTGCCTAACTTAGTTTATTCACTTGTATTAAGTTTAACTTATGGGTCCAGTGCACTGAACACATATTGGATGTATAGGTAGATGATCAGATATACACAGTTTCTAAACTAGGTGTCTAAAATCTATCTTGAGGACACTTGATTTTCAGTTTAACTCAAAGATGTATATGCATAGCTGCCTTTCTCTTTTTGCACTAATATGAGCTGTAACATTTCAATGGATACGGGCCTGAAAAGGGTCAGACGTAATGAAACTTAAACTATCAGGCTGTCACACAAGATTTCATCTTTCTCGGTGTTAAACTAGCATATTAAAGCTGAAGGGGAGGTGGAAATAAAATAGAAAATTACTTTAAGTCTGCTTCATCTGACCATTGTTGCTAACTCAGCTCTTTTACAAATAAACTAAATTAAAACCAAAGCAAGTGTTGCTATCAAACATTTGGAATCTCAGGGGATAAAAATATTTCTCAAAGGTTAATAAGCACTGCTGGCAATGGAAAGTTGTATCTTGTAATTGTTATCCAGCAGTGGCTAAAAATGAAAGAGATATGAACCAATAACAAACAGAGTATTTTATTGCATTTTCATAATGCAGTTTAATTTTGCCATCCTTCAACAATAAAAGTAAGTGATTCAAGTTTAATGGAAAAAAACTGGAGTCAAAGTGAATGAAATATCTTACTTTTACAGCCATGGGAACAATTCATAATGTAGCAAATGCAAGTACAATAATAAGTTATGAGAGCAAGACTGACAGGAAAAAAATAATTTTATAGTGTTAAGACTGTATAAAAAAAAAAGAACTGAATTGAACTCATTAGTGGAATAGCATCAGCCTGTACTTGAAATCACATTAACAAAATGATTTATATGCTCTATTAACATTGCAATATATTTTTCCTTCTCTCTCTCGTGCGTGTGTTTGGTTTACATGGCATGGTTTCGGTAGCAGGGGTGCTGGAGGAGTGGCTCTTTGGGAAGAGACCAGAAGTTGCCCCTATGTTAGACTGTGACATTTCCAGTTGGATCCAAAAAGGATGTCCTGCTGCTTAAAGCTGAGCCCCTCAGTCACACTGGTGGCACCTCTGTGAAACCATATTTAAGAAAGGGTAAAAAGTGCTGTGCAGCAGCTGTGAGAAAGAGGTGCAGAAAATATGAAAGAAACAGTCCCGCAGACACAAAGGTCATTGATGAAGGAGGGGGAGGAGGTACTCCAGCAGAGATACCCCTGCAGCCTGTGGTCAAGACCATGGTGAAGCAGGCTGCTCCCTACAGCCCAGGGAGGTCCACAGTGAAGCACAAATCCACCTACAGCCCTGGAGGACCCCATGTTGGACCAGGTGGATGTGCTCTGAAGGAAACCACGACCCATGGAAAGCCCATGCCAGATCAGGCTCCTGGCAAGATCTGCAGCTCTTGGAGAGAAGAGCTCATTCAGGAGCAGATTTTTCTGGCAGGATTTGTGGCCCATGGGACTCCCACACTGGAGCAGTCTGTTTCTGAAGGACTGCATCCTGTGGAAAGGACCTGCATGAAAGCAGTTGATGAAGGACTGCATATTGTGGGAAGGACCCACACTGGAGCAGAGGGAGACTGTGAGGAGAAAAGAAGTGCAGAGAGTAAACATTACAAACTGACTGCAATCCCCATACTAAATGGTCAATAAGTATGCTTGGACAGGTTACGAATTCCACTGATAATGCAGAATGAAAAGAAGCAGTTCTCTGAATTTTTTGGATAGGGTACTATCAGGATAAGACCCTGATTCTGTCAGCTGTGGACTAAGGACTGTCATTCCTAAAGGAGAAGGGCACTTTTTTTGGATCATAGTACCAGGGAAACCCTTTAGACCTTTATGGCTTTTGCATGAATCACTGAATCAGCATCAATCTGCTGCTGCTAAAGATGACTTTGCAGAGGTTACACCTCTGTGCAAGTGTCCAGTTTGACAGACACAAAAGTGTTAGTCCTTCTGCCTACATTTAAATGAGTTAAACACAAGATACAAATATCAATTTCTATGAGGAGACTTTTCAAGAAGGTGAATTACATATATAAAGGGGAAGTTAGGATATACTAGAATACTGAAAGGCAGATTCTCAAAGCAGAAAACTATCTAAAGTTTCCTGCTGGTCTAGTTTTAACCTTCAAGATTTTTAGGAATCTATTATCACAAAATACTATGTATGTCACTCAAAAACATCCAACTCAAATTTTCAGTTCCCTGTAGCTCTAGGTGGTTATCTTCTGAGTTTAAAGATCAATCCCAAATTTAAGTTTAAACTAAAAATGCAACACTCACTCCTTGATTCTTAGTGTTCCCCATGGTGATGTTTCAACTCTTCAGATAGTGCAGTCACTGGAGTTTTGCAGATTTGCTCTTGCACATTTAATGTCATTCCAAATTCTATGTGGAATTCAAAACATTTTACAACTAATGTGTCCAGAGATTCTTAAACTTCTATACAGTTCCTGGAAGCCACAACCTGCATCAAGCATGTGCAAAGCAGGTAAGTGGTCTGCACAGAAAATCAGTAGTGGTAGTAGAATTATATTCTTAAGTACAACAAATGGAACTTATGTATATATTTATTTCTCTAAATAAACAATAAAATTAAAAAAAAAAAAAGGACGGTGAGGCAAACTTGGGCACTGGATGCTAGCTCCAAGGATTTAGAGCTAGCAAATTTTTTTCTCCAAGGATCTTGTTTATATTACCTCAATGGTGTGTCCTCATAACAAAACTCAAGCATGACTCTTGTCATGACTGTAGCTCCTTCTTCCAAAAGGCAATACTAGTGATGCAGCACCACAGTGGGCTTCTCCAAGAGTCTTCTAGCACTATTCCATCAGGCTTCATCACTGTTTACATCTTGAATGATGCCACAACTTCAAATTATTTCTGTAAAGCACTAGTCTGGCACATTTTTGCAGGCACTTTGAAGTGAGAAAGAACACAAAAAATTACTGTTTGTGTCTTAGGTCCGCAGGACTGAGAGGTAAAAACAATGTTGTAACATACCAACCATAAACACTGTCAGTATGTGTTAGCTGGATTTTTGTATTTACTTGTTTGGCCAATTAGAAACAGCCCTGTGTTCATTTCACATGCACTCAAAATGTCTGAAAGCATGTGAGTACATTTGAGGTTGACAGATATGCTCCATCATGTGCATTTTTTTGAACATAAACTGGGTATGCTTTTAAGAACCCAGGATCTCATAGGCTTCCCTGACGTACTCCCTCAAGCTCTGCTCTCCCTGCCACTGTAGGAATGAAAAGCAATGCAGGAAACAGAAAGAGAAAGGGGAGTTTCTTCTCCTGGTTGGCAATGTTAGTGGCCCAGGTAGGGTCAGCCTGACTGTGATCAAAGGCACTTAGCATTGCAGCCAAGGAATTTGCTTGTTTTCAGTTCTTCTGGAAGAGCCATACTCAGGGACCCGCCCTGAAGCTACCATAGAACTAAACTTTGCTGGTACATGAATAGAGGACAATAAAAAGGAAGCTACTTTACAAAGACCTATTTAATCTACTCTACTACTGCTGTCTAAAATATCAGCTCTGCATGTTGCAACTACTAATAAAAGCATGGTAAAATATTTGTTTCATCTGTCAGATATATGAATAAGAAGAAGTTTCCCTTATGAAGGGCAGACCAACATATCATCACTAATATGTAGAGGAACACTGATGAAATACTCTTTTTCCCTACAGATATCATTACGGTGATGCAATGTCGTCTCATCCTCTAGAGTTTAGTGCCCCTGCTTTATCTGTATCATAGCTTCTACTCAGAACATGGGGTGCTGGTCTCTGTGGCAAAGGACATAAATTGTCTGGTCTCAGTTTGCATTGATACAGTTAAAGATCTTTGTGAACTCTTGTCTAATTTCCTTTTCTCTTCTAGAAAAAACTTAAAGCAAAGTATTAAAAAATGAAATAATGGTTACTTGGGCCTTAACTTATTTAAACTTGAAAATCAGTAGACATTATATATACATATATATATATATATATATATGAAATTGAACAAACCATCACATTTTAATGATCTCCAGTTTAACCTTCCCATATCCTGAGTTTGCAGGATCAGAGACCACCTTTCTTTCAATCAAATTATTCATCTGAGAGATTTTTGAACTTCTAATGACTTCTCTGGATTAAACTGCTATTAACTATTTTGCAGTCTCATGAAAAGTCATTGCTTTATAACATGCTAACACATCAATCTGCTGAAATTTCTGTATTTCAAACAACTGCAAAGACATAGATTTGCATTTTTATACCATTTACATTTAGAAAATATTTTTGTTTTCTGTAAAGGCTTGTATCCTCATTTTTTCTTTACACTCTACAGCTATTAACTCCTAACATGCTAATACATTTATATTTGGTAGATGTATTTAAATAACTTCATAAAATAGGAAAGTTACTACATCATATCAGATTTTCTCAATATCCTTAAATGTTTTGACATATCAGAATAAAGCAGTGATAAAAAAAATCTATTCATAATTTTCCTCTCTTTCTCATTATTCTAAACACGTATCCTTGCTGCTCTGTTGCCTTCTGATTTAAACCTTTCTGATTTGTGCAAACTAAGCAGCCAAGGTATATACAGTTTACCTACTGCAGTATTTATCAAAATGAAAATATATTGTTGGCATTCTTTATGAAATTAGGTAGCTGACACTCTGTAAGAGAAAAAATCTAAACTGTGATGTGGAAAAAATAATATAGATTCTATTCTCTGGGATCACTCTTCATGGGTATCTGTGCAAAAACTGATGGCCTTTAATGACACTTCAAAGAGAGTGAAAAAATTCCAGGAACTAACCATGCCGGGTATTATTATTATTATTTAATAATAATAATAATAATAATGAAGGCTGTGACTGAGATTGTCAGTTTCAAGATTCATCATCTTTTTCAACTAAGAGCAGCATCAAATACCTCTAGAAGGAAAATTTATGCACTGTTGTAATTCTTTCCTTTTCAGAATAATAGAATCATAGAATATGCTGAGTTGGAAGGGACCCATTAGGATCATTGAGTCCAGCTCCTGGCCCTACACAGGACAGACCCAAGAATCATATCATAATGTCTTGTGCTCTTTTTTTTTACTTTCCCTTTCTCACAACATTACATATTTATCTTTTAGTAGCAAATAAAATATGCAAAAATTTCATTTTTGAATATGCCTCATTCTTCAGAACTGTCTTTTATGTGGTGAAAATACATAGCCTATATTATGAGTATATATAACGTATATTCTCTATCTTATTGTCTGGGATAAAATTGTTTTTCAATAGGAGTGCACTGGAGGTCCTGTGTTTTAGACTCACATACATGTGCTTATCAGTTCCTTTATTTACTGTAAAAAGCACAGTAATGAGATATGAAGACCTTGCTTTTATCTAGTTTTCTTTCTGAAGGAAGGACATATTTTGTGGTGCTGCACAAAAAAGTGCCTTTCATTGTTTGTAGATGCCTTTGTAGCCCTAAGGCTCTGATTACTTTAAATATCATAGACATTTCATAATTCCGCTCTCCCTCCAAAAAGCCATACAACAATGGAAAAAAATTACGTCAGATGCAGTATTGTATCAATAAAAATTATCCTTCTTAGATGACAAACTAGCTAAATATAAAAGCGAAGATATTTTGACAAACATTTCAGAAAAGAAAAAAAAAAATAAGGCAAGTTACACAGTCACCCATTTCCGCCATATGAGACCTGTATTTTCCCTGACTGGCCTAGTTTCTACTTTAAGGTCTTTGTATATTCACATATCATCTAAATGTCCTACCTGATTTTCAAATTTCTCCACCCAAATTAAGACAGCAGGATTCATCATAGACTAGAACCAAGTCATCTTCTGTGTATACCTCTTCATCTTGGTATTGTGCTGTTCATCTCAAATATTAACTTATTGATTAATCCTGATGTCCCAACAGCATTTTTATGTTTTAATAAAGGATTTTATAAAATAAGGTAGAATTAGTGCTTTCTTTTTTTTTTTTTCCCCGAGGCTATCAGTGTATGAAAGTGTTCCAATGCTTTAATTTTTAACATATGTGAATGTCACATTTCTACTATAGTTGTTAATATTAAATACATGATACCTGACTTTGGTATATGATGACAGCCTCTGAATGGTGAATGGTAGATGCAACTCCTTTTCCTCACTCTTGATAGGTTCTAATCTTTGCAAAGTCTATTCTTCACAATAAAGTTTCAGTATTTTACTCAATTGCCAGTGCCTCTAACAAAAGTTATTGTTTGTTAAAATTCTAACTCACACAATGTGCATTAAGAATGCAGGATAAGGATCTTGGTCTGTTCTTACTGCACTTGCCTATCAATTTAAAAAATTATTTGAGCTTTTGCTCAAGAAAAGGTTTTGTCTTGTCATTTTCCTGCCTAGTATATTTCTGTCCTTTTTCTGCTTCAGCTGCAAATTACAATTTTTAGAAATTCTTTACAAACCTCATTTCTGCCTTGTACTCCCATGCATTAAAAGATGCTCAGGGCTCACTTTAATTAGTTACTGCCTTTGTTATTTCTCATATTGTGCATTAGAAATGTTGGGAAAAAAATCCACCTGGAGATATGACTGGCTCTGATAGAATGATGTCATACCTTTGTCTCGTAATGTAAATCAGTATACACTGATTTCAGAAGATACATTTGCCACTTGACAGGTGCATCAAACACCCTGTCTGCTTAGGCGTATACAGCTAGCCAGAATGCTTGTTTTTTTTCCTAATAAAGATAAAAACCTTCCTACACTTCAGTTAGCCCATCTCCTCTGTGCCATCAATGTGCTTATTCACGTTAGTTTTTTTATACTGTTCAATTTTTTATTTATTCTGAGATTTTTATTTCTTACAAGAAATAAACTAAACAAACTAAAACCCCCAAACCTAATCATACAAGATACAAGCTATAACTTCCCTATATGAATTAATAATATTTTTGTGTGTACTCATATATGCCACTATTGATGATGATGGAGTGTTCCTGACAATAAAACAAATATGGAAGAAACAAAAGCTGGAGGTAAATGTAAGGGTCTGCTCAACAGTGAAACTTGTGAGCAAAATTTTAAAATTCCTATACGGCTTTGAATCCAGTGATATGTACAGCCAATGATATGTTGCCCTCAACACTAAGGAAAGTTGTTTCTAAGCAACAAAGGGATATTTGGAAACTCACTCTAAGCTTATTCAGTGCACATTTGTAGCAGTGTTATGTTTTATCTGGAGCATTCTCCAGATGAAAATCTGTTATTGAAAATGAAAAATTTCTGAAAAATCATTTTCTGAAAAGTCCAAATATAGAGACAGACAAATATCTGAAGGTGTATTGATCTATTTGGTTAGCCTTTGTATTTTCTTATGTAGCATTATTTTAGCAACAGAAGTTATGAATTCAAGGGAGATGCAGTGGAGTTGTGGCAATAATATTCCTGTTACAATTGAAAATATCCCAAAATGAAAATTACCATTTCTTTAGGATGTGGCCAGAATTGATGAAATGGGAGAAACTTTTCTTTGCCATTGCTCCTACTGCTATGTTGACATTCCTTTCTTGTTGTAGACTGCATATGTGGGATCAGCATAATTTATAAAGATTCAATCTGCAATTTATCTACAAGTCCGGCATGTATAAGAGGATATGCAGAGCAATGCCAAACCTTTTGCAAACAGAGAATGTTATGGGTGGAAGAACAATGCAGGAGAGCAACAAGCAATAGAAATAGCAGTAAGAGCCCCTAGGGAAAAAGATACAGGCAACACAGGAGAGGTTACAAGGAGAAACTGGACTATCAGCTACATGGCTGGATAACAGCAACATAAAAAGAGGGAAAGAGCAATTCATAGCTGAAAGGACCATTGGGAGGATAAAAGGCATCGATAAACCTCTTTTTTCTTTTAATCATTTTCTCTGCAAAATAGTCCAGAGTACAGAGGAAAGTACTTCTGTGATACACGGCCTCAAGAGATAAGAATTAAATGGAGACTTGGGAGTCATGAATGGGAGCAATATATGGGACTCCCTGACTGGGAATAAATTTATTTGAGCATAGTTTTAAACTGTTCTCTAGGTTTACCAGGCTGATAAACAGACATGTTTACTGAAATTCAATGAAGCATGTTAAGTCAGACTGAAAAACACAGTCTGTTTCAGCACAGGGGAAGCCAGATTGGGCTGATGTCACTCATCACTGCCTCTCAAGGTGATCAGGAAAGCTGTAAAGACAGTGTATATGGAACCTCAAGGTCACACAAACCCATCTGAGGGAGGCAGCATCTCCCTAACCTCTCATGGCAAAGGCACAGATAGCTCCATGTCTGTCTGTGCCTCTTGCTGTGGGTCTGTCAATGAAAAGTTCATAAAAAATCGTGCCTGTGAATTGTTCAAAAATATAACCTACCAAGATTTTTGTAGAACTTGACTCTCTCAGCTACTAAAAGGATGGCAGAAAATCAAAGTATTAGTGCAGGCAATCCCAGATAAAAGAAGCTTTAAGTTTTTAGCTAAAAAAGAGTGCCAAATTCTGCCAGCTTTATATTTGTAAATTCAAAAATTATAAATTGTGTGTGTGGCTCTCAACTTAAATGAGTGTTGCTGTTCTATACAACTCTCATTTTTTGTAGCTATTTTCTTCATCCGTATTTACATATACACATACACCCACTAATGTAGACCCCCTATCTACCACCAAAAAAAGTTCCCATACTTACATTTCAATCCCTCTCCCTTCAGCAATCTTTGAAAAACTAACCCTGACTCTGACCAGGTTAAACTTAGTGCCAAAATTATCCCCCCCATTTCCAGTGCCTAGATAGCTCTATGAAGCTTTGGTAAGAAATCCATCTGTGCCTGTGCATGGCATGCCAACTACTTCCTTCAATCCTGATGACAGCTCCAAGCACACATTTACCTTGCAAAGTTACTTTTTTCCATCCCTAACATTTCTCAGTCTGCCCTCACTCTTGAGATCTTTGGACTTGTATGTCTTATCCCCAGCTTCCTGGGTCCAAAGAACATGCTACTCTCTTGAGAAGGACACAATATTCAGAAAGAGAAAACTAAATAAAAAATGGAAAGGAAGAAAAGAAAGATGTGGATTTTTCAGTAGCTTTTTTAATTGCTTCCTATTTCTCATTCCCTTGAGAACTGCACAACCACATCAAGCTGATGCACAGCAAAGTGCCTTATTCTAAAAGGAGGATTATCGATTCAGTCTATTTGCATTAAAATCTTCTTTGCATTTCTATCTCTCCTATTCTTAATTCCAACTAGATTTTAAAAGCATAATGTGTCATAATTAGTCCTATAAGATTTGGTGTATGGAGGAATATTTTGCCTTTTGAAAGCCATTTCTGAGCACACGAAGGGGAAAATAGGAATAGCAGACATAGGCTGACCGAAGATGGATCTTTCCAGACAAAACTGGTCACCATTTATGATGAAATGACTCTGCCTAAGAGAAGAGCAGTGAATGTTGTTTATCTCTCCTATAGTAGGACTTTCCTCATGGTCTCTCAAAGCATCCCTGTATTCAAGTTAAGATGTTAAGATCTCAGATATGTGGACTACTGGGTGGGTGAAAATGTGAGTTGTCAGACACACAGTGTGGTGGCAAATGGTTTTTATACTGCCAGCTAGCAGAGTTCCTCAGGGATCAATTCAGAGACCATTCAATATCTTTTATTCTGTTCAATACCTTTAACCTGGAAGAGGAGATGGGATGCAGCCTCATCAAACCTGAGGACAAACTGGGAGGTACATAAGAGCCATTCAGACGGACTTAAGACTGTAGGAATGGGCTGGTATCAACACTAAACTGTAGCCAGCATATTGAGGGACATGATTACTCTCCTCTGAGAAGCATTACTACTTCCCCTGAAATATTGCATTCACTTTTGGGAGCTCCAGGGCACTAAGTGTTTTGATAGATAGAAGCAAGGTCATCTGGACAGGGGCTGTAACACCTATTCTGTGACAAGAGGCTGAGAAACTGGGACTTATTAGGACTGCACTAGAAATTGCTTTGAGTGGACCTAACAGCAGTTCTTCCATACTTACAGGAATGTCATCAAGAAGATGGAACCAGACTCAAATGAAGTTCAAATGCGGTTGGGGAGGGAATGAGAGTGATTATAAATTGCAGTGGGGAGCAATCAAACTGGATATAAGGAAAATTTGTCAAACTGAAGATAATTAAGCATTGGAGCAGGTTATCCAGAGAGCTTAAGGAATGAGACTCTCTAAAGGTTTTTGAGATGTGTGCTCAAAGCCCTGAGCAGCTTAATCCCTGTTGACCTGGTTGGAGTGAGAGGTTGCCCCAGACACCTGCTGAGGCTCCTTTGAGCAGAATAATTGTCCCATTATAAAGTCCACAGATCATTCCTGAGACCTCAGCACTGTTGTAAAGCAGTATGAAGTATGTATGTCTCATTTTGTGTATATTGTGGGCTGGATGTGTGCCAGACTGCTGAAGTTGTTCCCTGAAATTGTCTATCTGCCTCTTCTCCAATATATCCCTTGGGAAAGGGCAGTCTATACCCCCATACGTTGTGCTTTATTGGTGAAATTCTTATTTGAGTGCAGGACTATTCTGTGTGATTTTTCTTCTGCTTGTAGCCATAATGACATTATTCTCATGGACTAATGGAAGATCCTTCGATCCAAAAACAGATTGATGTTTGTCTTACGTTATGTTTCTACCTGCAAGTCCCCACTGATTCTAACATCAGATTTCCCACACTGAAACCACTCTTATTTTTAGCTCTGTTATACAATGTGTTGCCAACTAGCAGTTCTTAGTTTACTGATTCTGTTTCTTAATATGTTGAAAATTAATCAAAGCTTTAGTCCACAGATTTGTTAGAAAATTCTCTCTCTGATTGAGATTTCTAAATACATGCCAGACCAGGTGTGTTATCAGTGATGTACTTAAACTCCTACTTCTCTGGAAATCACATGAAATTATGTTTTTTGAAGTATGATTTGTGTTAAAAATTTTGGTATGTTGGAACGTTGCCTTTTCCTAATATTTTGACACGATAGTTTGGATACATCAACTTCTCTTTCACTAAAGCATTTTCAAGTGAGACTGCCTCAGGGAAGTGAGAACAATAGTGTAGAAGAACTACAAAAAATTTTTACCACCACTTCCTCCCAGAAGCCCATTATCAATAAAGGTTCTTTTATTTGACCTTTGTGGTTTCAACAGGCTTTTGATGTATGTACTCATTTCAGACCAGTATAAGTAACCTTTGGCCCTTCTCTCTTAGATTTTTTGTTCTACCAGTGAGCTACTTATGTTGCCTTTTTAGTTATAATTTTTATTTCCCATAACTTCTTAGGAATCACATTCTCACATTTTAGAGCAAGACCTGGTATTGAGAGAGTCTGTAAACTGATGTGATATACTCAAAAGTACAGACTTGACCATCCAGTGATAACAATTGTTTTCCATCAGTACTGTTTCTTATGTCTCCTTACAGTAGAATGAGTGTCTGTCCACATGTGCTAAGAAATGGATTTTTGTTAAAAATATTTTAACACTGCTGAGGTATAACATGCACTGGAGAATTTCACAGTGTTAAGAAGAAGGCAAGGCAAAGAGCAAAATCAAGTGTGTTTTTTTGTAGTTCAGTTCTATTTAAGGGAAATATAACAAAAACTCTATCTATCATTTATGAGATTTCTTAGATGATGTCCCTGTAACTCCAGTTCACTGCCTGTTTTCATGTCTTTCTTCCTTTTTCCTTTCCTTAATTTTTTTTCCTATTTTGATTGAAAATACTCTGAAAGTGTGTATTTATTAATGGGGCTGTTCTTGACTCGTGATTTCAGAGGGACAGTCTGGCTCCAAGCACATTTGGAGACATCTAATAGCAGCCCTAATGGTCCTAGTCCTTGACCATAACCTCATCTGAAGCCTAAATTAGTCATTCTTGTACCATAAAAATCATTATACTACATCTTTCTCATACCTCTTGTCTGGGTTTTGACTATTATTTTTCTTTTGCATTACATGAGTGAGTCAGAAAGAGAAAAATGAAATCTAAAAAGGCAAGGTCCTGATACTGCCAAATTGTTTTACATAGGTTTCAGTACAGTCTGTGAGCATTTTGTCATTGATGACACTGGGAGAAGGATTGGGCTCTACATGCTCATTGTAATTCAGTGGCTCAGTTGAAGAGTGCACAGTGTCACTAATAAGCTCCCTTCAGAGAACAGTAAGGGGAAACTGGTTCCCTGGCACCAGCTGTGTACCTTACTCTGCCCTGCTTCTGTTCAAAATGAAAATGACATATGAATTCTACTGATCAGAACATATTATGGCAACATGCAGAAAGAAGCAAGTTTCATTTTCCACAACAGAAAGGAAGATACACTGTAAAGGCTAAATGTTCCAAAGGACAAGCATCCTGGGTATACTCTGGGTAAAGGATAGGTGTCCTGGGAACACTTTGTATTAAGAGAGCTGAATGTCTGACAGCAAAGCAGAAGAAGTCAGATGAGCGAAACTGCCTGAAACATTAAAGAAAAAAGCTTATTACATGTTTAACTGAATCAATGATAAACCTGGGATTGCTGAGACTTCTTTATTGTTGCTTTGGTTTTATTTTCCTTAGTTGTTCTTGGTTTGTTTTTTTTTTAATTGACTGATAGGCAGAGTCTTGGTCCTGAAAGCCCGATCTTATTAATCATCTCAATCTACACCTTTTACACAAGATGAAATCTCACAGGAAGTCATAGCTGTAAGCTCTCTCCAGTGCCTCTGCAGGCTGCCTTTTGAAGGTTAGGAGAGCACCAAAATGTTACCTTTTGTTTTCTTTTTTATTTGCTTTCTGTTTACTACAAGATTCTATGTCTTCCCTTTTGAAGCTTATGCTATCTACTGATTCTGTGTTGCCTGTATCCTCTTCTAGTCCTCCTTGCTTTTTCTACCTCTCTTTTAGCTTTCTTCTGCTCTTCAAGCTTTGTCTGTGCAATTCCTTGGAGTTTCGTGCTGGAGATACATGACTTGGCTGCAAGCTTTCAAGAGTCACAAATGAAATGAGCTTAGGAACTCTGTGCCTCTTGGTGCCAAGTGCAAAAACTTTCCTAAATGTTGCAGTTTTGCCAGTCAGTTACTGAAGCCTGTGAGAAAAGCATGGAGTAAAAATTATGGGCCATACTGCAAGGAACACCAGCGAGTAGAAACAGTCTTGATTTAGTGGAGAGGATCATTATTGATTCCTATCCCCCAGAACAGAGCTTAAAAGCAAATAAAATTCATTACTTTCAATGGCAAACATTTTAAAAGCTGCTGTGCAATGTTTCAAAACATTCTGTACTGGAGTTACATTGTCTCAATTCTTGTACATTTCTGTCTTGCTACAAGCAAAGTCTTGCTGTTATACCATCAGAAGAACTGATTTCCTAATGACTAGAATTAGTATCTTCGTAAATTGCACCTGAGTTACCACCTTGTCCAATGTTCTCAGACAAGCAGGATCCAGCACATAAAAATATAATCTCCAAGGAAATTCTAGACCTTACAGGAAATAATTTTGTACACCTGTAAATCCCTGACTTTGATTTAGTATTACCTTCAACCCCCAATGGATAGCAAGGGAGAACAATGATCTTTGAAGTGTCTCTGTTTCAACTAAATAAAATCACCTGAGCTCCTTCAAAAGCTATAGTTTACTCAGGGTTGTGTTGTCAACAGTTCTGGTTTTCCTTCTTTCTTCTACTTATCCCACCTATTTTAAGCAAACATTAGAAGTACCTTTTCCATGAAAGGCCCTTGCTGAATCAGATCTTAGAAAACTACTGTACATTACCTTCACTTATTCTTTACCTTTATTTTTAAAATGGCCTCTGTTTCTTCCAACAGTAAAAGACGCAGTAGAAATCACTGTGCTTCAGTAGTGCAGAAATGTCAGCCAGTTTTCACCCCCACATTCCTCACTTAAAGAGAAAGTACTGTCTTGGCACAATTCTATGGTATTTTCTTGGGTGGAAGAATTTATAATCACAGAGCATTATCTTCCAGTTCTCTTTCTCCTTCTCCCCTCTTTTGTCTTTGTTTGTTCATTTGTTTTTTTCTGTTTTGTTACTTTTTGGTTCTTTCTTTCTGTTTTTCCCTCTAGTTCTTGAAGCATTAGTTACAATATATCCTATACTCATTTTTTTATAGGAGATAAAAAAGGAGAAGAAAAAATGCAATATTTCAGTACAAAAACTGTTTGTATAGTGCAAACCGGGGCCCCCTGGTGGCCTAGTGGTTAGGATATGGCACTCTCACCGCAGCGACCCAGGTTTGATTCCTGGTCCCCCGGGTAGATGGAGCTCGTTAGCCCTGTGAGGCCATCCATCTATGAGAAGGTCACTCTAAACAAACCTACGTCCTGAGGACCTCACTGCCATTGTCCAAGCTCGCTTGGCCCCGGCAGATGAACCTTAGGATTAAAGGGTGGGCTCAGTTCAGCGCATGCTGTGTCTCACCTAAAAAATCCATTGCGCAGGTTTGAAAGGTAAAAGACCTTTCCCAAAATCTTTGTTCGCGAAGACTGACCATTATTATTATTATTAGTGCAAACCGAACTGCCTTGCTACGTTGGATTACTAAAGCCAAGAACTGCTTGGATTTACCGGAGAACCCAGGCAGCCTTTACTCCTGAATTGCCCAATCAGCATGGCGTGAGTGTTCCCAATGGTTTGACAGAGTTACCTGTACAATATATTACCTTATTATAACTAGATTTGACTTTGCTACATATATGTTGGAGATATACTTACCAGTGTAAAAAAAATCCTTTGAGGACCAATGAGAAATATCATAGGTTTTGATCAGAACAAGTTAGTGAATAATTTTGTATATCATTACCTATTACTACAGACTTTCTGCATGGAATTATCAGACAGGCACTCTGTTCCATGAATTAATAAAATGGAAAAAGTTGCACTGCATACCTCCTTCCCCATATTACATCACAACTTCATGGTAAAGCCTCTGACAGTTTACTTGAAATCTTCTTTGCAGACACTTGTTTCATTTTCTTCCACTGACTTATTGTTATTTTCATTCTTATGTTTTTGTCTTAGCTGAAAAACCTGTGGCTACAAGAAATACTGCTTTGGACATAATATTTTGTGACATATGCGGTTTTACTTAAGAGTTATTAGAAACCAGAGCTGATATTAGTAACTGATAATTCTTTACAGCAAAAAAAATTCTTTACAGCAAAAATAATTCTTTCCAGCTATGGAAAGGACTTTTAGACTACTAACAATAACTTCCACTAAGCTAGTCTTGTTTTCAGAAATCCCAGGGAGTTTCTAGGCTTCACAAGCCTTCTAGAAGTGTCAGATACCCCTACGGTAAGCAGTGCAAATTGTCTCCTCAGGAGCATCAAATCATCTGTTTCAGACTTTGTTGGGAGCTTACCAAAGGGCTATTTTTCTGATTATTTGATCAGTGCCTTTTCCAAATTCTGCCTTCAAATGGCTAACTTACAAAAATCTGAAGTCTTTCCTTTCGTAAACTCTATTTTCTTCTCTTCCTTTTTTCTAATTCTGTTTAATGTGGAAGCTTAATGATAATGACTTGGTAGTGACATACAAGAGTGGCCTGCAGAAAACAATTATTCTCAGTATGAGATGTATGAGAAATATAATTCAGTGGATCATCAACAGCTGGTCCCTTCCTAGCATCTCAGAACTAGAAAGAGTTGACTCAAAATGTTTTCAACTTCTAACATTAATCAAACGTTCACAAAACTTTCTAATTAATTATACGTATTTGTTTTCAGTTTTTTGAGTGACCTTTCAAACATTTTGTTCTGCAAAAATTAAGAATGTCTATTCTTCTGTATTTTATGAAAAATGGAGACCATTTATATAAATGAGGATTAAAAACATTTAACACTATTATGAACAAGTAAATATAGAAGTATATGTAAATGTAGTTGTAAGCACACACACACACTCATATATATTCATATATATGTATATAATTCTAAGGTGTATTATTCTTCCTAGCTCTCTGCTTGGTATCCTAAATTAGAGATCAATAAACCCCCTGTAGGTATCAAAATCCATTCTTTCAGTTCACTGCTATCCAAATGTGTATTCATAAAATTTATCCTTTTTGTTTTGAAATTAAAAGGACACAAAACAAAACAGTCTTGACAGATGTATTTCAAAGTAGATATGTTGTAGATCTGGATTAAAATAAAAACAAATCCCTAAAATAAATAAAAATAATTTGAAGGTTCTACAACAATAATATAATTTTTGTCCATTCTGCTACCTAAAGATGTCAGAGTTTTTATCTAGGGCTAACGTGCATTAATGGTGATCACAGAATGACAGAATTGTTAAGGTTGAAAGGGACCTGCGGAGATCATCCAGTCCAACTCCCCTGCCAAGGCAGGGTCACTAAAAGCAGGTTACAAGGGAATGCATCCGGGTGGGTTTTGAGTATCTTCAGAGAGCGAAACTCCACAACCTCCCTGGGCAGCCTGTTCTAGTGCTCTGCCACCCTCAGTGTAAATAAGTTCTTCCTCATGTTGAGGTGGGACTTCTTGTGTTTTCATTTATGACCATTGCTCCTCATTCTGTCACTGGGCAACACTGAAAACAGTCTGGCACCATCCTCTTGACACCCATCTTAAAGATATTTGTATGTATTGATGAGATCCCCTCTCAGTCCTCTCTTTTCTAGACTAAACAGGCCCAGCTTCTTCAGGCTCTCCTCATAAGAGAGATGCTCCAGACCCCTAATAGTCTTTATGGCCCTTCACTGGATCCTCTCCGGTAGCATCTTGTCTTTCTTGTACTGAAGAGCCCAGAACTGGACACAGGACACCAGATGTGACCTTTCTAGGGCAAAGTAGAGGGAAATGATCACCTTCCTCTGAGACCTGCTGGCCACACTCTTCCTGATTTACCCCAGGATTCCATTGGCCCTCCTGGCTGCAAGGGCACACTGCTGGCTCATAACCAACTTGTCACGCACCAAGATTCCAAGGTCTTTCTCCGCAGAGATGCTTTCTGATAAGTCAGTCCACAACCTCTACTGGTACTTGGCGTTATTTGTCCCCAGCTGCAGAACCCTACACTTGCCATTGTTGAGCCTCATTAGGTTTCTCTCACCCAACTCTCCAGCCTATCAAGGTCCTGCTGAATGGCAGCACAGCCTTCAGGTGTATCAGCCACTCCCTCCAGTTTGGAATCATCAGCGAATTTGCTGAGAGTACATCCCATCCTTTCATCCAGGTCATTGATAAACAAGTTGAATAAGACTTGACCTAGTATTGATCCCTGGGGAACACCACTGACTACAGGCCTCCAACTAGATTATATTCCACTGATCACAACCCTCTGAGCTCTGCCATTCAGCCAGTTCTTGGTCCACCTCACTGTGCATTCATCTAAGCCATATTTCCTGAGCTAGTGTCAAAAGCCTTGCTGAAGTCAAGGTAGACAACATCCACTACTGCCCTTATTGACTCATTCTGCCATGATACCACAGAAGGCTGTCAGATTGGTGAAGCATTATTGATGATGATCTTCCATTTAAAATCTCCCTAATTTTGACTTTTGTCTCTGTAAAGAACAGATCTCTTAACTTTGGTGTTCGTGTAGCAGATAATGCATGTTCTTGGAGATGCTTTCTGGCCTATTACACTCTGGTGTATCTATGGTAACCTGAAAGTGTAATTTATGAACATTAGCAACAGCCTCTAGCCAATCTCTCTGAAGATCTTTGAGGAAGAAGCTTAATGGCCCTGACTAAAATACCCATCTACCAAGTATTCTTGACAGGTGAGCTTGAAAAATGTGCTATAGAAAAGATTACATCAGAAATGCTTTAAATGAATCTACACTTCTAATCAATTTGTCTGTTACAGACTAATATGGAGACTTAGATCATTAGGTGTTTATATACAATTACCTTATTAGATGGATTAGGATGGATAGAGCATGGCTGTGAAAGGTTTTGTGATCAAATGCATACACTGCTCCTTTGACAAGCTTTGTAATCCCTGTGTTGTAAGTATCCATTACTTCATTTTCTGTGGTAGGAGAGGTTCATGTTTTCTCCCTTTTAATTCATAAAGCTATTTTCTAGCATTGTTTTTATAACAATGGAGAAGAATTGAGATATATTTCTCTGGAACCTTTTAATTGTGACAACATTTTACACAGTTTGCCAAAATAAGAGAATTTAGGCTTCAAAATCCACAAGGTATTTGGAATTGCACTAAATGTTTCCAGCTTTGTTCCATGGGGTGCAATGACACAAAAGCTTATATATAAGCTTATGTTGCAATTTCAACTCTTTAATACTTGTTGCTGGTTCATTTCTGTGGTTCTCGTCAAGAAATTAATCATCTCGACAAGATAAGTTCAGGTTGTGACCAAAATATTCAAAAAACTTTCTACAGCCTACTGTACCCTACAATATTTGCAGTTAATGAGGCTAGTACCAGGGATACGAACATTTATCTTAACAGTATTTGTATGCTTTTAATGAGAGATTTTATATGTTTTTTTTCACTGGTTTTAATGCTCTAATAGTTTTCTATTTTCTTGCTGTTCAAATAAATTTGATCTCTTCTTCTGGCTCAGTAATGTTACCGAAGTTATCATTTTACTTGTAATTAATTTGCTTTAGGTTATTAATTTTACTAGCAGCCAAGTTGCTATAATGTTAAAAAAATTTCTTATATTTATTTAACATGTTTAAGAAAACATCATTGCTCTTGGAAGACTATAATTCCTTTTTTTGTGTGGCTTTTTCTTTTTTTCAAGTAACTGGACGATAGGTTCCTGTCCTTCTGCATTTGAAATACCAAGGATTGTTTTCACTCTCAAATGACAGTCTATATGTACTTTGCAGAAAACTTGACTGGTACAGGCCTTTTTTAGTCTAAGGGAACAAGCCATCTGATTTTATCTGCAAAACTTTTTCAAAGTAAATGAATCAATTTTCATGTTCTAGATTCCATAGAATTCATTATGGTCTTAATGACAAAGTAATGTATGATAATAAAGTGTTTTATGTATGATAATAAAGAAATATTACTGAAATCAAGTCTTTTTCTCCTGGCATCAACCCCATATACTTGGAGGGCTACTGCTGCTGACTGTAGTTGCTGCAATGAATTCTTTATTCTTATGCTCTCTTTAAAAAAATAATTTTATAAAAAACCTCAGTGTTTCCTGGTATTTGAAATTACGTTATATCAAATGTTGGAGTTAGGAATGTGGTGTGTTTTGGTTTGGTTTTGGGTTTTTTTATAAGTATGATTTTAGATCTCTTTACAGGAAAATATTGTCCTCTGGGGAATAATTTCCACTGATGCTGATAAACTGAGGTATAGCTGAGAAAGCAGGAAAATAATCTTTTGGGTCCAATGAAGGAATTCTCCTTAGTTGTTCCAGTACTAAAGGAGGAAAATAACCCAAGCTTGTTGAATTTATATTCTATAAAATTCTTAGTATATATCAAATTATAAGCTTAAGGCATTTGGAATTCCAAACGTAGGTTTGCTAACATTAACAGTGCATGAGAGATGTGTTCATATGAGAAGGTTCTGTAATATATTTTATTAGGAACTTCAAATTGGAAATAAATTAATTGGAAATTAATACATTCATGTATTAATGCCTCTCATTATTCACTCATTAAAACAAAAACAAACAAACAAACAAACAAACAAAAAAGAAACAACCAACCAAAAAACCACAAAAACTTTGTTAGATAAATCTCTTATCAAAACAAAAAAAAACCCAAGGAAATATTCACATATTCCCTCTGAGGGAACTCATGAGGCAAAATAATGTAAACATATATATATGGTTGTACAAAGTTTAAATTCTAAAAAATGTTGTCATTAGTTCTCTACAGCAATATCTATGAGGCTCTACATCAAAGTTTTCTAGATCACTTCACTGCCCTAATAGATTGTGAGACTGCAGGTAAGTGAGAAAATATTTCAGTGTTAACCAATATGGGAATTGGCACCTGGAAATTTCTACTACTATAAAACAAGTCAAGAACACAAAATTTAATTTGACTAGATAAAGGAAAATATTTTTTTTCTGTACTTGTAGCTATCCGTAGCTCTAAAAAAGTGAGAAAAGAGCTGCACAGTAATTCCCAATTCAGCCATTAGAAAATGGATGGAGGTATGATTAATCCTGATTTGTAAGATTATTCAAATACTATTCTTCAAAATTATTTCCCATGTTATGCAGATATAGTCTGACACAGAAGTTGATGAAAAAAGGCCAAAAAATACAAACCAAACATTCCTTAGTAAGTAAGCAAACAAGTGTAGAGATGTGATTTTAAAATTTAGACTCCAGTTTTTGAAAATACTGCCTGAGATGGAGAAGGCTGGCAAAGAGATTGTCTTTATTGAAATTGCCACTGGTGTCTTTTTAAAATGTTCCCTAATGAACTTCTCTTATGCAATACTGTCAGAAAGTGAAACTTACGAAAGCTCACAAAGCACATTGAGGGATTTGAACCCTCATAGATCAAATATTGGAAGTGAGGTTTGCTGAAGGACTAATGAAGCAAAGACATTGTGCCTGGATATATTTTTATCACAATGGGTAATAAGAATCCTAAACATTAGAGTAAAATAGCCACAGTTCAATAACACATGAATGTCTACATCCTCCCCTTCCCTCCAAAATCCCATATTTCCCTGTTGAGATGCCTGTTTAGTATACACAACAGAAGAGCCACAGACTGTGGATAAATTGTGAAGCTTTCTCATGTTTTTATTTCTGTTAGCTTTCTACTTCCTTGTATGAACTGGATGTTTATGCACACACTTTTCAAAACCAAATTGGGTTGAGTAAGGCAACATCAGTAAAAGAAGCAGACATGAAACATGCAAACTGTACAAAAGTTAAGAACTGTTGAGTCAGTATTTGGAGATTGCTTGACAGTTTTTCTAAATATTTCCTAGAGCCATAGGGTATAAGAATACCCACACCAGAACGGTCATTTTGTGGACATTGATTTTCAAAACACACATCAAGCAATTTGCACTGTGTACTGTACAAATGTCAGTCAGATGCAGAAAGATGGTCACAAGGGAAGAGAGTGTTAAAATACAGCACAGTATCAAAATCCCAGCTTTGGTGCAAAGAAGTTCAGCAGCAGGAAAAATTAGAATTCTAATAAGGACCAAGGGAGTTATAGTTAAAGGGGGTAAATTTGACTCTTTCTCCTCCTTACCTCTGCTCATACTCCACCCCTCAAATTCTTTGAAATACAGATTTAGTGATAATATTGAGCTAACAAACACAAGCATTTTCCTAGGTTCTATCTCTTTGTTTATACATTTCCCTCCATGGAAAGAAAATGTTGTGATCTAAAACCATCAAATGGATTTTCATGTGTTGTCAATCAGAGGGAAAAATATAGTTCTGAAGAATTTGACCTTACAAAATATCAATATTTGGTTGCAGTAGGTAAACAAGATCAAAGTCTTTGAAGACATAGATTAAAAGATATTTCAATCTTAGATGCAGTAAATTTTCCTTGTGGTTTGTATACATATATGAAGGTTTATTTGGTAAAAAATTACAGCTTTTGATCAAGAACAAATTAAAAGTAGCAAATTACAAATTTATATGGAAATCAAACCAGAAAAATATTTTTATTTTGTTTTTAATTTTCAACCCATGTCATGTTAGTCTCTAGACAGAACTTTCAGTTCTCCAGATCTGCACTTTAACGACTTTCTCTTTCAACGGCAAGTAGGAATAACAAAACATATAGTTCTTTTTGAATAATGCAGTTACAGATACCCCTGCAGTGCCAAGGTTGAACAAACAAAGAAGTTTCCACTCATGTAGTCACTGCATTTCTAAAGTGTACAAATGAATTATTTCAAACATACACACACATAGTATATATGTAGTGCATAAAAAGAGAATATGCAAATATTTTAAAACATTCTTCAGGTCTTTCCAAGATGCAATGTCAGCTATTCATAAATATGCATATATTTTAGTGTTTACATAGAGTTATATAAATAAAGAGGAGCACACAAATATAAATATATATGTCTGTACATATAAATACAATTTTCATGCATTGACAAGGCAATTCTGCTATCAATTTTTTTTTATTATTTTTACAAATTTGGAATGATAACCATGAAGGGAAAGTCATCTATGAACAGTACAATAACATTTTGGCTTAATGAAGAGTCTAATATCATTGGTCCTTCTGCATTTTTCTTGATATAATAAGTTTTCTAAACTTTAGTGAAGGAGGGAAGTAAATAGAATTTTGACAGATATTGAATTTTCCAAGATCATTGGTTAACTCCACCTTTACCCTAAAATTTTGTGGCAATCTTGTAAAGGGAATGAAATAGTAGTCTGTAGATTCCCATCTGAAGTAGCATTCCAATACATAGTGCATTCATTGAATGGTATGAAGATTGGATCTGTGTTTAAATGTAACAAAAATTTGCAGTTTGGATCAGACTACACAGGAAACTCTTGGAATATGTGATGCCTGAAGCCTTGGACAGAGTATTTATGAACACATTCTGACTGCCCAAACTATTTCCATCTGTCCATAATGTGGCATCAGAATGGGAATATTGGACAGAAAAGACAGCCCAGGGTCATTGCAAGAAGAGCTCTGAAGCCATCTGCCCCAAGGGCAGGTGGAAATTGAAGTCAGCTGCAGTTGAGGTTGCACAGAAGCGTAATATTCAGCCCTACTGTTGTGGAATCACCTGGAGCTTTTTATCCTCTGAAATGGCTGATATAAGGCTGAGTATAGAAGCTATAAGTGCACAGACACCTTGCTGTTTGCAGTGAGATTGTAAACTGGAGATTTATGAATACCTGAAGGGTTCATAAGAGAAGCTTTCCTTGAAGAACAGCAAATCTCATTATCTTTTCAAAAACTCTGTGGAAATTCACTTCCTCCCCTCTTTAAAGCCATTTAACAATGCAGATATTTATATAATTTTTTAAATCATTAAATCAATGCAACATATTGATGCAAATTTTTCATACTGGCTTACAAGGCAATTCAAAGTTTGTATGTAATGTGTATATATATATGTGTATTGTGTATATATATATATGTATTGTATACATATACGTATAATCAAAAAGTTGCCTACGTTCTGTATTGCATGAATTATTGCTGTCGTAATATTTTCCAAAGTAAGCCACATTAGAAAAGTCACCCCTTGCATATGTATCAGAGCCAATTCTAAGTTCTTATCTCAGTCTTATGCTAGCTGAAATCCATTTATTTAAATTGATTTACGTTAGTATAAGACTGGTAGAATATGAGCTAGAAAGAAAGAATCAGGTCAACATTTTTTAATCAGAATTTTAATATTCACACCATTAGAGTGGTATGTAGGTTAACTTCACAACAGCTCCATAAAGTGAATTGATACACAGAACTGTATCGTGCCAACATTGGAATACAATCTATAATTTAAAACTTTTCCTTTGAAACTAGCTAAATACAGATTAAGAAGATAGATGGAAAGAGTCTCATCATCTATCAAGTAGATAAAACTATACATCAATGAACATGCGTAGGCATTCTTCTTTGTCATCTCCTGTGCTATGTAAGAGTAATACAATCTTGATTAGTTGAGAAACTTGTTAACATTTTTATATATTTCATATATTCCATGATTTAACTTAAATTGCTGTTTAATTACACTGTCTCTATGGCCTAAGTACCACCATTGTCGATTTCTTCATAGAACAATGAACTCATGCTATAATTCTTAAATGCTTGGTAATCATATTTCTCCATTTTTCAGAAGGAAAACAAAGTATCAAATGTATCAGCCTCAAAGATGATGTTGTGTAGGTGTTTACAATATATTTCAAAGCACAGGGCTACTGCTAATATTTTTAATGTTTTTCTTTATGTTCTGGAAAACAAAAGTTGTTCTATACATTAGAATGTATCAAAATTGGACCTTCTTTTTCCCTTTTAAATCAGAAAAGGTTGAACTTTGTGGTCTAGTTTTGATCAATGATAGACAATTCCCATGCACAATCCATGTGTATGAGATAACGGAGAGATTATCTGTTAATTTATGCTGAGGTGATTGGTACTTCTTGGAACTGGGTCAGCAAAGAGACTCTTAGGAGCACCCTCTTGGATGGTAAATTTTTCTTGCTCGTGTCCCCTTCTTCATGCTTACATGCTGAGCTTCCCCAAAGAAGTCACTCCATATTCAAAATGGCCATTCAAATTCAGTACGCATATTTTCAAGGCATTCCTGGCTACTTCTTTCACTATAATTGCCCTCTTACCATGAAGAAAATAGTCTTGGTTTGAATTCTGCTTTTTTATGACTAATCTCATATTTCAATGCTACATAACTATCGTCTCCATCTCTGTTGCCAGTGGGTTTAGTACAGTATATCTCTTCATTTTATCAGTCAGTAGCAGTGAGCATGTATGTGATAAATTATACTGATGAGCTGGGAGGGAAAGAAGTCTGCTTATCTGACTACCATTTTCTTTTAAGTGATGAAATAAAGCATTCCAAATGAATAAAAATAACTCTCTGTGGTTTACCAGGAAATGCTGGCTCTGCCCTTGTGATAAACATGTGAGGTACAAAATTTATGAGGTCTACGGTAAACTATTTTATCAACCTGCCTTTTGCAATATAAGAATTTTTTTAAGCAGGAGAGTAGCTATTTTATTTTGACCCTTTTTTCAGGTTTAGCGGTGGACTTGGCAGTTCTGGGTTAACAGTTGGACTCAATGATCTTAGAGGTCTCTTCCAACCTAAATTATTCTATGATTCTATGATCTGTAACATTCATATCATTTTCCTGGACAGTGCTGAAAACATCCAAAGAACCACTGTCTTTGATACCTGTTATAAATATAATTATTATGTGCCTGTTTATATCAGAGAATCTTTCCTTTCGGATTGGAAAAATACTAATGTACTAGATGTAAATTGCAATATTTTGATATTGCAGAGTCCTCTTCGTGGGTGGCCTCTCTGAAAGGAGGTCAAGGACTGCCTAACACAAGCAGTTCCAAAAGGCTCCAAAATGGATCAAATCCCAAAGCTGGTGGCACCTCTATGATAGCGTATTTAAGAACACCTCAGGAGAAAAATAGTGAGAAACAACAGAAGGAACAAAGTCAGAGGAGGAGGAGGTGCTCCATGGCAGAGTAGGAAAAAGGTGATAAGGTCAGCAGAAAGAAACCACAATGCACTGATAGTTGTCTAGCTGAAGGGACCAAGTAAAACCTGTGGCAATAACACAGGAAAGAGAGGTGTCTGAAGTGAAGTTGAGGTTGGCAAGGGGGAGGAAAGTGCCTCAATGGTTTTTTTGTTTGTTTGTTTCCTAGTACTGAAACAATAATTTAATATTTATGTTAACTGGCAAATTTAATTTCCCAAGTGCAGAGATTGCTTTGCCCATGACAGCAGCTAGTAGGTGATCCCTCTGTCTTTATTTTGACCCATGAGTTTTCTCTCTCTTGTTCCTCCTGTTTTCTCCCTCATCCCACTGAGTGAGCAGCCATGTGGGTGCTTCGCTGCTGACTGAGGCCAATTCACAACACATAGATAGCCAAGTGGTTACCGAGATCCTTCTAAGTGAGTATCCTACCAGTCTTATCAAATGAAGGACTTCTGTCCATTATGCACCGTGTTGGTTGGTTCTTGGATGTTCTAGTGTGAATGTAACACCGTGCCTACACTTACATACTTTTTATCTCAACGCAGCTTTAACTATAGAATGAACATTAAAAGTTCCATTATATTAATTTGAGAAGAAGGGGCTAAAACACAGACTGACTTGAAACACTGGAATAAAATGGAAAAGAATTCAAGTTGGTGAAGGAAATAAAATACAAGTTACAGTCAATATTGCTATCAAATCATCAAAAGCATCTGAAAATACAAACAGCATCAGGTGAGAAAAAGTTCTCTAATGAAAACCAAATGTAAAAAACATATGACATTTCATCACATTCTTTAAAAAAATCTGCTAAAAGAGTTGCAGCACCGATCACCATCTGCTAAAACATCTATGACATCCAAATTCAGTCTTTTGATAATGATTTTTCAATATATTCTTTTGAAAAGCAGCATGACCATTATTGTACTTTAAACTTGGTTAAATACTGTGCTGTTCTTTAGTGTCCTTGATAGCTTTATGCAGGAAAAAATGTTCTTCTATTTTCCCTGCTTTTAAAAATTGATTTAGCAAATATAACCTCCTACACTATTTTGCTGGGTCAAAGACTTTTAAATGCTTATTTAAAAGGACACAAGCACAGATATAAAGAGAAACAAATCTTACATGGTGCCTACATCCTTGAAATAAGTTGTATTTGGCCGAAGAAATGGATCTACAATTCCTACCTGCATTATAGATTTTAAAATTAAAAAGTAAACATAGCCTATGTCATTTTTACAAGGAAAGGACTTTTGTTCCCTGCATAGAAGAATAGCTTTTCCAACTCCACTTGCTATTTGATTGAATAGAAATATTTAGTAAACTTTCAGTATTAATTACAGTAGAAACTTGTAAGACTCATTAATTAATTTCCACATTTTTCATTCTTTATAGAATTGATTTATTTCATATTCTTTAGGCTTTTGTTTTGGTTTTGTTTTAGTTGTGCAGAACTGCAATCAACTCTTTTTTCCAACATTTTTAGAAAAAACTCTCAGAAAGTATTATTGTCTGACTTACGTTTTTTCAGTACCAGGAGGGAGTTGCAATAGACTCAAATTCTTTCCTATGATTCTGTTTCTTGAAGCTTTGCTTTTATGTACATAAAATAAATTGTCTTAATCATGCCACATTTACCTCTTAGATAGATTCCATTCCTCTATCTGTCATTTGGAAAGGATCAATTGTTGATTTGCTTTTTTCCTCTCCGTTCTGTACCACATAGCTCCTACTCTTGTGATTTTGACTGTAGTAAAATCAATCTTCAACTCCACAGTTTCACAGGTAAGTAGTAGGTTTTAGGGATTTATTTTTTTTTAAGGCTGACAAGGAAGATAAATTTATTGTAAAAGTTTCTTCTGCTCTGCTACATGGAGAGCAAGGTGAAATTCAGGCTTCTTCACTTAGTACATTCCTTCCTATGAGGAAACACTATGCCTTTATTTCAAGCACACTTGTATAGGGAGGAGAATTTTAAGTAAAACACATTGACTCAAATGTTCGAATGTGCTTTGCCTATAACTACCATTCCCAGTGCGTGTGAGCATGTGCACAAAAGCCTGGCTCTAACTATAGGTGAACTTTGTCCTTGCTTATGGGAGCCAAATCCAACTACAGTTTGAATACTTGCTCCGGCTGACAAACTGAGGGGTGACTACCACTTTTGCTGCTTCTGAAGATGGACACCGGCCACAGCTGCATGAATGGAAATAAGTAACAGCAAGTTAATCTTTGCTGAAATTTCTTTCTGGTGTCATTTCCTTAACTCATATTAGCCTTTCCCAAGAGCACCCTGTCTTGGGGCCCCTGGGCAAGAGAACAAGTTACTCTTGGGACACAAAATGAGCGCTGAGACAGTTCTGTGCAAATAAAAGTACATAATAATTCACTGGTTATTTTGAGAGGAAAAATTCTGATATTCTGGAAGCACTCAAAAGCAGAACTCCCTGCAGTCATTCTTTTAGTTTAGAGTCACCATGGCACACTATATTCCTGCTGCTCTGTTTCTGGGTTTCTGGACCATGCATCACACATAGAAGATAAACTGTGCATCCGTGCAAAATTTCTAAAATATATCATTTCTACCCTAAAATGTATTCATTTAAAGGTAAGAAAACATCATACCTATTCTAAGCTCAGACTAGACATCTATATTCTACATGCTCTATGGAACACCATCATGAGTGATACACTGCCGTATGTCTCAAGATCCTTTATTCAGAGCCCTGAGAAGCCAAGATGGGCACTATGCATGTGGTACCTTCATGTGCAGCACGTAGCTTCACTCTAGAAAATCTTAGTCTGGCTTGCGGTTAGAGAGAGACGGAAATATGAGACATGGTATCTAAATGCAGTTTTGTGATTTAATTGAGATGTACTGATTTGGATTG
Source organism: Neopelma chrysocephalum (assembly GCF_003984885.1). Classification (NCBI taxonomy): domain Eukaryota; kingdom Metazoa; phylum Chordata; class Aves; order Passeriformes; family Pipridae; genus Neopelma; species Neopelma chrysocephalum. Next base: position 21,572,203 of record NW_020897689.1, read on the forward strand.
CTAATTTTTCATATCATATAACCTCAAAGCTTTGTGATATGATTAATGGATCTTGACTTAATATATGAAGGAAAAAATCTCTCTGTGATTAATTGAAAAACTTGCTTTTCCAATTTGTTTCTGATTAGATGGCTTGGGTCTTAAATATTTGGAAGGCATTTTAATATGTCCTCAGATGGCATGAAATAGCCAAATTCTGTGGCAGAGATCTGAGGTTACGAGATTATTAGGACACTAAGACATTATCCTTTTCTCTTCCACAAAAGAATATGATTATGCTTAAGGGAGGAATTTGCTGAGGTGAGTAAAGTAGATCAATTTAATTTCTTCAGACAGTTTCTGTTCTTCACATTGCCAGCCAAGTGCCCTCCCTGGGCACAAGAATGAAATCTTTGCAAATTCTTTTCTGGATTCCTGACATGTGACTCCCCTGTTTGCCAAAGGAATACCCATGACTAGTTTATTTGCTGTCCTATCCCTGTATTTATGTTATAGATTATAGTGTGCTGATTGTAAATGTATGTGCTTTCTCAGTAGCCAGCCAGACAAACCTTGTCCTCTCAGCCATAAATTTCTGGGTTTATATATAAATGGAAAATAAACTTTTCCCATCAAAAAAATAAGTAAAAAAAATAAGGGTCATATTTGGCCTGCAGTTTCCAATGCTTTTCTCTGATAAAATATGTTAGAAAAGCTGCCTTTGAGGCAAGTAGTCTACACTTACATGTGTATTATGAAAAAACATTTTGTATGCTTATGTAACACACTTAAGTACAGAGGAGACTTCCATCCATGGTCACAGTCAAGACACAATCCTGGTATCCTTCTCTTTTTTAATTACCAATAGATCACAGTGCAACTTGTTATTCTTAATGTTGTGGTTTATACTTCTGTTCTGAACTTTAATCATATATATAAAGTCAAAAGATGTTTATAGCCATCAACATGTATATAGCGCATCATCATTTTTTCATACAGAATATTATTTTTAAATATAATATTTACGGTAAACATTTAATTCTGCCCACTAGCATGGCAATTATTCAATATGTTTTTTATTCATGCACTCCTTTTTATACTATTGCCATTAGGAAAAGCCTATGAGGGTAGATAGACTTTGCAGTGTAACGTGTAACAATCAATAGAAGATCCAGAAGATTGAGGAAGGAAGTGACTCTCAATGTTAAAGGTGTGATTATGCCAGCTGTTTCCATTGGTGGAGTCAGAGGGACAACGAGGAAAAAGAAAAAACAAGCAAACAAACTCCTCACCTTTTGTATATATGAAAAAGAAAATGAACGAGTGATCTTTAAAATTTCTAGAAAATTCCAGATCTTTTAGTGTTCCAGAAGTGAATGCCAGTACCTTGAATTAAACTACAGAATGAATCCAACTCAGCAAAGACTCTGTAATCTTAGTTTAATGAAACAAGCTCTAGACTGTCTCTCTCTCTCAATGACAAAGAAGTAGCACTGAAGGGGATTACTCGAATTTTAATAGACTTTACCAATTCCAAGAAAATCCTTAAACATAGATGTTAGTACCCTTCTAATGGAGATAATGACCTTTTGACTAAAGCTCAGTATTCTTGCAGGGTCCAGGATCTCAAAATATTTTTCTAGAATGTTCAAAGAATGACATTGTGGATGAGCTTGGGAGATACTATTAAGTTCCATGTGACCAAAGTTTCCTCCAGTGACTGGAACATACCACATATATTCCTTGGCAACAGCATGGTAACACAAAGGAACTTTGAGGAGTTTTGTACCCCTCTTCATCCCACCCCAATTAAGACTATTAATAACTCATTTTATAAAAACTTTGTTCTACACCATCACCATCTATCTGCTGTAAAATCTCTCATTAAATGTTCCTGCCACCTACACGGTCTCTATGTATCTTACTACATAAGTAGCTGTTAAAATCAGAGGAGATACTCTCAGAATGGAATTCTATGTGTTACTGGAGTTCTGCCTGCTCTAGCATACTTGAGTAGCTGGGTGTTATAAGGTATTTCCTTCATTTCACTCTATCTCAAAGATAAAATGTAGTCTTTGGAAATAGTTGTTGAAAATGTGGTTTAGCTGTGTATTTGTATAATTCCTTTTACATGTCTCTATTTCAGAAGAGCCAAATTTTACCTTCATCGGGACTGCTGGGTGAAGTTTTCAAGTTATAATCTTAGCTTAAGGAATGGGAAGCAGATAAAGCACCCTAAATGGCTAAGTAACAATCATTTTACCTCTGTGTCATTTACAGTAATACAGATAACTGACAACTATATTTAATTGTAGACAATCCCTCAACTTTGAGAAACTTTTCCATCAAATGGAAAGATTAAGATCAACACAAACACCAGACAAATTAGAAGATGATTTTTTGACAATTTTTATAGCCATGTACAGACAGTGCAACAGAGTATTTGACTTAAAAAATACAAAATGAATTAAGCATCACTAAAATGGCAAATGGAGGTTTTATGTGCCAGTGTTTTATATTCTGGATCCTTCTGCTCCCACCAACAAGCATCAGCACTTTGAATTGCAAATCCTTCTACAGGATGCACATGATGACTCATTTGATGTCATAAACTCACAGAGTGTCTGAGGTCAGAAGGGACCTCTTGAGATAATGTGGTTCAGCCCTTCTGCCCAAGCAGGGTCCCCTACAGCCATTGTCCAGGACCACACTCAGATGGCTTTTGAATGTCTTCAAGGAGGGAACCTCACAACCTCTGTGCAACCTATGCCAGTGTTGGGTCGCCCTCACCCTTCTACAAAGGTGCAAACTATGATGATCTGAATGGATGGCTCAACCAACATTTTCAAGGTGTTCAAGCTCAATTATGCATCAAAGAGGTGGGCAAGGTACAGGAGAGAAACGTCAAAAATAAATCTTTTGGAAATGCAAAATTTGCCCTTTTATTTTTTTTTTTTAAGATGATGTCTTATAAGTGGATACACTTCATTTTCCTTTCTTCCCATATTTTCACTGTTATTATTTTTTCAGGCTCCTTACTATGAAAATTATTACCTACCTATTTCATTTAGGTAAACACTGTTGCAGGAGTAATGACTTCTCTCCAGCCTTTCATCCCATGCATCTATAGCTCAGATAGATCATGACCTACCCTAAATAGAATGTAGGGAAGGTTGTTCACTGTGGATGTCTTTTGTGATTGACTAGGTAATTGATGTATTAAGCTACTTTCTGCTAATGTCACAAGAGCCTGAAAAGTCTGAGCATCACTGCAGTTCAGAAGACCTGGGATGTAATTTTTTCTTGTCAGGTGCACTTTCTCCCTGGTTCAGAGCTCCCTGTAAAGCTAAAATTTATCTTTTTATTTGGAGGTGCACCTCTGATAATGTAAGTTAATGATCCTTGCAGGCAGGCAAACAGACATAGGAATGTTGTTTGGTAGAGGCAGTATGTAAAAGATTGAGGAAATTCAATGTACAAAATATATTTTTTCTTTTTTTTTTCCTAAATCCAGATTTAGCAATTTGGATTTATTTCTTCTGCTTAGCTGGGTACTTAGTGAGGAACCATAAAGTGCAACTGTATGGAAAAGGATAGGAAAAGGCATAACTTGGAGATTATTCTTGCTTGATCAACAAGATCTATATTATTAATTTCTTTAGCCCTCTACACCCTCAGTTATTCAGAGCAAGGAATGTCTAGCATCTGAATATGTCTCCATCACGAGAAGGAAACATATTCAGACCATGCTAATGAACAGTTGATGTTTTCAATTGACTTCAGTGTGTCCATAAATATGATAATTGTTTGCATGGGGACTGTACAACAGGCTCACATGACTGCTTACAAAAGCAGAAAGAAACCCTGTTCATTTCTAGGGGAGCTAGGTATGGGAATGAGTACTGTTAATGAGTAGAAAGGAAGACTGAACTTATAAACTTTACAAACAGTACCCCAGGTCATGGTGGCAATAATGACTGCTGTTGAAGAAAGTATGCAACATGTTGGTACAACAGGAGAAAGAAATCCATATTGCTGCTACTTATGCTGTACCTGTTATGTAGATAAATACAGCAAAGAACTTCTGTTTTGCAAGGTTGCCAGTCTAGCAACTCTACTGAATACTAAATTTCAAAGGAAAAAATAGCACTTTATTAGTTCACTTGTCTTCTCCCTGTCATATAAACTGTTGAAGAGTTACCTGGGGTTTCAGCTGCCCAGTTCTACTGACATTGATGACAAAAGCGTGGCTAAACACCTATGTGTCTATAAAAATCCTGATCATATCTGCTTAGTTTGCTGACAAAACTCAAGTTGCTGTTACTGTCAGTTCAGCACAGCCAATGTAACTGTTAAAGAACTGTGCACAACACTAATCATGACTAGCAGCAAAATCTCTGAATCAAAATCTGACTGACAATTTTGTTGATAATATGCAAGGCAATAAGCTACCTCTGTAAGCTTTTCCTAATAGAAAGAAGTAGGAATTCTGTTGGATGACTAAAGGGTTATAAAGGAGATCCTCACAGTCCTCATTAGGTTTTTTGACTTAGTAAAACAGTCTTTCCCCCATACCTCATTCTGATACATAAAGGTGGTTTTCTGGGAGTTCAGAACTAAAGCAGTAACCAAATTTCACCCACCAAGAGTTCTGTGGAAATAGCACTAGGATGGCAGCTTTCTTGCTGGTATCTTACATGTTGTTGAAAGCATAACAAAATTCAAAAAATACAAAACAAAACAAAACAAAAAAACACTTTGAGGGAGTTTGTCTGAATGTGTTAAATATCAAAGCATTTATGTATATACCATCCATAAAGATGGATGAGAAAAACTAGTATTGACCCAATTTTACTAACACAGCTTTCAATCCAGATCAAAAATTAAGAACAATAAATTATATAGGAAGTTAGTTTCTCTGTCTCATTTTGAAATTTGTACTCCTTTTTTCTTTATATTACTACCAGATAGTGTGACAAAATGTCTGGAACAGGAAGACTACCTTAAAAAAATCAACCTTAAAGATCAGACTGCACTTTAAAACCTGGGTCTGTCATGAGTCTTGTAATGCCTAACAAGGAAATAAAGAGTTGGCAACACAGCTACAACATCTAAAAGAAATTAGAATTGTCATCTTAACATTTGTGTTTGATTTTATGACATTAAAATTTTTGCAGTAAGGGCAAAGAGGTTGTTTAAAACAAGTTACACACACACACAAAACCCCATTATTTTTTCTTTCCAAGATCTCATAATTATGAAAGAGAAAATATAACAAAAAAGAGATTGATGAAGAAGGAGAAAGAAAAGAGCTATGTGCACAAAAACATTGATATGCACTGATACGTACACATCTTGACAGATACTTGCTTTTATTTTAATTAGATTTTTTTTGTAAAATACTCTGTCATCAGAGGAGATGCAAATCATAAATTGCAGCCTCTTATTGCCCTTGCTCAAATGACATCACTCATTGCTCCAGAAACAATGTTTGTCCATATTTATTCCTTAGCTACTAGCAATTCACATCACGTCTGTCTTTTTATACTAATTATGTCAGCTTTCAGCAAAGAAATCTGGGCTATTTTTCCTTTATCCTGTAAAAACAAATAAATACTTGAATATAACGGGGAAAATGTTGTGCAAAGGTGGATTCAAAGTTAACTGAGGACAGAGTACTTGAAAATGCAGGTCTATAACATAACATAGCTTATCAAAATCTATTTCTTGAGCTAGAGTTTCAATTTAATGAGCAGCGTTTCAGCAGTCATTATATGTTGAAAAAAGTTTCAAATAATTAAGGATAATTGGCAATGGAAATAAAATGAACAGATGATAATGGTTCTGCAGCAGACTTCAGCAGCTTGAGCTTTCAGCATGAGTTGAGTAAGACAGCAGAGGCAAAGGTTTTTAAGAGGGAATCCAAACTGGTCAAGTGTGTCTTGATTGTCATTCACCTAAATTTTTATACTCTGCCTCTGCCTTCATTTTTCAGTCACTTTGCAAGTTGTTGTTCTTTCTTTTTTTTTTTTTTTTTACCCTGAGCTTCCCACAACATAATATTCCAGGGTTAATTACCAGCCAAATTAGGTCTATATTTAATGATTATACAGCATCGCAATCTAAGCTTCTATTAGCTTTCCCTCTAATGCCATCATGCTTAAAACAAGTCACTTTCAACACCCTGACTAATCTGTAGAGCCAGTTTTATTAGGTTTTCAGATGAAATAGCTCTAATATATAATAATGTTGTTGAATACATAAGGATTTTAATAGTCTGCACAGCATTTTCCACAGCTTATTGATTTTTTCTTTTTTTACAGTGGAGCAGGGGAAGATCAGGAGGACTTTTCATAACATTAGAGTAAATGCATTTTGTATCATGGCTATGCACACTAGCTCCTCTGTGGTTAAAGTATTTTCACAATATAACCTTTTATTTTCATTAATTTAAATCTTGGCAGTTAAAAGTCTGTTGTAGAATGGAAAAAAGAATACAAAAGGGACAAATTAAGAATTGCAATCACAGTGTTTACAGTATTTGTTTTTGAACCTAAGATATTCACTCACCCTTAAATCTCCTTCTTGATGCTGCCTATGAAGAAATGATGCCTTTTAATCTCGGAAAATATGTATGTGGACATGGGTGTTTATTCTGTCCTGCTGTCCATCAAAATGACTCCAAAGAAATCCCACAGTTACACACACATACAGCAAAAATAGTAAATTATCTGATGTTTTTAAAATGCCACAGAGTGTCCTATCTAAATATCAAAGAAGTCTTTGCCTAATTTTGGTGGGAATTTGTAAGATGGTGATCTGGGAATATCACTTTGTTCTGAAGTAAGAAAGCTTCAAATTATTTATGCAGGTCATTAAAAAAGTGACAAGATGCCTTTGCAATTGCAAGGCATCATTATTTGTCTGAGTATACTACCTATGTTACAAAAAATGAATTTTGAAATTCTAGAGAGAGTTTTCCATTTTTTAATTGAAAGCCTTCTTTTATAAAGCCAGGAACTTTAGTTACCTTGACAGCCCTGCACAAAATTCAGAAAAAGGAAAATATATTTTCTGTTCTTAGTTATGTAATAGTCCTAAAGTCCAGCCTCATGAGACCCAAAAGGGGTAACAAATTCAATGAATCTTAATTTCTGAAAAGGATAAATCTTCCCCAACACAATAAAGATTTGTTATCCAGTGTAAAGTACCTGTCAGATCTAAAATTTAGACCTAGAACTGAATCACTTCCACTTGACCAACTGCAGACACATGAATGAGATGGGAATTTTCACATTTCAGAGAAGAAGAAAACAAGTATTTGGGAGATTTCCTGTTTTAAGTATAACAGCTATTGCAGTTAGCTTGAAGGGGTTGCCTTTGGAATAAAAAAAAACATGAGTAATGTAGAGGAGAAGTTGTGAAAAGCAAGGGATAGATACATTATTTTAGCCTCATTAATTCATTGTTACCTTTTCATAATCTCATTACTTATACGGCAAACTGTAACGAGTCTGAAGAAGAACTTAGTTTTGCTGAAGTTGGTTGTCAGAATTATACATGAGAGATTATCTCATTGTCTTAACTGAACATTAATAAGTAGTAAAAGGATAGTAGTTCTATTTTCTGGTTCAGGGAAATGAGGATATATAGTGGAAAATTATGCATCAAGTGATTCAACGTGGGAATTATAAGAATGCAATCAACGGTTTTCTGTTTAATAGGTATCTATGTATACAAGCATTAAGCGTTAGGTATATGAGTACACATAAAGTCTTATGGGTACACAAATATTTGGGTTTAGCTGGTAATTTCAAATTAAATCTTGCAGTTTCTTCTAGAGCTATTTTATGTATGAGTTCCAAATGAATTAATTGTCTGTGAAATTTTTCTTAAAGGCACAAGTTGGAGCTTGAAGAGAAAGGAAAAAAAGACCAACAAAAAAAGAACTAATCCTTTGTTCACTGTAGCTAATACTCTTCAGTGGTTTGAAGAATTATCTGAACCACGTTTCCATCAGAACATAATCCTTTTCAGTGTCAGTAAACACAGACAAGCATTCATACTGCAACTGGGTACCACAAACCTCTTCAAAAGTTACAGGTGATAGAGTTCACGTCACGTTGTAATGGCAGACCAGAAGACAAACCTCCAAATGTCTTTTACTGGCATAGTAGACACATAAATAGTAGAAATTAAGATCTAAGTTTATGCAGTGTAAAGAGTATGGATAATATTTTGTAAAGCTGATGACACCGTCCTTCACAGCATATAAATGTTATATGTTGTATGGATATAGAAGATGTTCAGTGTTCCACAGTTAGGTTTTATCTTAACTTTTTATCTTGATTTATAATACATGCAGCTTGATGTGTTTTATAAGATAATTCAACTTGGAAGGGACCCAAGTGTCTCTACTCCCCGTTCAAAGCAGGGTCAGCTATAGCATCAAGTGAGGTTATTCTGGGGTTCAAACCAGGTTAATTCAGGGCTTTGCCCAATCTATACTCAAAAACTTCCAAGGATAGAGACTTTACAGACTCCCTAGGTTTCCTGTACCACTACTTTATTGTCTCTTGGTCAAAGTCTCTCCTGATACCAAATCTGAAACTTTCTTCTTACAATTTATGTTTTATCTCCTGTTTTCCAACAATGTACTTCAGTGAAGAGACTGGCTCCTTCTCCTCACAGGAAGGCTGCTGTAATATGCACTCTAAACCACCTTGCTGAGCAAACCCCAATTCCTCAGTTTCTCCTCCCATGACAAATGCTACCTTCTCCTCCCATGACAAATGCTACCACCCTGTCCATCTTGGTGGCCTTCCACTGAGCTCAGTGCATGGTAACTAAGTACTCCGTGAGTTACTTATGTTTATTAATAAAAAGAAAAAGATTAATTGATGTACGTGCAGAAGTTCCATGCATCAGCTTTGGGGGAAAAAAATCCACCCAATTACAGCTTTACAGAGGCTTATACTGAAGATGTAAAAGAAAAAGTGATATTAACAGACATGTTAGTTTCTTGTCTTTATTCCAGGAAACATAGAATCAACCAATATTGGCTCAGAGGTGGCATGACATGAATTTTCACTTATTCTGCCTTTTTCTTCTGCTAGAGATATGCCGTTTTATTTACTTGAATACACATACCACATTGAGTTTCTTTTCGGGGATGGACCTATTGGATTTAGCAAATTCCATTCTATTATAATCAGATAACATCAGACAGAAAGCCATACAGAAAAGAATGCCTTTCATTCTTGTATTCTCCTAAAAGAATTATGACAAAGTGTTGACTGAGAAGACTGGATAAAGTTTGGGGTGTTTTTTCCACAGTATCTAATAATGCATTTGAGGTAGAAAACATATAGCTGACTATCTACCCAATATGCTTAACTTCTCCTGATTTATGACTTTGACTGTTGCTTTTTCTACCAGGCCTTCACGTTAATATAGTTGTTTGGATGAGAGTAAGAGTCTTATATTAGCTTATGCCACAAAGATTTTGCCGCTGAGTCTTATTTGTCAAAAGTAGGTCTTCTCATGGGACTCATTTTTCCTCTTTCTATGCCTTCTGACTGGGACTGCTTGATTAGGGTATTTCAAATCTTTTTTTCTGGACACCTAGTATGCCCATAAGATTAATATATTTTCAACTTCACGATCATCTCTAAATAGGAAAAAAATTAATTCATGATATGACATAAATAATATTTCCCTCTCTAATGCCAATTTTCCATTCTGTTCAGTCTTTGGCCATGTTAATATAAGCTATAGTTTATTTAACTGCTACTTAATTTATATCTCTCACTACTTTATAATTAATGTATTAAGAATGTACTTTTATTTCAGGACAGATGACTTTGTACCTTGGATATATTTGGATGAATAATTACAGAAGTTTGACCCTGAGATTCAAAAGAAGGTTCAGATATCAGAGGAAGTCAATGGGCACACAAATGCACTTCCAAAATAAACTCTTTTAACATATGAGTCACCTTACCTGTCTTTCTGTACAGACTATAAAGCAGCCTGAGGAAAAGTAGACTCGTAACACAGGAGGCAGGACTTAAAATCCTTTCTCACTTTAAAATCAGTGAAAATTATTTAATCAAATTCAATGCAGACAGTGAAAACAAAACTGGTTTTTCATACCCAAATGGTACTTTAGGAAGGCCTTGAGAATTACTGGAGGAGTTCCAAACTGCTTGAAAGACTTTAGCCAAACATTGTAGTTTTAACTGCAGAGGAGCTCATTTTTTCTTTCAGATTTCAAAGACAAGTGCTCTCTGAAAACAAAGCCACTGATATTATCATTACTGATAATATGAAATGGTAAAATGGAAATTGCTCTTTATCGCTTTAGAAAATGATTACATAAAAATCCAGATTTGAAGGGAATACTCACATGGAAATACTTATTCAAATAAGTAAAATTAACAGGAGCTGATCTGTATTTTATAAATGGAAGGATTGACATGAATAAGGCAAAGGTGTGTTTCTGTTAATTATTCCCATTTATAAATGAACAGTTCAATTCCTCCCAAAAGATTATGACTGAATTCTCATTTACATTAAGTCCTCTTTAAGCCTCTTCACAAGTGCATAAGGACTTTGAAATGCACATAACTGTAATTGATGCCAGAACAACTCAAAAGTGGTCTTACTGCAGTTGAGAATAAGGCCCTTAATTTGGAATATTTCAGATGTGTTAAAATACCTTAAAAAATATCAGAATATTTTTATATTTAAAGTGGCTTTTTTTTAATAAGAATATAATTCAAAGACAGATTCAATTTTTAAAAACCTAAATGTGAAGTGATTAGTTTGCAATATCCACTAATCTCTTCTGGTAATTTCTCTCAACGTTTATAAGGATTTTTACCATGCTGCATAAAGCCTAATGTTCCTTATGTGCATTTACAACATTCAATGCAATTGCTCTGAAAGAGTTGATATGGTTTATTATAAACAAAACAACTCCCTTGGCTCTTAGATAGAATCAGCCTAAATTTAGAAACAGCTTTCAAATTTCAAATATTTGAACAAGTTAGCAACATGCCTAAGGATGCTTATGAAATTCTTACAGCTTTAGTGTTCTATCCATCAGATAGCAAATCACTGATGTATTCACTTAGTACCAGATTAAGAACAGGATCGAGTCACTGTTAAACTTTATTCCAAATTAAGCACCAAACTGGATGAGGCAGTCACATTACAGATATTGGTTCCTGTGACTGGAACTGGCAGGACAAACATGCTGAACACTTTTCCTGTGTGCTGGATCTCCTCAGTGCAGCTTTTAGTATGGTAACTTTATAGGCATTGTGCATTTACACCCTGACACTTTGCCTTGAGGAACATAAGTAGCTGGATATGTAGCACTCCCTTCACTGGAAGGGTAATGCTATCTTTCCTGCCTTCTGTGTAATAACAGAATCGTTAGAACATTTGCCCAAGAAAATGTTCATACTGTCAGCTTAAGAGAACTTCCCATTCCTATGAAAGAACTCCAACCATCAAGTTATAGACTAGATCACATACAAGTTATCCTTGTTATTTGAGTTGGTTGCTGTCCAGATATGAATGCAGGAATCACAGAACAAGAACGAGAGCAAGGAAAAATCCTGCCCTACAAGAGGCAGAAGGTGAACTGTGCACTCAATAGCTGTAGTCTGTATCAGTAGGTTTGCCTAGTATAAGTTTACTGGAAGAGATTTCATGGTTAAAACTTCCTAGAAGATAAAGGTGTTTTCTTCTATGCTACCTTAGAGTAGTTTTGCGCCCCACATCCATCCTAAATTTCATTTTATACTGTCTATATTCTTTTGGAGTGTGTCCTCAGTCTTTTCAAATTTCAGTAAGTGTACAGCTAGTTTGAATGATTTAAAATACTTTCTGAAAATATCAAGGATATAAAAGAGGGTGTATGCTTGTTTACAACAATTTAAATTTTTGGGATTATTTAACAAAAGAAGACAAAGAGTACCTCTATTGGCATATGGAAAGATTTTAGAGCTTCAGCTGACATCAGGGGTCTAGACTGGTAGATAATTCAGGAGACTTAGGTGCTAGGTACTCATTCCCAACAAAAGCAGAAGTTGATCAAACATGGTCCGTATTCTGCTTTCCTGCCATGTAAGGAAGCATAGTCTGATCACTCCATCTTTTATAACATACTGCTTCATATGGGAGAACATAGAAGGCATGATATAGGACTCAAAAAAGTCACACTGGGATCACTACTGACACGTACTCTGGTAAACAAACCTGGTATTACAACATTTAAATGAGAAGTGAACTTTGGTAAAGTAGTAGTAATTAAAATGTCATGAAACCAAAATATACTGTTTTGGCTCACTAGTGCAAGATCTAAGACTTTAACAATTAATTCTCTTTTCAGGAAAGTAAGAATCTTTATTATTGTCAATCACCTTGGAATTTATATTTCATAGACACAGAGTTTTGTGTGAACTAATGCATGATATTAATAAAAATATTTCAATTGAAATTTGTGCAGAGTTGAAAATAAGTATAGCTCCCTTGACAAGAAAAATGTCTAGTTTTTTTCTGTTCATTAAACTCTGGATCCTTTCTTTTTCGTTTACTGCCACTTAAACACAGAACTGAGAACTCAATTTTTCTACCACAGAGCCCATGGTTTACTTTGACTGCCTGCACCAGATGATGGGAGTAAATTCTATAACCCAGATTCTGAGAGTGATACTTTACACAATAATTAGGACTCCAAAGTTTAGTAAATTGCTGGTCAAGGTCCCCTGGGAGACCATGAACAGGAGCAGAGTTGTTTTGGATGCCTGCTGGATGGAAAAGGAAATACAGCAATTTTTAGCACTCGGGAACAAAATGTCCTATTCTACAAAAAGGTAAGACATTTTGTTAAGAAGCTAGGCAGGAAATTCCCAAAGAACTAAATTTCAAAGAGTGAATACTTTAAGCGGAACTGAAGACAGGTAATGAAAGAGAAGTGTAACAGCATTTATTAGACATTCAGGGGTGAACACAAAAATGCCAAAGCTCAGCTGTAACTGAGCCAAGGTACTGTCATTAGTGGCAGGTGATAAAACAAAAGGCAACAGTTACAAGTTAGGGTTTGGGATCTTCAGACTGACATTAGGAAATCTTCTTCATTATAAAGTTAGAGCAGTAGATAAATTGTCCATAGAGGTCCTTCCAAGGCTCTGCTAGACAATGCAACAACTGACCCAATCTACTACTGAATGTAGTCCTAATTCAAGCAGCAGGGTGCCAAAATGACTGTTAAATGTCCTTCCTGCAAATATTTCTATGATTCTAAAAATGTGTGTGTATAGAAACCTGTTTGAAGACTTTCAGAATCAAAATTAAGGACAGCAGCTTTAGCAGAATGATGGTGTACAATCCCTGTTTGCACTTTGCTATGTGTAAGGTCATCTTCCTTTTCACTGATCACTGCCTCTTACATCCTTTCACTGACTCTTCTTTTTTGCCATCACATCTAGTTCATCTACTTGCTCTTACCTTTCATGCTTTTCAAAGCTCTGAATATCCCAACCTATTTGTTCTCTGACTCTAATTAGTTGCTCTTTGACATTTCCACTCCATCAGTGATGGTAGCCTAAACTATTCACTTGACAGTTTCTGCCACAGGAGTCTTAGCACTTTTACAAATAGACTGTATTCCTTGAATTAGTGCATAAAGCCATTAACGTCTCATCTTTCAATTCCCATCTTGAGACCCACAGGATTTGGAAATGACCAACTGATAATGGCTAGGTAAAAGGCCAGTGGGGACTGCTGATACCTATTTTTAAAGTTTACATTGATATAGAAGCATCATGTTAAAAAAATACCATCATAGATAACCTTTATTAAAATTATTATAATCCTCTTATGGGTCTTGTCCTCACCTTCTGTCTCACTGCAGATTTGCTGCCTCTTACATTTTGTCTTATTTTCCAAACTTTGCAATCTAGGCAACACACTTTCTGTGGTCTTCACACAACATCATAAAATATCCTGAGTTGGAAGGGACCCAGAAGGATCATGGAAGTCCAACTCCTGACACAGTACTTCACTAAAGGTCTATATCTTTTTTAATCTCATATAAACTGATGAACAGAATAAGCCTCAATATCACTATTGATGTTCAAGAAGTGTTTAAATAGTGTTGTTTCAGAAATTAAGAATCATTCCAATAACTATGGACATAATTTAAAAACAACTTTTACAGTTTAACAAAGGAGCTGAAATTTCCAGATGCTTTTTATGGACAGCAATCCACTTCTACTTAGAAAAACAAATGCTTTCATGACAAAGTATTCCAAAAGACCCACAAGTTACTGTATATATAAAAAGGAAGGCAGATTAAACACAATATAAACTAAATTGAATAGTAATATAAAAACAAAATCTGCATAAATGCAGTAAGACTGAAAAAGACATTTGCAATATATTTGACTTATTTTTTGAGGACTGAATTGAGATTATATCAAACTCATTACCAGTATTAGATGACAGGAAGTTAAAAAAGGACTTGCACACTTGTCAGTAGAGATGTTGTGAATTGGAGTGTGACTTGGCTATCTGTCCTGAGACAGTAGCAGTTCAAGGCAACAGTACCCCAGGTGATCAGAAAAAAATTGTGGCATGGAGGTCACAGTCTTTCATGGATTTGTCTTTGCTCTGGTGGAGATGTAAGTCATTTCATTCTTCCATATAAATCATGTTATTCCTTTTAAAGCATACAACCTTCCAAACTTCCTGTTACCTACTGATGTGCCTGCATATAAAAAAATTGGGTGCAAAGTCTTTTTTGCCTCCTCTGAGGGAAGTCCATGCAAACAGGTATGTTTCTTTTGAATAAAAAAGTGTATTTCCCATAAAATGTATTCTATAGCAGGAACTTTAATTATCAGCTACAGGGAAACTAAACAACATAACAACCATGTTTATCAATTGCTGATGGCCTTTGCTCATGCCCAATGAGTAAAAATAAATAAATAAATATTTCAGTAAAGATTAAAAAGGAAAATTGTGTATGTAAATGCAGTTGTTTGTGCAGCTAATTATTCTGACGAGTAACAAGCTGTAGAAACAGGGAGCTAGGAAACTTTATATTTTCTTCCACATTCTCCTTTCCATAATTTTGACCATTTTCCCATTTTGTGTTTGTTTTCCCATTTATAAGCAGTGAATAGTAAAAAATAGTGGAGTTTTTTTTTAATAAAAAAAAAGAGAGAGAAAAAAGTAAAAAAGGTAGGGTTTTTTTTCCTGAGAGGAAATAAGGCATAATTATTATTTTCATATTTGTAGATTTCCAAATAGGTTTGTGAAATGTTTACAAGTATTTGTTGAGGTTTTTCCAAAGGTTTAAATACTATTCTTATATAATAACGTGTGAAATACAAAAAGCTTCAGATACAGAATAACTCCTGTTTCATTAACAAAAGGAGCTACCATACATATCTTCCTTATGTTATGATTTTTAAAACAGAATTTTACAGTCAGGTGAACCACATAGTGTTTTCTCTCTATTTTCCTTTTAACCTGTACCTTAACAAAGATAATCCCACATTTTCAAAATCAGTTGAAAACCGATGCATGAAGACTGGGTCCTCAGAAGCTGTTACTGAAATTGTTTCAGACACATTGTAAAGCTGCAAATAAAAGAACAAAAAGTTACTGAGCTGAAGAATGTCACCCATTTCTAGAGGTTTTGTCATTCTTCAGCTCCTTAACTTAGCTTTGGGTAAAAGAAGAATTTTATTAAATTTCTCAGTGGCATGTGATATATGACATACTTCTGAACTACAGGAGTGAACTTTTTTTTCCCATCCTGCTGTTTCTTTTAATATCATTGAAGAAAAAGCCAGCAGCAGACAATGGTGATGGTAGTACTTCTTTGACTGGTCATAGGAGTTAAAAAACATGAAAGATTTCAGTTCTGATCCCAAGATCTCTGAAAAAAAGGTCTTCTAAAATCAGTGCTCAAGATGCACAATCTAAGCCTTTGTTATATTATCAGTTAACCTGCATTCAAGTTCTTTCCCACAATTTTTTTTCTGTGAGTATGGTCTACCTGGTGGGAATAAGGTCTTTTTTACTATATTTAAAATGCAATTAATTAGTTCATAATATATATATATTATATATTATATAATATATATATAGAGAGAGATATATATATATCTATCTTACAAAATGTTGCGTATGGATCCTTACACCAGTTATGCACAAGACTGAATCTGCAACTGTGTCAGGACTTACCTTATTTACTCATCTATCAGCAGAAGATTTTATATTCTAGTTCAGTATTAAGCTTCATATCTCACTGTCTTGTTTCCAACAGTTGCTATATGGAAAATTCTAGACAAAAGCAAAACCAAATCAAGCATATCGACATTTCACAGATACCTTCAGCTCAGAAATTTATACTAAGATGGCATCACTCCTGATGTGATTGCCTTCATTGCTTTGTAGTTTATGCTATGAAAAGTTTGAGACTCCCCTGGCTTAAGAATACAGCTACTGTTAATGAAAAATACATACTGGTAATATTGAGAAACCATTTGATTTTATCTCTTGCTAAAGTTGGAGAGATTATGAAAGCATTATGAAAGCATAAAGAAAACTTCAGGTCAAATATGGTTTCACCTACATACAGCCCATTCTGATCTTTTGCTAATGAGTGCCATTAATGTGTGGCTTTGTGAGATTTATAGTGGTGGAAATTTCTCAAAGTTCAGTGTATCATTCAACGTGTATCATTTCATGCAATAGGTCTTCCTTCTAGAACTGCCACTACACATCTTGCAAGTCTTATATACAGCCTATAGTTCTAAGAGAAAAGAAACCAACCAAACAAAAGAGTATAACTTACAGAATAAAAATAAATCTTCCAAAGTCATGAAAGACTCTTTTTTTGATCATTCCAAAACGATGGAAAGAATCTACTCGCTACAGTTTAAATCACCCAGTGTCCTCAAGTCCCATATTAACATGCTGAAAGTTATTAAGACAGATGTCTGTAGCTGTGTAAATTCTGTGATAAAAAAGTATCTGAATAAGCAGGAAATTAGTCCTGGAATATTGTAAAATCCTGCTCTGTTAATATACCCCGAGGAGGATGTTACAGCTGAGGTTTAGATGTACTTATATAAAACTCCTTATCTTGAGATACTGACAGTTTTACTGCAGTGTCTGTGAAGTGTTCTAATGACTACAGATTAATCAGTTTCTAAAACAGCATTCCCTAGTGGTTCCTCACCCCAAAAATCATAACCCAAAATGAGCAACAGTATGTCTTTGATAATTAAAAAACCCAGACAATCAAACAAACAAAACCAAAAAACAATACTAATAAGGGAAAACCAAAACAAACCCCCCAGCCCCTCACCTCTTTATGTCAGGAAAGCTGGAAGCATTTATAGTTACATTCTCCACAAGAAAAAAAGCCGGAGATGACAGTGGATTTAGTGAAGCAGTCAGTTAATTGTTACGGTGAGGGTTTTAATTTTCTTCTCAGTGTAAACCACAATTGAGGAAAGCATCTGCCACCTCCGATATTTCCTGTACAGCAAATTTAAATGGATTAATCACCCTGCTTGTTCTGAAGTTCTGAATAATGAGGGGTAATTTTCAATGGTCTGTGGAGTCCCTGGCTCATTGGTTTTTAGCTGTCTGGGGGGAATTGGTCGGACTATGGAATGATTTAAAGACAAATTAAAAAATAAATCATGCTCAAACATTGTTCCCACCCATTTCTACACCCCATCATCAGAAACTGATTAAAATATTTTCCTGGAGACCTAGTGGGTTTGCTAGCAGACTATCAGGATAGGATTGTAGTTGGTCTCAGTCAAATGAGGATTCTTATGTTGACTTTGTGTGGGAAAATTTTTACAAGTCCAACAGAATTCCTTAACGTAGTGGTTGATATAAAAATTCTCAGTCAATGGCCATTTTTCCAAAAAACTTTTGTGACTTTTGTGTTCTATCCACTCCCACTCTTGAGTTCATAGAAATTTGGCAGCTTCCAGAGCCCACATGAACTGTTGCCCCCTGGCAACTTTCCTGTCTTGTCACATAATGCCTTTCTCTTCCTTTTCAATTCCTAAATCCCATTAGAAAAAAAAAACCTAACTGGGAGGTGAGGAGTGGGAGGGGAAACCAAGTCTGCCCATGTCTCATCTGTCTGCCCAGTGCTCATCTTACAGTTACACACTGTCAGTAGTTGCAATGGGGCTCCTGCACAATTCTAAATAAGAGAGATGGTATAAGAAAAAAAAAATCTCATGTAAGGAACATACTTCACTGCTTAAGAGAAACTCCTGATCCACAGAAGAAAATGAGAAGTTGGGAACTAAAAAACATGGCATGATTTACTTGTAAGAAAATCTTTTCTTTATCTTTTCTAAGAGAGTACATCAGACTTCTGTGCTTCTTTCATTGTTTTTAGATAGTGTCTTTTCTTTGTGATCCTCATATTCCTACTTTTCGATTACTTTCCCTTTTTTTATTGATTTTTGCATTTCACTGCCTTAAAATGTATTTCAGAGAGAAAATTTGCATTTGTCCATTCATTATTTTCTTTTAAAAAAACACCAACAAAAAACCAAAAACCCCAAACCTGTTCTATTAGAAGCCATTTTTTAGTATTTCCATGAGGTTATTAAAGTGAAGAGATTTTTTTTTTGTGCCTGGGTTAAAATGAATTATAGCGAAGGTCTATAAACCAAGAAAAAAACATCATCATCATGGCTAGGCTTTGCGAACGAAGATTTGGGGAGGGCTCTACCCACGTTTGTTGCAAGCGCGCTGGTGGCTGAAAAGGCCAATAGGAGATAGGCATGTCCGGTTGCAAAAGGCACAGTAGAAAGACTCCTTATGGGGTCTATTCTGCAAGGCACTATTCTTTCTGTGTTGTCTTTTCTCCTCGAGAGTGATCCTGCGTGCTTTCTCAAAAGAAGTAGCAGCGTTATAGAT
The DNA here is from genome assembly GCF_003984885.1 of Neopelma chrysocephalum. Taxonomy (NCBI): domain Eukaryota; kingdom Metazoa; phylum Chordata; class Aves; order Passeriformes; family Pipridae; genus Neopelma; species Neopelma chrysocephalum. Next base: position 21,591,169 of record NW_020897689.1, read on the forward strand.
GGTGTGTCTCCAGACCTCCCGATTGGAGGCCAGAGTAGACCAGTTATGTTGATCAATATGGCCAAGGCTGAGATGTTGTTTCAGGGAGTCCTTGTATCTTCTCTTTGGGGCTCCTCTCTTGCGGCAGCCAGTGGCAAGTTCCCCATAAAGCAAGATCTTAGGGAGGTGGTGGTCCTTCATCCTGGAGACGTGTCCTGCCCATCGCAGCTGCGTTCTCAGCAACATGGCCTCAATACTTGTGATTGCTGCTTGTTCAAGAACAGATGTATTGGTCACGTAATCTGACCAGTGGATGTTTAGGATTGTGTGGAGACAGCATTGATGGAAGCGTTCTAGGAGACGCAGGTGATGGCGGTAAATGACCCATGATTCAGATCCGTATAAGAGAGTAGACAGCACAGTGGCTCTGTAAACACTGATCTTTGTACTTTTCTTCAAGTGTTTATTTTGCCAAACTTTTATGAAGCTTTCTGAAAGCACTATATGCCTTTGCTAACCTGTTGTCTATCTCTCCATCAATCTTACCATCCGAGGAGATGAGGCTGGCTAGGTAATTAAACTTCTGAACTGATTTGAGCTCTGATTCACCAGTAATGATATGGGGATGATGGAAGACTAATAAAAAAAAAATGCTGCCAAAACCCATCAGCCTTGAAGAACTGAAATGATGGGAGGATAAATAGTTGTTTTGGTAAGATTAGTGTATATTTGCATGAAATACAGAAAAAAATCATGTAAGGTAAGCTCACGAATGTATGGCTGTAATCCCTTCTGCTTTCATTTTCTAACTGAAGCATTGATTTAAACAGCCTGTAAAACAGCATGAACTATAACAAGATAACTACCTTGGCTGTACAAACTGGCTGCTTTTAAAGGTATTAATGCCTATGTAGATATGAAAAAGAAGATCTTTTACCTAGGGATGTAAATGTGCCTTATGTATATTCACTAATTAACCTTCACAGTAAACCTGCAAGTTAAATAAAAACCATGAATCAATTTTTCCATGCACAAAGCTGTACCAGATTGGAAAACAGCTACTATTTCTGAATATAAACCAATTTTTTTTTAAAAAAGTGGAAAGGCAAATTAGTCATTAATGAATTTAAAATAGACCTAAGCACCTTTATGAGGTTCTTAGAAATGTTGCCATAAAGACTGTAATGACCATAGGATTCAGATTCCTATCAATGTACCAAACAAAAAAATACTTCCATTTCAGGAACAAAATTCTATCCACTTCATGCTCTCTCAGCCATGTTCAGATGAATCAGGGATAATTCACAGGAAGGACAGGCAACTACTGCATTTTTCTATCCCGGTGACAACATACAGGAAGAGAGACAGGATTAGTCAAAGGAATGGTGAGAGACTGAAGGGCAAAGAAAGGAATGGAGAACACACAGAAAGGGGAATGTGATTTGTCTATCCACAAAGGTGACAGATACAAAATACCCACATGTGCTTCCCTACAGAAAGCATGTGATTGCTGAAACAGGCAAAAAATGTAAAAAAAAAATATAAAATTCTCAACGATAAAAAACCAAGAAAATTAAAAAAAAAAAAAAGGCAAACAACCAAGTACCTCTTGCCAGAAAAATTATCCAGAGAGTTAGGTTTCATATGTAATCCATGTAGTATGAGAATTTGGGTTATTCTTTACAGTTGGGCTTGAGTATGACTGTTTGCTTCTCTTCCAGCTCAGGTGTCTGTCTGGACAGGTGTATGACATATACCTAAATGAGTCATTGATAAGGTAAAAAATACATGTCTGTAGTATGAGTCTGAATTATCTGGATTCAGGCAGACATAGAATTTTATCCTGATTTTGTCAGCCAGGCCATGGTAGTTCATGACTGCCACACCACATACCAATGAACCTGTCACGTGAGTAGGGATAGATCTGAGCTCTGAGTAGCCCATTTCACCTCTTTTCCCTCCAGGTCTCTGCAGGAATAAGGATCCCTCCAGACCTGCAATAGAATGAACATCAACATAAAAACAGCAGCTAATCATTCAAGGGTGGTTGTGCTGAAGGGGGAGCTCAAGCCAGGTGCCCTGGGCTGTGCTCTCTCGTATGCATAATATGTTTATACTCCTGTGTATATAAACTGTGATAATTCTAGGTGGGAAATCACTAAGTATATGGAAGTTATTAGTGAGTTTTCACAAAGAAAGCTGGAGAGAGAAGCTGAGAGTAAAGCCATATAGCTCAGCCTGGTTTTATTTAGGCAGAGACAGCAATGGGGAACAATATAAAAACTCACTGGCAGAGGGAAAGGATTTAGGAATGTTACAAGCAACATTATTAAGACAATATAACCTAAATTTTCTCTTGTTGAGTGGATTAAAAAAGAATAAAAGACAGCTACAGTGATTTTGTGAAGAAAAATCAAAGGTGTAAAGATGAAAACTAAAGCAATTGAAAAGAGGGGAAACCAGGGCTAAGGAATCTGTGAGTGGGCTCCTGATGGTGTATTTCCTTTCAGAGCACAGCTGAAGAAATTTAAAAGCTTCAAGGCCTCATATCCAGCTAGGTTTCATTCTGCTCCTGTTTTTTAAGCTGTGAGGAGAAGAGGCTGCTGTCTGGGCTCTACTGAGACCCTCAGCAGGGTCTGGCTGCTGTGATAATAGGACCTGTGGGGTAATGGGACATATTGCAGCTTCTATGCACCCACTGTCCTAAAGGACTGACAACAGGTGGAGCTATTTCTACCCATGTTTAATGGTCACCAGATGAGGTATCCAATATCTTTTTTTGATGACTTTCTTTCTTTGTGTCTTCTGCTTGTCCAGAAAGAAGCAGCCAGAAGGGGATTTCCTAAGCAGAAGATACGTATTGCTTTTGCAAAGCTATGTTGGTGAGCATGGCACTTCTGCTTGCTTTCTTAGTGAGCTTCACCTGTGACTAATACATTTCAGAACCATCCAACCCTTATTCTATGGGCTCTTTGGTGCTTTAAGTGCCTTTTGTTCTCTTGTTCTGCACTTAACACAATATATCTCTGATTTTGATGCTCTTAATCCTCCTGTTGTAGAAATAAATAATAATAATTACAGCAATTTGTCTCCAAGAAATTACTGTTTTAAAAGTAAAATATGTGTTCATTTCAAAGACTTTCTTATCATACAAATATGGCACCTGTTTTCAGCTAAGAACAGGAACACAAATGCTATGATTCAGGGAGCAGAGCAGAGACTCAGGAAGTTAAGAAAATATGTTGATTGCTTTATGAAGAAGTTGCAAGCTCATGAATCCTTAACACTGTGCAATTATTGACTACCAGTGAAAACATACCCTCCTCAGGACATCAGCAAATCCATGAATTTCAATAAAGTTACAACTAAACCAATTAACAAGTGAACAAAAAATCAATTATTGTGAAACAGGCTAAAACAAAACAATGACAAATGCTAGTTTTAAAATAAGAATGGGAAAAAAAATTAGCATTTCAAACATAAGCATTAACAGTCTACACATATTAACACATATAAGAATGATATATCTCATACAAATATTTACATGTGCATACAAAACACATCTGAAAACACAGCATTTAAAACAAAAGCCACAATCAATCCTACACATATACATTAAAAGATGCTTGTTCTTTGATCTTCTTAGATATTCCAAAAGACATCAAAATTGTGACTTAAACCAAAGAAATATTAATTAGACAAAGAAAAAATGTTACTTTATCTTGAAAGTCTTTTAATTCTAACTTTTTGTAACAGCAGCCCAACTTACAAACAGAGGAAACCAGCCATGAGAATATTCGATGTACTCCAGAGATCATAATTCTTTCTTAAATTATAGCACGTGGAAGCTTGCTGGCTTTTTAATTTTTATGATGATGGGTTTCAGAGTGATGTTCCACGTATGCAACCATCTGAGTATAGGATGTCACTAGGTCAACAAACGTACAGATACAGTCTTGCTCTTGAGAATGATGTCAGAGAACTAATTTTTCATGATCAAGCTTCTGTGACTTACCAGAAAGGATTCCTCTTAGATTCCTGATATTTAGGGAGCTAATGGAGGGATTCAGAGACTCACAGCTTTGTATGAGATTGCTCCTGTTGATTACATTTCTAAGGCTAGATGGCAGCATTGTCAACTCTCATGATTTTTATCATAAGTTTCCTGATATTTGGTGTTTTCTTTAAAATGCCAGCTGTCAAAATACCAAGTTTCCCTCAAAAACTCAATGTTTCTTTAAAGCTGTGTATTCAGTTGTCTGATGGTGAGAAACATGGCTGGGGCTCAAAATACAGAGATGATAAAACTGGAGGGGGAAAGCAGACTCTAATGATGATTTTACACAGCTGACAACTAAGCATAATCTAAATTACTAAATAAATCACTTACAATACTAAAAGAAATTATATTGATAACAAAAGAATCCTCCAGTTCTCCTTTTAGAAATAAGAGACAAAGTCCAGTGCAGGTGGAGAAAAGCATTTTCCTCTTTTGTTCGCAGGATTAATGGTTATTTTTAGACTGTCAACTTCATCTTAGACTTCAAAAGAACTTTATCAACTTATCTGTTCTTATCTTGTTTCCACTTTGCCCTATTGTCATTTTATATAAGATACTCAAGATCATCTATTTTTATATTGCTGCCAAATGCCAGCTACAAATCCAATGTGAAATAAATAAATAATCACAGTATTAATAATGTCAAGTATTCATTAAAAACACTATCATAACAACCTTCCAGGAGTAAATTCTTTTTATACTTGTAATCAGTTATGAAATATTCATTTGTTGTTGATCCTCTATACTGCAGTTAATTTGGCAGTAATTATGTGAAGAAAGTTACTAAAATTACACAGTGCTTAAATACTTATGCTGCTACCAAACTCACACATGGATTATAAGATATCCCCTACTTAATATATTTTAGCTTTCAGTTGACTATCTCATTTAGATCACATTACCTGCATGTTTCAGTTTCTTTAAATGGCATTAACCTTTCTTAGACCCACATTAAATTTCTTCACTTACGTCAAATACATGGAACTCATTACATGGTAAAATAATTCATGGTATAATTTATTGATATAAACTCTAAGTAGGACTGTTCAGTCTTTCTTAAATTTACTGTAGAAGAAGAATTCCACCCAATCTTATAGTGGAAATCTAATTAGTCTATATTCTCTTTGGATGTGCTTTGGCGTATTTTCAAACACAGTGGATTTTTGCCACCTTTTCACCTTCAACCTTCAACTACAGATTGCATATTTCATTCTTTGCACAATAGCTCTAGGATTTTGTTTTCCAGTTTTCAGCCTGTAGACACCTAAGGACAATTGCTAAAGTGTGGTTGCTAGTATAATTTAAACTTGTTGTGAATTCCATTTCCTACATTCCTGTCTCAGACGCCCATGGGTTAAGCATTCAGGCACTGAGTTTTAGAAACATTGTCACCAATGACCTCTCTTTATGAAAAATAACTTGAGCAAACTGTTAGTTCTGGATATTCTCTGTAATTTAGTGCAAACACTTGCTACACATACTATTCTTTAATAATATACTGTGTTCAGTTTTCTATATTGAATATGGAAAGCCAAGGGATTTGATAATTTGCAAGGAATTTATGCTAATTTCAGAAAATATAATTTCCATTAAATATAAATAAATACATAAACCTATATAATATGCATATGTAGGTATATCATTTTTTTTTTAATCTGATACAGTTTTGCTCACTGATTTAGATTTTCTGTCAGGCAAATTTAAATAGCAGATTTAATTTCAAGATGTTCTGACGAAAAGCGGAATGGCTCATTTTTAAATTAAGTTTGCCACGCTGTTTCAAATCAACTGACAAACCAGTAAGCTGAATCACTCTATCAGTATCATTATAGATGGTGCTCTTATAAACCAAACTGATACGGTTAAGACATTCTAACAGTGAAGTTTGAATTTTTTCCATGATTAAGTTTTTTGACATATTGCGAAAGGTACTCTGAATGAATGCATTAATTCTGGAAAATTTTAGAACAATGCATAGATTTTAGGTGTAGGTTTTCACAAGAAAGTAACTTTTCTTTATGCATCTAAGGGTCAATAATAATGTTATATATTCAAATTGTCCAACTCATTCATTAAATGTCTCATATAAAGACAGATGTAAACTACAAATCATGTTGAATTACCTGGTTCAGTGTAACAGTAAAAGAAGAATTCCTTGTTTTGATTTTAATGTGCATAAAAGCAGATATGAAAGGTATTAGACTTTTCCCCTCAGCATGTAATTAACTTCAGCTAGTTTAAAATATAAATATAGGATATATTAAAAATGTTCTGAACAAGATTCCTCTCTACCCTCGAATAAGTAGCCTGGAAATATTCCTAGAAATATCAGATTCATGTAATATCCCACCTAAAGATTTCCAGCTATTGCACGCTAAAACAATGTTGAGGTTACTCTAGACTCAACTTCTGTAAGACATTTATCCTGAAAAAGGCAGATGTATCCCTTACTGCAGTATTCTTCCCCTTCAGAGTGGAAAGCACTGATCATTTACATGTTGCAGTTGAAGATATATACTTCTACAATTAAATTGAGATGGATTTTAGAAATTTTTTGTCTGCTACCTCAAATATCCCTCTGCTGAGCCACCCAAACCCAAGTATGCACAAGTCATCAGCAAGGTCAGCTGCACTGCAGGATTTGGGGAGCTGGAATTGAGGAGCTGGGGGTGGCAGCACAGCTGAAAACCCATACAGTTAAAAGTGAATATATAAGGAAGAAATCATTAGCACTTGTCTTGGGTTTGTATGGTCAGGTTTTGATAGTGGGAGGGTGGAGGGCTACAGGAGTGGCTTCTGTGAGAAGCTGCTAGAAGCTTCCACTATGTCTGATAGAGTCAGTGGCAGCTGGCTCCAAGACAGACCCACCACTGGCCAAGGCCCAGCCCATCAGCAATGGTGGTAGAGCTCTGGGACAACATAGTTAAAAAAGAAACTAATTTATTGCACAGGAGATAACTGTGGCCAGAGAGGTGTGAGAATGTGTGAGAGCAACAACTCTGAAGACATCAAAGTCAGGGGGACAGAGATCCACCTGCAGCCTGTGCAGGAAACCACACCAGAAGCCTGAAGGAGGCTGTGATCCTTCCTGTTAGGACTTGTGGCCTCAAGGAGAGAGGAGACCAAGCTGGATCAGGACTTTTGACCCTGTGGGGAAACCACGCTGGAGCAGTCTGTTCCTGAAGGACTGCACTCTGTGGAAGGGACTCAGACTGGAGTTGGTTGTGAAGAACTGTAGCACAGTGGGAAGGACTCATGCTGCAGAATTTCATGGAGAACTGTGGGAATTGTCTCCTGTGGGAAGGACCCCATGTTGGAGAAAGGGAAGGAGTCCTCTCCCTGAGTAGGAAGTAGAGGCAGAAAAAATATGTACTGAACTTTCTCTAACTCCCATTCCCATCTCCATCCCCTGCTGGGGGTGGAGAGAAGGTTAGGGTTAGGTCAACTAATTTCCCCAAGCTGAGTCTGGTTTTTCTGTGATGGTAATTGGTGAGTGATCTCTCCCTGTCCTTAAGTAGACCCATGAGCCTTTTGTTATGTAACTGAAATGCCCAGCTGAGGAGGACAGTGGTAGAGTAGCTTTGGTGGGCATTGTGCATCCAGCCAGAGTCAACCCATGACACCACTTTAACCATCTCAGGACAACCACCGTGCCTTTGTAAAACGTTTCACCAAGCCTCCATGGAGCTATCAGACATACTTATACGTTACCACTTTGTGTGGTTCTCAAGAAGAATGTTCTCTTACTGGGTGTCATTCAGCATCAAAATTGAACAGGCTGGTCTTTGAAGAAAAGTGAAATGAACTGTTGTGTTCCTACACAACAGGAAGACTTACAGGAGAGACAAATATTTTTCTTTCTTGAAGGTGGAATATAACGAGACTTATGTGTTGTTAAATTCAGGTAGTCCACTGCACTGCCTGTGATTTTGACAGTGCAATGAAAGGCTTATAAGAGATGAAAGGAAGAAAAGAGTATGGAACCTGAATATCACCAGTAACTGCCTAATAATCAAGACATTAAAAGGTTTCAAGTATTTATTTTATACATTAAACCAATGGACTTATTAGAGCAGCACATAGAGATTGCTCAGGGGTTTCGCTTTCACTGCATGTGTTACTTAGGCACCCCAGGACAAAACAATTCAGAGTATACTGCAGGGAACAACATAGCATTGGAAGAAGAGAATGATTTTGTAACCTCACTCTTATGGCTCCATCATAGACTGGTTTCTTTGTGCCAGTGGCAACTCGCCTTAGTAAAAAGGATGTAAGAGCCATGGGATTTGGTCTCATTTCCTCTGTAGCTGTCATTTTCCAATGCAATGTGAGTCATCACAATCTCTCTCAATAACTATTGCGCTTCATATACCCTCAGGAAATACATATTAAGACTGTTATTTTTAACTATATTCTCAGATCTTGGGAAGACAGTGATTTAATTTCATGCTCTTTTCTCCCCCTCCCCTAATTTCTATTGAGCTCAGTTTCTATTTTCCATCCATATTTTAAAATGCCAGCTTGTTTGTTTGAAGCTGAAATGAGGTGTTTGGAGAATGGAGCCTGACTTCCTTTCCTCTTCCAACTTTCATTAAAAAGAAGAAAAAAAAATAGATTCTGCACTTGACAAAAATAATGTTTTGCTGGCTTGGAACACACATGAGATTGCTGCATGTTATATGAAGTTGGATCATAACATATAAATGGTCACAAATGAGCAAAAATAAGCAAACAGTGTATTATTACTGAAGAGATTTAAAAATTTTAACAGTGATCTGCTGCTTGACAGTACATTTGCTACCTGTTTGTAGTCACTCAGAGACCAGAAATCACTAATATTTGTTTAAAGTTCTAGTGGTATTTAATTTGGCTATTGATTTCTAAGGTGACAACACTGAGCTGATTAAAAAAAAAGGCTAACCTTAAACCATAGCTTTAGTAATGAATCACTGCCTGAAAAATTGCGTTACCTTTTAAGTATATCTAGGTTATCAAAAGAGAAAAATTTAACATACACCTAAACAAAAATTTCTCTGAAAAAGTAAAAAAACTTCATTTAGATGTTGCTAAAGCTCTTTTGTATTTTTTCTTTCCTTTTCTGACAAACCTTTCCTACCTTTCCATTTCTATTAAACACTTGGGTGACATCTCCGAAAGGCAAATTTTTGACTATAACTTTACTGATACTGAAAGTGTGGAAATGAAACTAATTTTAGAGCTTCTCATTGCTACATTGGCACATCTTTTGAGGTGCTTCCTTCAAGAGAAGCTTTTTCCTCTGTGAAAGCAAATGTTCCTTCCGTACAAGAAGATTCATAATTTTTCCCAAACAAACCATACAACTCTAATATTTTGAGCCTGGGAAAAGACATTTGAAAGCTCTTGAATTCTACTCAGATGACAAGTCCTTTTAAGATCAGAAAAAGGTTCCCTTCAAATATCAATATAATTGATATCTTAAGAACATTTGTTCAATAAAAATTTCATTTCCCTAATCACACATTCAGCTGTTTCTCTTCTGTTTGGATTAAAATCTCTAAATGCACATATTTCTGCAGAAGAAATTAGACATATATGCTGAGAGAAGAAAATAACCAATCCCCTTTTACAAAATTGTATCAGTATGACTTTGAACTTTCATCACATTTTCCAAAATGATAAGATGCTCACATTTCAGTGATCTACATAATATCACTTCTCACTTTAGCAGCTCTTAATAGTTCCTCTGCATGCAGCAGCTTGAATTTCCTGATGTCTTGCTGACATATTTTTGGCCATTATTGCAGAGGCTTGATTCACTCAAGAGTCTAATAAGCACTGAAGCTTTACAATGAAGAATGAAATTATCAAGCAACTTGAAGATCTGCAGACAATTTAGTCCAGTCTTACGTTACTCCAAAAACCAGGAGCCTGGAGAAGATCTAATTTACAATTTCCAAACTTTATGGAAATTTACCAATCAAAAGACAACTAGTCACTCAGGTCATGGCAAGAATGGTTGAACGTGATAAAACTTTGCCTACTTATACTTCTAGGTTATGGAGATGTAATAATAGGGTAGAAAGCTGGTTCTATTTCTGCTATAAACATGTGTCATGTCAAAAAGGAGGAGAAGATTCAACAGAGTCCATGGGGTTTTTTGCATATCTCACATTAGACAAGTGGTAACCATATGGTGTAATCTGGAAATTAAAAGCCCTGAAAGCATACTTGCTTAAATTTTGAACCATGGCTTTACACTGAAATAAATATTATTAGTTAAAATAACAATAACAATAATAATAATAACAGAGTTATGTTTTTTCTATGTTGTTTCTATGTTTTCTATGGATTTAACTGCAATACATACTTTCTATACAAATGTTTTGTACAGAATAGCTTTTTTTAGTTTTTTGTTTTTCCTTACTGCCAGTGTAAGTATAGAGAGAGGAATTTTGTCATACTTCCAATCATTCTTTTTTATCATTAGTGAAGATTCAGCCTTGGGTCTTTCAAAATAATTCTGACAAAGCAGAGGTGGTCATAATAGAGAACAGCTTGCTCTTATTTTCTGTTTACTTTACTAGTTCCACATTACAATGGGAAATATTAGAGATTGGTTCTTTGTTCAAAATTAAATCTAACTCCTTCAAATTGAACTGGGCCTAGAGAAAGAAGCCATGTACGTTATACAGATTAGCCCACATCTGACCTGGTTTAAAAAAACAGAAAATTGGGTTTCTGTTATCAGATAATTATCTCCCAGTGCATATCTACATTTATATGATGAAAACAAATGGGAATAAACAGTGTGCTGTTATTAAAACTATTAATTGTTTTTAAATCACAGAGATGAACAAATAGCACTGGGAATCCTAAAAATGAGTAAGAAACTGCACACCTAAATATATGTATCCTTATATCTCAAGTAGGTCAGGTCTCACCCTACACTTGATTCTTCCCATTGGAATGAATATTACTGAAGTGAAATATGAACTGAGTCTTTCCCTTATGCAGGTGCAGCCTAAAGAAAGAATACGGCTCTGTACAGAACAGAGAATTTTTCCCAAAGTTCTCTTGAATATCTTAATTCCTTCCATACCCTTGACCCTTCATCAATAGAGTACTAGGGATTATTGAAAGTTTTAGAAGAGTGTTAATTGGGAGTTAAATATTAACAATAACTGGGCAGAAAAATTCCAGGAGAACTTTTACCATCTGAAGATGGCCCCTGGTTTCTGAAGGTCTGTGTGGGGAGCATGAAGGAGCCTCTTTACACCCACAATGAGGAAAAACTAAGTTCCATCAATGGAAACAGCAGTGAGCATGGAGTGCTCCTCAACCATCTGTTGCAATATGCATTTGTGCTCCAGCTGTGCACTCTCTTTCAGTGAGTTTTGTGCAAAACATTTAGCCCGTCCTGATTTTTCATTGAAAATCTTGCAAGTGGTAGCATCCCTGGAAAGTGAAATTAAAGCAATCTAGATGTTGGGGGGGAGGAAGAATCTGAAAATACTTTTTAAGCTCATGAAATGACACTGAATTTGATTCTTATTTTTGTTAATAGCTTTTTCTTCATAGCAAAGCCAAGGTCAGCTAGGTATAAGGGTTGTTAGAAGTTTATCACCCCTTTGCTGACCAGCTCTAGTGCATATTATTTTCATTGTACTGACATTTAGAAAACACTTTATATCTAAACTATTGGTACTGAGAAGTCAGGAAATTTCTATTTTGGCAAGTATTTTGCAAATCTGACTTCCTTCCACCTTAAATCTAAGAGAGAAAATAGTGGTTCTTTGCTTCAATTCCTTTATTTATCTTTAAAAATATTGTTATACAAATATATAAGAAAAGATTTTGTGTGTAATTTAAAACTTTTCAGCAGTATAGGTGAGAATAAAATAAGGTTGAATGCGAAAAAAATCACCAAACCTGCAAATTTTAAAAGTGAAAAACGGAAATGTTTGATAACAATAAAAAAGTAGTCTATTCTTGCAGTATACATTTTTTTTTTTATTCTAGTGAAGTTTTTTTAGGACTCATTTGATTTAGATAACAACTACTACTGTTTATTTTTTTAATGATCTGTTGGAAATATATTAGTAACATTTAAAGACCAATTTAGACCAGAAAGGGAAACAATCAGTTCCCTGTCTCCATCTTATTTCTCCAGATGTCATGATTCCACATAGTGGACAGGTTTTCTTCAATTAGCTCTACTCAATTTATCTGGCATGTTCACTTACATCTGTGCTGAATTTCTGTTTGTACCCAAGGAAATCTAAGCATAGGCTATAAGTTCACATGACTGTGAGAGCAACACAGTATACTGAAGCAAGAGGTAGGGTCCATGTCTTCAGGATTAAAGAACATCCACCATTCGCATAATTCTTCAACTAGTTCTTTGAAACCCATTTGGGGTTGTAAGAACTCAGGCTGTGCCAGCTAAATGCAGCTCTTTGTGGACTAGAAGCAAGGAACTACATTATTCAGGAAACTGCAATAGAAGAACAAAAGACATCTGGAAATGGGAAAGGCTTGAAGAACTGTGGCTCAGTGCCCACAAACCTATCTGCCTTTGCAGATGGCTATTTTGAGGCCTTTCTAGGAATGGTGTTGCACTGTGTTATTTTATCAATATTTTTCATATGGAGGTATAATTTATAGGAACACCTTGGCCAGGTACAGTAGGCTTAGACAATCCATTTTCTGGATAAATGTACATGAGGACCTAAACCAAGAGGAAACAAAAGCCTGATATTCCATCCTATTCTTTGCTAACCTTGTTCAAAAAGCTTGCCCCAAAATCAGTACCCACTGGAATGGGTACACAAAGTGGATGCACACATACTGCATTTTGGAAATCTAGATACTAAAATATCCTGGTTGGATATTCAGAAGTGACGATAACTGCAACTGATGTTAATGGCTTTTATAAAAAACAGATCAGTCCTGAAATTAAAATGTGTCATACTGCTGAATCTAGTGTTAAATATGAAGTGAATTTCTCAAATTTTTAGACATCAGCAAATATGCACCTGTTATGGGCAGAAGCAAAAAGATCATCATAGAGGGATACTGCTGTGATTCACAGCTAGTCCTATTTACTTTTGCTTTATTTGCTAAAAACATATTAAGAAAATTTAAATCAAGCTGTCTGAAACTGGAAAGAAAAACTTTAATCCTTCATTTTAGCTCTCTGAAATTGATTTAGCATAGCATACAGGTTTAAATATGACAAAAAATGATAGCTTAATCTTTGAGTGATTTTGCCATGTGCAGTAAACCTGGGATTACCCACTGCGGAACTGAAGTCTGAGTTTTTTGGCAGGAGAAAGTATCTTGCTCCTCACCTGCTTCAAGATTAATAATATCACTCCAACAAGATTAGAACCATTACTCTTTCTGACCTGACCCAAATGGTACGAATGGGATTTTAAAGACAGTGTCTACTGAAAGATCCAGCAGAATGATGAGGTACACAGAATAGCTACCATGAGGAATCAGCAGTGATAGACTGTCAGTGTTATAAAGAAGATACCCTATTAGGTTTAGCTATTATCGCAGAAGAAGATTATAGTCATAGATCCTGACCTTTAATTAAATGGACAGCACAAAGACAGAGAGAGAGAGACAAACAAACTTGTGCAAAAAGCGGCAACTTTTTCTGACTTGGTAGCAAGAACAGTGTGAAGTTGAAAAGGGGCAGTGACCAATGGGAGATTTGACAGATTGTTTTTTCTCTCATTTGGTGAAGAGGCAAAAGTGGTGTTGACGTAGAGCAAAAGATCTGCTTTATTGGTTAAACAGAACGATAAGTCTGGATTTCCACAATTAGGAAAGAAGGGAAGGAGGGAAGGAAGGAAGAAGGAAAAGGAAAAGGAGGAGGAGGAGGAGGAAAGGAAAGTATTATTTACATTGTATTAGCATGTATTTTGAAGTTGTCTTTGGTTTTACTCTCTAGAGAACTGGTGTACTTGATGCTGAATACTAATAATCAATGGATAAGCTTTAGCTTTCACTTGTCCTAAATGTCACTTCCCAAGGGTCATAGTATGGCAGGATAATAATGCCCGTCATCTTCTTACCTCACATTTTCTAAATAATGAAAAAGATACACAATGAGAAAAATGTTGGTACCATCTGAAGATGTCATGAAAAAAAAATATATGCCACTGTGTTTGAAATAAGTTTATTTCTTGAACTTTCATCATCCAAGGACAATCACATAGAGTATTATGTGTCTGGATCTAGTTCTAAGGTACTTGTGCTTGTTCAGGGTGCACTATAACTTTCTTCATGATTAATTCTAGGATAATGTAGAATAAGCCTATGTAAGCATGAGCAGCACATAGCACAAGCAATTCTGTCAATTATTTGTAAAAACTGTGACAAGAAAAAACTATTTCATTTAATAACACTTAAAATCATGATAGATTCAGATTCTATTTGCTCTTAATCTGACTGTTTACATGAAGAAAAGCTAGAATTTTAAAAATCTGGAGTTCTTCATTACTATCTATTTTAACAATATCTCCAGTTCTCAACTATAAAAGCTGCAATGTATAAAAGAGCCTCACAACTAAGAATTTTGAAGATGACAAGACCAGAAAGAGTACTAATTCAGTGAACTCAAAGATGAAGGCTTAAATAAAGGACAGGAAAAATAGTTATTATTATGATTGACAAGTAATGAACATTCCCAGCTGATTTAAAACAGATTCCACAAAAACTAGAAAAAAAATAGCCAACCAGCATCAAATTATATACATGAATAGAAAGTCCTATAGCACTTAATAAATATATTCTGTTTAAAATTTTATATTTATCAGGAAAGTCTAATGTAATTCACAGAAACTTTTTAAGTATTTGAATTTCAGAAGTTCCCCAGATTTTGTGAGGAAAGCATAAATTTCATAGCTGGCTTATAGCATACATGATATAGCTGATTTTTCTTTTCCAACAAAACAAGAAACTGCTACTTAAACCAACCTGGAAGTTTCTGCCACATTGTCTAGGACTTTCACAATGATAGGTTCTCACATTTCTGTGTTTGGCTGTAACAACACAGGATGCAGTGAGTGGTACATCTTGCCCTATCCATAGAATCATGCTACTATAGAAAAGTGTAGGGGTAGTCCCATAGCTCCAACTATAGTACTTATAGTATTTTTAGTTCCAGGTCATGACTGACATGGGAGTTGTTACATAATATAACTGTCTATTACTGTTACCCAGTGACTTTCATCTGAATTAGAAAACATTTGTAGAGTTTGAAATGAAATAACAGCAAAGATTTGTGATATCACAGGATCTGTAAGGCTGGAAAAGACCTCTTAGATCGTTGAATCCACCAATTAACTCAGCACTGCCATGCTCACCACTAAACCAGTGACATATCCACATGTTTTTTTAACACTTCCAGAGATGGTGATTCTACCACTTCCCTGGATAGCCTGTTCCAATGCTTGACCACCCTTTCAGTGAAGAAATTTTTCTTATGTCTAATCTAATCCTCCCCTGATAAAGCTATTTAATTTTCTACTATAAAATAATTTAATGGCATGTGCTTTCACCTCTGGAAGCTTAACTGCAACTTTTGAACTGTTCCTCGAAATCATCCATTGTAACAAGACCCTCATCATTTATTTCATTTATTTTTCAGTGAATAGCAGTTTTGTTCACAAAATTACAAAATACTGACAGCCTTTCCATAACAGAATCAGAGGCCTGGAATAACAGAAACAGTTACACTTAAGTATTGAAGTATTTGAATACCTGGGTAGATTGGCAAAATCTATCTGAAATGTACAGTGTTCCAAACCTTTCACTTTAGTATATATCAAATACACATATGCAAATATACTAATGCATGTTCTCATTCACATAAAATCAAATTATATTGACAGACAGCTTCAATTTTCCACAGTTAAGAAAGATTGTTATTAATTGTTTTAAGAGTCAACAAAATTTAAATCATGTTGCACAGAAATTTGAGTTTTGAAAGCAGTTATTTAGTACCTATAGACC
Organism: Neopelma chrysocephalum; assembly: GCF_003984885.1. NCBI lineage: Eukaryota > Metazoa > Chordata > Aves > Passeriformes > Pipridae > Neopelma > Neopelma chrysocephalum. The sequence goes on from NW_020897689.1 coordinate 21,607,217, forward strand.
CCGCCACATATTTAATTAATTTTAAACAAACCACTTCCAAAAAAAAAAAAAAGAGTTAAAGGAGACTGCTAAGGCAGAGATGAGGTATCTGAAATATAAATATTTACCCATGCAAAACCTTATTCATGTGAATAATCACATTGGCCTTCATCAAAGTACACACAAGTAAATCTTTGCAAGATCAAACTACTATCTTGCTGACTATCCTTAAAATCAAGGACATTCAAGAAATGAGGGACACAGAACAATGATTCCACAGTATTAAACATTAAATCAATGATCAAATATTAAATGGAGGATTACAGAAAATGACTAAGATGCATTGCTCTTAATTGTGTAAGTTATGGACCCAATTGCTGGTTTCATTTGCAAAAGGGAAACCATTTACAAGGTTAATTGCAGCGTCACCTCACAGCCTCCAGTTCTTTTCCATGTTGTGCAAAGCAAGTGTGAACAGATGGACAAGAATAACATCTGGCAGAGAGAAGTGGGATCAATGCTGTTGACAGTCTTGAGTGATTTACTTTGGTGTGCACACAATATAATTGGTGACAGAAAGTGCAGTCGGAAGTAAAGCTCCGAGCCTAAAGTGAACCTTTGCTGATGCTATTAGGGAAAAAACTAACTTCTGTAGCTCTCCTTGTCAAAGTTTGGAAGACGTTAAGTGTCTTGCAAAAAAAGGTGATGATAATTGGCTTTTGTACAATATATGTCCTTAAAATGAGTGACACTGTCATGTAGTTTTCTTCACTTACATTTACTTTGATCTCTAAAACTACCAGGCTCTAATTTAAGCTCCATTTGTGGAAAGGTGTGTATGTGAACCAACTATAAGATTCTTCCCTTTCATCCCCATATAACTGTGTTAAAATATGGTAGATGCTATGAGCAACAGATCTGCAAAAAACATCCAAGACTGCTAAAGCAAACTTATATTCCAAGTTCTTTCAATTATTTAACATTACTTTTAAGCTCTTTTTTTAAGGTGGTTTTAAAATGGGGATTTAGATTATTTCAAAACCATTCTCCAATATCTCACTGGTTGTAGCAGTGAGAGACAGTCCCTGTTTGTACAAAAGAACAAATGTATCACCTGTCTTTACCAAATGCCAGAAAAAAGCTCTGGGGAATTACAAGCTAGACAACCTTACCTCAGCTCCTGGGCATCTTATCCTTATGGAAGTTATTTCCAGGCAAAAGAAAGAAAAAACGTTGTGTGGAAGTTAGTAGCACAGACTTCCTGTGGGTAAATAATTCTTTACGTTCCCCTTTGTCCCATTTCTCCAGCCTCTCTGCTTCAGGCCTGCTCTTGAGTTTATCAGCTTCACCCCAAATCTGACATAATTTAGAAACCTGATGCGGGTGCACTCTGCTTCTTCTTATTTTTGGTTTGCTTTTATTTTTTTTTAATAGAGATATTGCACAGGACATATACCAGGATATATCCTTGTGGATTTATCTTGGAATGGGCTTCTAGGCAGGATATGAAACATTAACTACTTAGATGCTGACATTCCAGTCAGTTTTCACCCATCTGCTGGACTAGTCATCTAGACAATAGCATCCCAAGTTGGTTACAAGGATACTCTATCTTCTTTTTTTGATAACTTGACATAAAAAATATTTTTTTGTTAATGATTTGTTTCTAATCTTGACTTATTTGAAAATGTCTAGTTGTGTAATCAATTCAGAGGGTCACTTGGACTAGACTTGCTCTAGGTAATATTTTGAAAACTGGTGTAACTTAAAATTGGCATAACTTAAATATCTCTGGATATCTCTGTCTTTGCATGTCATGCAAAGAAAATTGCTTTTCAGATAGGTTTTCAAAATGACCAATCACTTTTCTGTTTATATATATAATACTTCATATGAAGTATGAAGATATTTACAACAAGAACACAGAACACAGCAAGTCATTAAAACTCTTTGGTTAAATTTCTGTTGTAGAAATTATCTGATTCCTTACTCTTCAAATAAAATTAGTATTATTAAATACCTTTTACAATTCAGTCTTTAGATCCTGAGGTCACAAGATTTTGAGTAGCTAAAGTTTACTTCTTTCAGTAGACTTCTTCTGATTTCTGTCAGATTTTTTTTCATAGTCCTTAAAACTTGACTTTACTACCAGATTAAAATATCTTATTGTCAATACTGCCATGCCTTTACGGTACCAGGGGAGCTACATTGGTGCATTTACTTTTTTAGTATTTTGTGTATATTTTTCTCTTTTCCTGTCTTTTCTCAAGGTAGGTAATAATTTCCCAGTTATCAATCACAAAGTAGACTGTGCTGTATGCACATGACACATGGGAGAGGAAGTTCAGGGTTGAGCTCACACCTGGTCTTGGTATTCCCTCTACAAAGTACAAATAAAGTTGTCTCTGTCTTGTCAAAACAAAAAACGTTGAGTAAAACGTGTTATTAATTATCACCAACATTCTAATCACTGGGATCCAACCAGTTACAAAAGAGCTTCTCCTTGTTATGTTCCTTCAACATATACTCATTTCCCTCTGACACATATACAGGAAGGGGCTTTTATGTATTCAGCTATGTACAGGAGTTGTCACTTAACAGTTTATTCTTTTCCTCTGACATTGTCTTCAATATTTTTCCTCACATTTTTTAAACCAGCTCATCAATTCAGATTAGTTGCGCACAAATCTGTATGTACAAGGGGCAATACACAATATGGATTATTTTCCTATATTTGCACACTTTCTGTTACAAGTGCTGTATGAATACTAATAATACAAACAAGGAAAAAAACAACTTTGCAGAAGAAGTGTGAACAGGTATATTTTTGTAAATTGCAGCAGACAAGAATGGGTATATAGAAGAAGATAAGCTTGACAAGTTGAAGGAATGGATTAGATGCTGCCGTATTTGCTGAAGACTGATGGAGGAGGACAATGGTCCAGAGTTTCTGGTACTTTGTTTCTACAACAAACAATATCCATTGGAATCTTTCACCATAGTACCAGTTACTATAATAATACTAAATCCTTTTGGGTAGTAGTTGATAGAAATTTCTACTTTGTCTTCTCTCCCTTACTGTTTCCTTATAGTGCTGTGATATTACTAAAGCAGCAACATTTTTACCCATGATGGAAACTGCAGCACAGTGTTGGAGCAGATTTTCTCAGAACCATATTTACTTTCTTCCTGGGACCTGCCATATCTCACCTGAAGAGCTTTGATTCTTTGCAGGGGAAGACAGAACATGCAACAGTCAGAAAGATATGTGACTCCCATCCTTCTTGTCTCCACGTAATTTCTGTAGAGAGGTCATGAGGGTAGGAAGGGAGAAGAAAAACACATTTGTTCATTATAATCTCTGGATTAAAATGGAAAAAAATACATATTTATACAAAGTTTAATGAAAGAAAGATGACAAGTGAGACTCTGTAAATAGGAAAGTAAATATATTTGCGACTAAGGGATAATTATGCCAGAAGAGATGTGCTGTATGTTAACGAAGCTTTAAGTCAGGTGTGTGTATGTTATGAAATTACAAAATACCACAAAAAAATAAAGTTCTGTGTTGAAGAGGATTTGAATGCAGTATTGGTGTTTTAGTATATGTTAACTAACATGGTAACAAAGAGTATGAAAAATAAGAAATATTTGAAAACATTAAAGTGTACAAACCAGATTATTTTGATGAATTTAGGTGGACTGAGTCAGTGTCATAATGCAACATGGTGCAGTGATAACATTCTTGATAGCATCAATGGACATTTCTTGAACAAGCCAGTTAGAGACTTCAAGATCTGGTACAGTCTTTAATTACCTCTTGAGAATTGTTAAAAGCATTATTCCAGACAAAAATATCAAATGGAAGTGCTATAATAGTGGCAATAAAGCAGTGAAATTCTGATCATTACAGGAAAACAAACAAACAGGAACTCAACAAAGCAAAACAAAACAAAACAAAAACCAACCAAACAAAAACAAACAAACAAACAAACAAACAACAAAAACAAAAACCCAAAAGTAGTTTTTTTAGTAGTAATAAATATTAAAAGTAGTCTAATATTAAAAGGGGAATGAACAAAATGAGGAAGAAGAAAATCAAAAGGCACAGTCAAAAAGGAAAAGACCAGAATGGCTCACAGATAATGATCATTGCTACCATAGAGGATCATTGGTATAAACCACAAATTAAGTACGACTTTAAAAGAACTCAATAAAAACTAATGTGATCAAATTGAAGTATTGGAAAATTATTACAAACATAGACACCCTTCAGAAAGAAAAATCTGTAACTTAATGGGGAAAATTGAAAAGAACTAACTTTTACGATTTAAAAGCATAATAATGTGCATGGGAAAAGATTTTTATAGGCAGCTTTCTCATCCCAACATACTTTAAAATACCACAGAAGCGTAAGTTGAAAGTATAAGGCACTAGGTTGTGAAGCTTGTAAATTATGATGCTATAAAAGGAAACTAAATTCTTTGCAAGACTAATTAACATTTTTCATTGGTTTACACAGAAGGATTTTGCTAGGTTGTCACACTGATGATTTCTCCTTGTACTTATAATGATGAACTGTGTAAAATTGAAATGTTGGTAGAAATGGCTTTACAACAAATTGCTAAATTTTATAGCTAGAAATTGCCAAGTATTTTTAAGAAACATTAATTTAAGATTAAAAAAAGCTCTCTATAGTGCATAATCGGCTGTTTACCTCAGATTTAACATCAAGGGAACAGAAGTTAGTTTTTAAAAATAAGTTACGTTTACAAAAAATGACATAGCCCACAAAACAGAACAGTGAGGTCCCCACAGAGTGAAAGCTGGAAAAACGGAAGTCATGACCACAAAATTTTTTCATTCATTCATGGCTAGGCTTCACGAACGAAGATTTGGGAAGGGCTCTACCCACGTTTGTTGCACGCACGTTGGTGGCTAAAAAGGCCAATACAAGATAGGCATGTCCGGTTGCAAAAGGCACAGCAGAAAGACTCCTTAGATGGTATATTCTGCAAGGCACTATTCTTTCTGCGTTGTCTTTTCTCCTCAAGGGTGATCCTGCGTGCTTTCTCAAAAGCATCAGCAGCGTTATAGATGGTGTGTCTCCAGGACTCCCGATTGGAGGCCAGGGTAGACCAGTTATGGTGGTCAATGTGGCCAAGGCTGAGATGTTGTTTCAGGGAGTCCTGGTATCTTTTCTTTGGGGCTCCTCTCTTGCGGCAGCCAGCGGCAAATTCACCATAGAGCAGGATCTTAGGGAGGCGGTGGTCCTTCATCCTGGAGACGTGCCCTGCCCAACGCAGCTGTGTTCTCAGTAACATGGCCTCAATACTTGTGACTGTTGCTTGTTCTAGAACAGATGTATTGGTCACATAATCTGACCAGTGGATGTTTAGGATTGTACGGAGGCAGCGTTGATGGAAGCGTTCTAGGAGACGCAGGTGATGGCAGTAGATGACCCATGATTCAAATCCGTATAAGAGAGTAGACATCACTATGGCTCTGTAAACACTGATCTTGGTACTTTTCTTCAGGTGTTTATTTCGCCAGACTCTTTTATGAAGCTTTCTGAAAGCACTATATGCCTTTGCTAACCTGTTGTCTATCTCTCCATCAATCTTACCATCCGAGGAGATGAGGTTGCCTAGGTAATTAAACTGCTGAACTGATTTGAGTTCTGATTGGCCAATGGTGGTGTGGGGATGATGGAAGACTTCCTGAGGTGCAGGTTGATGGAGAACTTCTGTCTTCTTTAAGCTGACTTCCAGCCCAAAGAGCTCAGCAGCGTCTGCAAAGCAGGATGTTAAACGCTGCAGGGCTACTTCTGTGTGGGCAACAAGGGCGGCGTCAAAATATCAAAAGTGACTACAAATTTCTGTGGGCAGTTTTCAAGGTCACGGGGATCCAGCTGGTCTCTTCAAACCTACCACTGAGGGACAAAGGTGTGAGGAGAAGGGCACTAATAGAGCAAGTCAATAATTGACTGCAGAACTGGCGCTGTCTATGTACTAATGCCCTTAGTATGGGGAATAAATGTGAGTTAGAAATCTGCATGCAGTTGCAGAACTATGATCTTGTTGGGGTCATGGAGGCATGGTGGATGGTTCCCATGAATGGAGTGTTAAGATATAGGGATACAGGCTCCAGTAAGGGACAGTAAGAAGGGTAGTAAAGGAAGACGAGGAGTGAGGATTGTCCTTAATGTGATGAGGCAGCTGGTCTGCATGGATCCTTCCCTGAGGACGGACAAGGAGCCAAGAGAGATTATGGGTTAGGAACAAAGAGAGGACAGGCAAAGGTAACATGATAATGGGTGCCTGCTAGAGGCCATATGATGAGAAAGAACCAGTGGACGAAGCAAAGAAGTATGAGCAGCATCACATTCACAACCCCTGGTCCTGGTTAACCGCATGATATCTGTTGGGGGGTGAACAAAACAGGACATTAGGAATCCAGGAGTGCATTTATGACAAATTCTACCTCCAAGTAATTGAAGAACCAATGAGAAGTGTCCTGTTGGACTTTATATTCACCAAAACTGAGAGGTTTGTTAGGGAGGGGAAGAGCAAAGGCGATTTGACTGTGTGACCATGAGAGTGTGCGGTTCAGTATCCTGGGGCCAGTGAGGAGAGTGAAAAACAAGCTCACAACACTGGACTTCAGGAAGAAGATTTTGGCCTCTTCAAAGATGTGATTGGAAGATGCCCATGAGATAAGGTTCTGGAGGGAAGGGGAGTCAAAGAAAGCTGGTTAGTATTCAAGGGTCACCTTCTCCAAGCTCAAGAGAGCTCCATACCAAAGAAAAAATGTCAGTTAAAAATGCTAGGAGGCCTGCATGGATGAATAAGGAACTCCCTAGATAGACTCTAACACAAAAAGGAAGCCTACCGAGGATGGAAGCAAGGACAGGTGACCTGGGAGGAATACAGAAGGGATTCAGGGATGAAGTTATGAAAGCTAAAGCCCAAATGGAACTGAATATTGCCAGGCATGTCAAAGACTAGAATCTATAGACTTCTATAAGTACACAGGCAACAAAATGAGGAACTAGGAAAAATGTGCACCCATTGTTCAATGAGACAGGGGACCTGGTTACACAGAAAGTGCAAAATGAGGAAGCACTGAAATGATTTCTTTACCTCAGTCTTTACTAGCAGGACTACCAAGTATCAGAGATCAGGGGGAAACACTGGAGGAAAGATGATGTAACCCTGGTGAAAGTTGAATGGGTTAGGGAACACTTAAGCAAACCAGGCACACATGTGTCCACGAGCCCTGATGGAGTGCACTACAAGTGTTAAAGAACCTGTTAGACGTCACTGGCAGGCCAGTCAATAATCTTTGATTAACCATGGTGACTGGGAGAAGCATATGAAGACTGGAGGAAAGCTAATGTCACCTTCTTACAGAAGAAGGAAGACCCAAGGAACTACAGGTTAGTCAGCCTCATCACATTTCGTAGGAAAGTGATGAAACAGCTAATCCTGGAAAACATTTTTTGGGTACATGAACAGCAAGAAAATCATCAGAAGCAGTCAGCATGATTCCACAATGGGAAAGTCATGCTTGACCAACTGGATAACCTTCTACAGTGGTAGAAGGTACCTGGCCTGGTACTCGAGAAGAGAGCAGTGGGCATTGTCCCCTGGGACTTCAGTAAGGCCTTTGACACTATCTCCCACAAGATCCACAGAAAGAATGTTGATGTACAAGCTGGAAAAGCAAACAGTAAGATGGATTTAAAACTGGCTGAAAGGCCAGGATCAGAGGGTGATGATTAGCAGTGCAAAGTCTGGTTGGAGGCGAGTGACTTGCACCCTACCCCAGGGATCAGTACTGGATCCAGTCCTGCTTAACATCTTCATTAATGATTTGGATGACGGGCAGAGCATACCCTCAAAGGATTAGTAGCTGATACACCAGAGGGTCATGCTGCCATCCAGGTGGATCTCAACTGTCTGAATAAACAGGTCAACAGGATACTCATTAAGTTCAATAAGGAGCAGTGAAAAGGTCTGCCTCTGGGAAAGGACAACCACATGTGCATGTGGAGCTGGTAGCTACCCAGACAGAAAGTAGCTTGTCAGAACAGGATCTTGGGGTCTTGGTGGACAAGATGAGCTTGAAAAGTCCCTTCCAACCTCAAACATTCTGTGATTCTTTGAAAAGGTTCTGTACTAAGACAGATAAACAAACTCACAAGTGGTCTGTGAAGAAATGAACTGTCATATAAAGCTTATAAAAATAGTGAAATATTTGGAGTTCATCTAAAAGACATAGCAAGGTCTTGCAGAAAGATTTCAATACACCATGGCTGAATGACATTATGATGAAGCATATCTGTTCAACACGAGGGACAGAAAATTGAGTTGCATGGAATTTTGATCTAGCCCTACATAAGCACTAACACCTTCTAGACAGTTTACTAGGATCAGAATATACAAATGGAATGTACATGGGGTCTTCAAGCATTTCTCATGGACTGCTTTTAGCTTCATTAGTGGGACAAGACAGGTAGGAAAATTCCTGCAGCCATTCATACAAGAGCCAGTCTCTTTGGGCAGGCCAAAAGTGCCTGAAAAAATTGCACACTAATTCTTTGGATAGCAGTGCCTTTGGGTGAAATATCCAGTGACTCAGGATTGCCCTGTTTATGAACCTAATTTCTAATGAAATTAAAGCAAATGCAAGAAGAAATATCTGTTCATAAAACCACCACCTACCTGGCACTAGCCAATGAATCCAGTGCTAAAATGCTTTGTGAGCAATTGCCCTAAATCTAATCGTTTACACAGAATATAACCCTTAGTGTTTCATGACCTAAAAGGCTCAATCCTCCTTTCTTCCATGTTAGTTTTGATAAACAAAAATTTATTTTTTGTGAATATTTTCACTTCCATTTGTGATATCCAGTGCTACAGCAAGTAACAATACAGCAGTTAAGTACCAAACAGCACCATCTTGTTAGAGTGAAATCTGTTCTAGAAAAACATGATTTTGGAAGAGATTTTGTAGAAGAGACATGTTTCCTTCATTAATTTTGATTCTACTGCCAAGAATCTGTTCAGTGTAAAAAAATATAAGGAAATAGGCTAGAAGATCTTGAGCACTATATAAACGGGGGATTGACACCTTTGCTACTGCATATATACCAGCCTTCTCACATGTATCATCCTAAAAAAATTGATAAAGTTTACTTTAGTTTATTTTTTGTTTCACACTATAATAAGCTTAAAGAACAAAATGAAAAAATATATCTTGCTTTCACAGAGTATAATATTTGTCAGATTACAAATGACGGTGTAGCCTGCTGATTTTGAATCCTACTTCACAGGAACTGTGTCATCCTTCCCTGTTTTGTCTAAGTCAATAAGTATTCTTACTAAACAGTCTAGGAATTTGCAGCCTTAGTCAAATCAGGATGCCAAATGTTACACACACATAGTGACTGGATCCTTTCTGTAAATGCAAGAGCAGTTAAAGATTCATTTCTGTAGGTAGCATTGTACTGAACAAGTGAATAGAGAATAATTACATAGCTCGTCAACAGGATCTGTTCTAGAAAAAAAAACAAACAAACAAACAAAATTCAGCTCTCCAGTAGAGGCCATTTTAAATAGAATGGCTGCACTATTGAATGAAGCAGCTAGTAACACAGACCCAAGACTCCCATTTATGGAATGAAAATCTAAAAGGAGTATGGACTTGTCTGTTGTTTATAAAATGTGCTCACTTATGCAACTAAGAACAGGTACTTTATACTTTGACATATCAAGCTAAAAGTAATTTGCCAATGGAAATCTGCAAACATTGCTTGCAAAGTCTGGGCAGCACAACAATTATGGTGACAGGTAATATGGTATTCTGGAGCCTTCTCAGGGGAAGAATTTCTACTCAGTGTCAAATGGACACTTGTCAAGCCAAGATGAATGTGCATACTTAAAAGAAAGTCATCCATCTAGCTTGATAACTTCTGTAGGCTGAACAAATTCAATATGCTTCAGATATAATAGTTCAAGTAAATGTGTGAAGCACCATATGGAAGAAGTGAACACCTGCTGCAAGGTGTCACCTAGCAATATTGCATGTGTCTGATGGAAGATTGCTGACATAATTCACAGAAGGGACAGAGTTTGTCTCCTATAGATGAAGAAATGATGGTGGTGTGACTCACAGGGGACTTGAAAAAAAAACAGATCTAAAATCTGTCACTTTTAGTAATGTACCTCAGCAACTGCAATTGCCATTTTTTGCAAGGTACTTTTTTTAACTGTTGTCAGATGCATGACCTTCTTTTGCCCTTTGGTTTTATGAGGATGAAGGACAAAATTTTTCTATGGTATATGATCAGGCACTTTAAAAATTACACTGAAGCCCTCCCAGCGAAGTCTCTCTTTTCCTTGCTTATACATTCTGACTACACTCATATTTATATGATAAAGAACAGTTATGATAGAGAATGTAAAGTGATGCCCTACTTTATGAATTGCTTAGGGAAGGTTTTGTGTTCTTGGAAAGTAAAAGGAACACAAAAGGCTCTCTGCACAATATGATTACATTAATTAAAAAAGGAAAGTATTGTCACATAGGACTTACTCATATAAAGGACATAGAAGTCTCTGAGGGGAGGAAGTAGAGGGAGGAGCAACACTGTTCCCAGAATAAGGGTACCTTATTCTGAGAGAATGGCCAACAAGGGAAAGTTTCCTGGGAAACCCAAGGTGTGTAGTACATTAAGTGAGTGGATAATTATTATTCCTGTAGTTATTATAGTGAAAAAGAAGATTCCTATTGGTTGCATGAAAAAGAAAAGTTTTCTAACAGTGTTTTTAAGAAAGAACATTTACACTTAGGACAAAGCACAGCCTAGCATTTAAACTAGCATCTGAACATTTTTTCTGTGTGATGGTTTATGGGGAGGATTTTTCTTTCTTTTAGCTAAGCATATCAAGCTTGGTGAGAATTTATATGAGAGCAAGTAAAAAAAAAACATAGACTTCAGGAAGATGACAAAGGCAAATGGTGCTCCCACTATTCATTGTAGGTTTTGTTCTTTATTTAGTTGGATTTACGTCATGGAAAAAAAAAAAAAAGCTGTACATAAAGCCCTGGGCTCTCCTACTTAATCTTTCAATGGTATTCTACATCCAGCAGGCTTAAAAAAACAAACATTCAGCATGAACAAATCAACTCAGGTTAGCCAGCCAGTGAATGACATAAACCCCAGTATTTTCACTAACAGTTGTCTCCTGAAAAATAGCACTGCCTCTCTCTGAAAAATCCTTAGGCACAAATGGCTTTGGCTGTGTTCCTGGACTGTTCCTGAATAAAATCGAGTCATAGAGAACCAGGAGTACTTATAAAGCATATCCTGCTGGCAGCATGTGTCCTGATAGGGGACAGAGAACCTCTCAGATAATCAGGTCTCTGATTTAGTACTAGAGACAATGACTGGCAAGTATGAATATTCAGCATAGATCCCCTTAGACAAGCACCCTGCTTGGTCTTTTGTCTTCTCTGCATGACTAACTTTAATCTGTAGTGATAAATTATGCATTGTAGTACCCTAATGTTTAAAAGGCTCTGGACAGCAGGGGCCAGATCTATAAGTAAAGCTTGATGTAACTCTGTAGCAGCTAGATATCAGCAATACAAAACTGATTCTCATACGTTTCAGTGTGACCATCATGAACTGGTAACTGAGTACCAACAACCTAACTTATTTCAAACTGACTAAAAGACCAATCCTCAAGGGGCTGTTTATAAGGAAATGGCTTAATCTTGCCCTGCTGTTTCCTAACTATTGCTATGTTGACCACTTTTACCTACTATATCGTACAACCATTTTGTTTAATTTATTTTCTTCTTATTGGAAATCTCCAGTTTAATTAATTCTCTTACTTTTTCATGCATGATTGTAAGTATATTTGTATATATGCGAATGTGTCTGTCAGAAGACATTATTGTGAGGTAAATATGCATGACTGCTTAATTCCAGGGAAATAACCTATGCATCATCTGGCAAGGTATAAGTGCGCACAGGTGATGCAGCTACATTAATTTGGTAAAGTTTTCATAACTGTGTGTCTACATTAATAAACTATTTCTTTCCCTTTTAGTTGCTTTTGTTTTGCAATTGCACTCCTGTGTCCACATAATGAAGAAAGTCCATTTATTTCAAAGAATGAAAAAGTGCAATGAGTCATCAAAATAGGGTAATTTTATAAAGAAAAGGTTGTTTTGTAATAATTTGTTTCAGAGTTGGAAATAATTGGAAGCAATGCTCTGAAAACTTTCCATAAATATTCTCAGTAAAGGAATTATTGTTATTTTGGAAATTAATCTAATTTTTATCTACATATTGTCATTTATGTGAATAAGACTTGTCAGCTTGATTTGTTACAATGCCTTAATTGCTTGCTTAATCCCCAAAATATAAATAAAACATTTAATTGCTTTTACAGTGAGTGTTAACCTTTTCAGTACTGCTCTCTGAGTGTGCATTTCAGGAGGAAGTTTTATTATTGGTTTTACACCTTTCAAAATGTGGTCACAGTAAAATTGTTAAAAAATATGAAATAGATGCATTAAAAATGACATGTCAAAGAATCCTAGGATGTCAGGAACAATACTGCATAGAAATTGAGCCCCTTTCACACCAAACTTGTCCATGAGACTCACAAAGAACATGTGATTTTTGCAAGTCAACTTCATTAGCTATAGCCAGCTGATCACAGAGATCAAACTTACAGATGGGGTAGATAATCAGATAATTCTAGTCAAAGAGTCTGGGAGTTTTACATGAAGTTTTGTGTTTTGTGCTGTCCCTGAAAATGAACCACAAAGAGGAACAATTCAGATTAACAGTACTTCCCATATGAATGTCGTCTAGATAGAAGCACTACAGACCGAGAAAGAATAAATACTTCATGCAGGTTTCTGCCAGTAAAAGGGAAGCATCCAGCGTAGTAACACTGTCCTCTGAAACAGAAAAACAGGAGCGATCTTCAGTGACTATTCTGCCTTCACGCTCAAACAATTCTGAGAGCAGATAAATAAAAGATGGGGTGGAGCAACCATATTTTTCAATGATATTCACAGTTGTTCAACATCAGTAGAGCTACTTTATTAGTACACTGGCAGCTGTTGCAGGAGAACTAGTAAATGAGAAGCAAAAAACTCAGGAGCGTTATCAGTTGAACTACAACTTAGGAAAACACACAGGGTATCTAAATATGTTAGTGAAAAACACTGCAATATGAGCACTCGAGTTTAACTTCTCTGAGAAGTGGGGATGGTGTGCATAACCAGCATGTTAGTGATATTTGAAATTTTGCTTTATGATGACCTTATTTGATGAATTTATTTTAAAAGAATTGTCACATATTATTTGGATGTGCAATGGCATACAAAGAAGTTTGGTACCATCACCCAACTGCTTTTGTAGAGCTACTAAAGAGTGCCCAAATATTAAGTTTTTTTTTCTTTTGTTTGCCTCTGGCTATACTGATGGAATATCTACATACATTAGTTCAAAACTTAGGAAATCAGAAAGTAGTCCATTTAGGCTACATGATAGAACAAGGATTATTTTGTTGCAGCAATCTGTAGTAAAACTAAATGTCTCTATTTCTCATTACATTTATGTCACTGAATGGCATGAACTGCAATTTAGAATCTTTTTTATGCAAGAATTCTCTGCTAAAGTCATGTGAAAAAAACCCGATAGATGAATACTGTATATTAAATACTGTTTCATTGCTGCCTGGTAGTAACATTTCAGGAAATACTGAGTTTAAAAATATCTGTAGCTGTAATGCTAATATATGGTAATGCAACTTTATCTTATAAACATTTTATTTTGTTAGAGAAGATGTTAAAGCTGTCTATATGCAGACTTGGCTTTCAGAGAAGACTCATATCGCTATACTTTATTCATTTGCCAAGATCTTTCCTGAGTTACTGCAAAAACCAGAAACGTGATTCTACTAGAGTTAGACTGTTGGAAAGATTCTGTGATCAGCAACATTGTAGTATTTTTAGGCTGGAAAATTGTACTACTAGTTAAGTTTTCATGTGTCTAGTGGAAATTACTTTCTCAAGTTCAAAGTGTTCTGTTTGAAGATTTTAACTGTGTGAACAGAACATAAGGATCAAGGAAAATACTATATATTTGTTCTGCAAAACTCAGGTCAGCTTAATTAATTTTATAATTTTAAAGCATGCTTATGACATGGACCTTAATGATGTTGGACTATTAGCTAGCCAGATCAATGAAATATTAGTGATGTATTGTAATAGCATACATCTTTTCAAAACCTGCCTATTAAAACACTTGTTTGTAGCCTTAGGAGCTAGAAATGCCTTGAAAATCCCATGGAACACAGTCAATGTTCTTTGCTTTTAGAAGCAGTATTTGCTATGATTGTGAGCCTAAGGGAAGGTTAATTAAAGTCAATAGAGATGTTTCAAAACCAGGAAATATCAAGGCAACTCCAAAAACTGCTGAAGGAGAGTAAAAGGGGAGCCCGTCCTATCAATACCACTATTCTCAATATACAATGACTGGTACTCGCATGCGCCTTATTATCAGGCAGATGAAGTGAAGTGACCTGGAGCAAGGCTCAAAGGACAGCAGGAGATGCAGTTAGTTCCCAGTTACCTCTTCCTTATATTGTGATTCTTGCATTTGGAGTGTGCAGTAGCACCCTCACTATTCTTTTTCTTTCCTTCCCCTCCTTGTAGGACAAAGCTGCAGGCAGGTAAGGGCTGGCTGGCACAGGTCAGGGGGCAGCTCTTTGAGGGAAGACAAGATAAAGCCAAGGGTGACCATGGGACAAGTAGGGCTGATGCTGCCTCCAAAAGGAGCAAGAGGCTCTGGCACATGAATAGGCTAGCTTCTGGTAATAACTGGTCCCACTGCCAGCCTAACGACCAGCAGGCAAGTGGGAGAGGGGTGCAGGTCCTAGCTCAGTGCAGGAAGGGCAGGAAGCAAGCCTCAAGCAGCTTGGAACACCACTGGCCCTCACTTGCCCATGGTGTAGCTCAGCTGAGTCTGGGGGCTCAGGCTGGAGGTACTCTGGGATTCCTGTACAGGGGCATAGGGGTGGAGGTTCCAGGAGTGGTGGTCAATAAAAATAAGGACCAGTGGTGCTCTCAGGGGTCTGAGCTTTGTGAGTGAGCTGGTTGTTATTTCAGAAAAATCACCTTTTTTAGAAAAATAATTTTAAGTATTTCATTCCTCTGGTGTTTCCTCCTGCAAGCACACTGGCTTATGTGGTAGAAGAGCCTGGGAGAAGTTCAAAGTGAGGAGAATGGCTACATGCAAATGGCTCCTTCACCAATTTACTGAGCTGTTGAACCCTGTGAACAAGGATTTCATCCTTCCTTTAAGTGTTTCTTTCAGTATGTGTATATGCCTTCCCTTCATTATGGGACTACCTAAAATAAAATTTTTTAATACGGGTTGAAATACGGAAGAACTTCTCAAAGCCAGTGAAATCCTAGGCTACTACTAGAGGAAACTAGGAGAATTTTTTTAATCCTTTTCTAAACTGAGTATGTCCAAGAGCTTAGATTTTATTTAATTGTTTTTTATTGAGAGGTCTCATTGTACTAGGAGCTTTCTAGAGAAAAAGACTCAGATATGAACTTCAGGCAATGCCTGGTAATAAAAATACTCTTTTTTCCCCTCTGGTTATGATTCAGTGCTGCTGCTGCCCTGATCTACTTCATGAAGAGGTCTCTTTACCTGAATTATTCTCTAGTGACACTGGATAGAGTTGCAAAGGAAATATCACAGTATTATGCTTCACTAAGTCAGCTTAAATGGATAGTATAGAAAGAAAATGCAGAGTTAAAGGCTGAAACTCATTAATTCACCACATTTTGTTAAGTGAACAGCATAAGAGTGAGATCATGCATACATGCCAGTAAGGATCTCACATATTTTCCCTGGTTATTAAAGATTCATTCCTGTCTCTATTAACCTGCTGGGTTAATATGTGAAAGTCATTTCACCTCCACATGAGTCTCCCGTTTTCTTGGCTTTACCTTAGGTATTTCTTACCTGGCAAAATTGTAAGCAGCATGGGATCCACCTCTCAGTCCTTGTCCACAAATAGCCTTTGCACAGATATAACTACTTCAGGGAGGAGTAAAAGTTGCACATACAATTCTTTTTTTGCATAGGATTAAGATATATTTGTCCAAACATTTTTATGGCCATTTAATAATTCTGTGCCATGCAGCTCGTTGTGTTTATGTTGTTCAGTTTAAACAACACAACTGTTGCATATATATTATGTTTTTCTATGTTTTCTATGGTATTTAGTGCATTGGGGACTAAATGCAGCTGCAAGGCAACTAACAATAATTACTACTAGGAATAAAGGCAATTGCTAAGCACTTTGTACATTTGTAATACTGCATAAAAAGCATAAAAACCCATGCTCCCTACCACAAAATGCAATTCATCTCTAGCCACAAAGAGTATTAGTATAAACCATGAACATCTATAGTGTCACGTTTACAAAGCTATTTTAATGCATGGTTCCTCTGTTATAGAATTGTAATGGAGGCTTACATGAAATAAAAAAATAATTCCTCCTAGAAGTTTACGAGATTTGACTGTTCCATTGGAGCCATTATGGTTTATCATGTATTTAAGGACTTCTAAAATATGAATTATTGATAGACTCCAAGGGGCTATGTTTCCTTATCATTTATAAATATTTATTTACTGAGTTTCAGAATGGGTATTATTGAACTCATGTAGACCATAATGGCTCCAAGTGGTCTATAACACAATAGAATAAGACATTTTAAAAATCCTATCTCTTATTTGATGTACTGGATGCATAATTAAATGCTATTAAAATCCAGAAAAGGGGGTAACTTGGTTATGATGAAGCAGGTATTCTTGAAACCAGCCTGGTTTTCAATGCACATAAATAAAGTCTCAAATTAACCTGCTTAACAATATTTTCAGGTATTTCCACTATCAACACATTCACTGATACTTCCCTAGTTTACACACATCTCAGAGCCTGCTTTTTCACTTTGACCTTACTAAATACACGCTTTCTTCTTTTTATACTTGATGTTGTGTTTATGTATGTGACAGTAGGTATCTGCGACATCAAAGGACAAATTGTGCTTAAAAAGCCAGTTAAAGTAGTATCAGTGTGACTTAAAATTTGAGGGTGAATATTTTGACATGCAGTCTGCATATTGCACTAGGTTAGGAGCTCCTCTGATCAGTTGAAGTTTTAATTTATTTTTTTTATTGTGGGAACTGATGTTTATGTTCTCTATTTGTGCTACTGAGTTAAATTATTTTCTAAAAATGCAACTAAGAGTTTCTATGCTAGAAAACCTGTCTCCTTTCTAATTTGTTGCTACCCATCCTAACAAGACTTTTTCCTCAGTGTGAAGTAGTGTTAATAAACTGAAACTTCTGAATAAACTTCTGAAATGCAGACTTAAATATGCGTATTTCTTTTAACTCCACATGCTGTACATCACATTTCTTTTTACTGGAAGCAAGACTCAGTGAGGGATTCACACATTTTATATTTTGCATGGTTATAATATAAAATAAATATTAGGAACACTAGCTGATAGAGCTATGTAACTGAAAAGAGGGTCTGGTGTGACATTTTGTGGTGACAAATAGAGAAGACTCATTGATTTATTTAGGAGATCAAACATTTTTAGGTTCTCTGTAGCTGGACACCATTTCTCTAATGTACAAAGACAACATGGTATTTATAGCAACAGTAAAAGATGTCTCTTGGAATCTGAAAATGTGTTTTTATTCTTTTTCAGATTTAGGGTAAAACTATACATTGTCATCATAGAATCCAAGTCTATTTATATTCTATTATCATAGAATCCAAGAAGATCTATTAAATATCACACCTGGTATTTGAATTATAAAATATTTCTGCTTAGATGGATTTTCAGTAGTATTTATAATAATTTATAAACCAGCAGAATTTCTATTGAAGAAAAAATAAAATTGAATAATTGGTGTGTCCATGCTATCAATCTCAGGTTAAAAGAGCTGGAGTATTAAGCAAGATAGTTTGATACGTTTCACTCAGTGAGACAAATGTTTTAAAAATGTAGGGACCAGATTCTTCCCTCTTACTCAGTGATAGTATGCAGTATGTAATTCCAGTACAACTTTCTGATTTTATTCAGACTTCTTATTGGGGCTAACACTATACACTATGAACAGATGTGCCATAATTAAGGCTTATTATCATCTTCTTCAAGGAAAACATTCAGATTAGAGATTATGCTTCCCATCCTGTGCTGTTATTCCATTTTGAGATTTTGAGTAATTGTGCATTCATGATCTAAAGAAGACCACATGTTTCATATTCCTTATTATTTCAAAATACAAGTAGGTATCACTGGAAATATAAAGCATGAAACACTTGTAGCATTAACACTATTGGCACTCTGAAGTGTGACAAACTTGTGAATTAAATTTCTGAGTGGGTGTTTATGCAGTGTGTGAGGGAAATTAACCTATTCCCAGCCCTTGTTCTACTGGAAAGCTCAAAATATCTCTCCTGAAAGAGTAAAAGAAGTGCCCTAGAAGGCTCTTTTTGAGAAGTTAAAAGTGTGAGACATCTGATATAAATTCTTTTAGGATCTCATACGAAAAACTTCTTGAAGAACACTGTAAAGCAAAGGTTTCATTTCTGAGTCATCAGGGGTTTGTGGATGAACTCAGCAGCTTTCATCTGATTTGGTTGAAAGTCTGGCACAGTTTGCCCATTTCTGCAACTTTACACTTACGTGCATTAATTATCCAGGGAAGAGGCAATTATGAGATTGTAGGAGAGGTTCAGGGGAGCAAATAGATGAAAAGATGTTTGAGATTTGTTTGCTCACTTGTTTAAGTAAGACTGTACAGGACATCACATGTAGTAGAAAAGAGAATAATGAAAATAATAAACAAAATTAGTAACACGTTATACAAAGAAATTGGTAAAAAAAGTGTCAAGAATATCATTCTGAGGCAGAAATAGAGCATCCAGAGTTCATGTCCTTGGTTTTAATTTCACAGAAAATAATGAAATGCACAAGTAATGTAGAAATAAATAGCTTGCCTGTGGCAGTAAACAAAATAGGCACTACTAGTGGAAACTTAATTGCAAAAGAAAGGTGAAGTTAAATAAATAGCACTATTACTTCTTGCATTCATTGTCAATAGCATTTGAGATCAAATAAAAAATTAAACAGAGGAACACAATGTAATGGGAAAGAAGTTTGACTATTTTTAGCTTTCAAAATTACATAGCGATAAGGGCATTGGCTTGTCAAGGTTTTACTTTCTGTAAGGTAGGATCTTCATTGTCTGGGTTCCTTGCAGTATGTTTCTGTAAACATGAGCAGTTACCAAATGTTCAGAAGGTGTAAATCAACACATCTTTGTTACAGTCAATGACAGTGTAGAAAAACTGGTATATTTTGCTGGTTTGCATTACTTTCACAATATAAAGTGTCTGTATACATTGGATATTTAAAGGATCCACTAAACTGAGCTTACAGCTGCATTGATGAAGTATCAGCAAAAATTTGCTGGGGAATAAGGCTTAATAATTTTTAGGCAGATAGCCTTAACCATACGAGAAGGCAAAATCCTTTATTCTAGGTTTTGCCAATTTTTCAGCATTTCTGTTTTGGAGAGATAGCAAGTGGCTAAATGAGTGTGCAAAAGCCCCTAGCTCTCTCATAGCTGTGTGTAGGTGGGAACTATTTTAAACTGGTTTTATCTGTTTGTCACTAATGGTTGAGGCAATAATGACAGATGTTCAGTTACTCAATTATCTGTAGGACATCATTTCACCAATAAAAAAATCACAGTCTTCTGGTTCTGATCAAGTCTTTTATAGGTGATCAAAGTAGTATCATAGCTTTCATGCTGAACTTGATTTATCAGTTTCGGTGCTTTCAGGACAAAACTGTGTCTTTGAACACATACAAATAGATATGCAGCCTAATAACTTTTTGAAATGTAATGATTTTTTACTTCTCTTAATTTAAAATCTTCAGAGTTTAATGCTAAGAGTTATTTAGTCAAAAAAGATCCATCAGCTTTAACCATCTGTTTTCCTACTCTTTTTTAATGACTGGTATGTGAAAAATATGTGCATTCTACAGGGAATGCAAATTTCACGTTGGGGGAAGGTTTTGCCATTTATGGGAAAACTTTTTCATTTCTTAGACTTTTTTCTCTCTCATTTTTTCTCCATGAGGACAGAAGATAGAATAAACTGGGATTTTCAGACTGACAGTTGCCATGTTTATTTATTTCAGCTGAAATGTTATGATGTCTCTGGAGAATCTTCATCACAGTAATCTACTTTTCTAAAGTTTGACTGCACCTGCTTCCTTCAAGTTATGTTATAGGGTCTATTTATTTTTTCAAGCTCTTATCTGCTGTTTGGGCCAATGGTTTGGTTTTGCAGATTCAAATCAGATTGTGCAAAGGGATTGTGCCATAAAAAAGAGATTGAGGAACCCCTAAAAATCTCTAGATCCTAAATAGTTTGAGAGCAGAGGAGATAAAGATAAAATTAATAAAACTTCACTTAAAAACTTGAGTAAAGTTTTTATCCCATTGTCACATGAAAGGTGGGAGTTCAGATTTTTGCTCATTAGTGCCCCAGGAAAGTTGAGACCCTGGTGTCCGACAGGCTGTCAGCATCTCGTAAGGAGACCCTTCACCAACAGATTCACAAGATCGGAGGGTACCTCAACCTCCCGTGTTACAGGGAACTCAACAAAGCCAGGATTCCTCAGCGGGTCGTGCCAAGGTGCCACCCACCACTGGCAACTGCAAGGACTCACTTTAACAGTTTACAGAATAACACTTTTTATTAATACAAATTATGACAGATTAATAAGGTTTGAAGCTTGTTGGTGATAGTGTCTACTGCAAAAATATGTTTTAAAGCAATCTACTGATGCAAATATTAAGCAAGCACAAGCTCTTATACGAAGCAATCTAATTAAAATGCTATGGGGTAAACACAAGCAAAATCTCTAGTCTTAAAAGCAGGGTTTAATGCACATAGAGCATATTTCTCACCCAAGGCACCCCTCTGGGGTTAGAAAATAGACTGCTCCCAGCAGTTTTGGTGGAGGTCTTCTCCACTTTCCCCCATCCCCAACTTACTTTTATACTATTTTCTTTATGTTTGGGTGGAGGTTGAGTGGCTCTAGTCATAAATATTTTTTATTTCTGATTAGTGTACGTAATGGGAGGGGGGAGGTGACCATGATTTGGCACCTGAGGAGGGGGTTTGACATGGTTGTTGGCTTCAGCAGCAGAACATCTTGATTCTCCCTTATCAGACAGGTACTGCAGATGGTTTTGGTACTGCAGATGGTTTTAGTACTGCAGTGTTCTCCCATTCTGCTGGAATTAGAATGGACAGGGGGCCCATAGTCTCCACTTTGTTCCACACTCTGTTCTGTTTCTCTGAGCAGTTGTACTGGGGAGCATGTTGACTTCTGTCTGTCCAGCAGGTTGCAACTGCTTTTTACCTTAAAATTCTGAATCCCCTCTAGGTTTAACTCTATCCATCATTCCACACTCATATTTCCTCTTTTTTTTTTGTCAGGCAGAAGGTCTACATGGTCTATGTGGTCTCTAATACTCCAGTTTGTTTTGGGAAGGTTAATTTTAGCTTTTATAAGCCTGATGTTAACAACCTACTAAACACCCTTAGTAAAACCAGGACCGGGTTATGTGGGGCAGCGGAGTCCATGTGGTACTACATCTCACCAGACAAACAAAAATGCTTCTTGTCTCCTGGGGCTCTTTGAAATACTAGCATGACCAATATCCAACCCAGAGAAAATAGTAAGACAAGCTTAACTTCATCCTAGCTTTCTTTTATTCCCCGAGGCTATGACGTGGAGGTTTTTTTAGCATGCAGTGTAGAATCTCAGCTATTGTGTTTAGGAAATAAAAATCCGTAATCCATAAGAGGATTTTCGGATGTAGCTTTCTAGAATCCTATTTTATTTATTTCTATACTGGCCATCTTAATATCCTTTCTTCAGAAGTCAAAAGACAATAACAAACACATAGCTGAACAAGTCCAAGCAGCATTTATGGCACTTAATGCACACATAGAAACAAAGCAATTGGAAGAATAAAGGAACAGCTAAAGAAAAAGAAGCACAAATCTTTACACTGACACTTATTGTCTGGTAAGATTTTCAGTGTCCTATTTAACAGCCATTAGTTGGCAGATGCCAATTCTGGCTGGCATATTGGAGTCATTGCATTCAAACTTGTCATAAAGAGGACTAAGGTCAGATCAGATCATTTTAAACTGACTGACACATCTATGATTCCAGTCCCAAAGAATATGCTTTATTTGGGGAGTAGGCAGAAATTCTCTGTGTTTTTCTTGACAGTTGAAGAAGTTTTCATACCAGAATATGATTCTGATTTAAACAAGCAAGAGAGTTAAATGTCCAAGAAGTAAAGAAATCTTCCTTTAACCACACTAACTCTTCCAAGAAGAGGTGCCCATCATTTTTGGAAGCTGCCCTTTGGTTAAAAGATAGGGATAACTCAGAAGCTGTTTCATTTGATTCTGTATATAAAAAATGTAGAATAGTTCAAAATACTAGGAAAAAGCAGTTATTGCATAGAGTTCAGTTTGTCTTTGTATCTCCCTGGCTGTCATGCCAAGAAATCAATGTCATTAACCATAACAATAACACATAGCACTGTGTGTCTCTTATTTATCAAGAAATCTAAGAGCTTTGCAAAAAGTCCTGATAACAGCTCTCGGTAATTGGAACATGCAACATCAGTTCGTCTTTGTTAGATCGCTTCTTAATGCCACTCCACCATAGAGAGATATTTTCCCAGAAATCTCTAACCTTCACGGGCATTGTCTGAGTTGAAACCTTAAAGCAGTCTGGGGATTTTCATACACAGTTACAGAGAATTCAAGGAATAATTCTGATAAGTTTTCGCTGTTGCCGTGGTTATCTCTAATTCTGTCTCTGTATCAGTTCACAGAAGAAAATCAAATGTATTTTGCTACTCTTTCACTTCTCCTCATTTGCCCCTTACTTTGGAGGTATTTTCATTTCCTTTAGTAAACTTGAATCAAACTCAAACTTTATATAAAACATCTCAATATTTAGTTAATATTAGAGGGGGAAAAGTCACTGTTTTTCATTATTGGTAATTTCCGCTTTCTTCAGCTCTGGATGAGGAAAACAGTTTGTATTTTGCACTAACTACAGATAGTCTCTGAAAGAAAGCTCTAGAGAAATTCTGTCTGTGTCAATTGAAATGACATTTTTCCTGATACCAAAAACCCTTACGGTATAGAATTTTAAAAATAAACCTTCTCTTTACTTTAAGTGCTCATATGGGTCAATAAGAAATAGAAAACTCTTTTATGGAACTTGTTTTACCCAGTATAACTGAAAAAGTTCCACTGTTTTTAATACAGTTATACTATTTTAAAATAGTCATGTATCTTCTGTTAGACTCCTGAGTACACTTAATAAAACTGAATTATAGACTTGAGGTTTGATTCTGCAATTCTTTATATCTCTTCTATGGAAGGAGCTAAATTCACAGTAAAGTGAGTTACACTGGTCTAAAATTGTCACATATTAATGAAATAATGCAAGTTTGACAACTTAAACCAACATTTGGTAAAAACAATTTTATAAATTGCTCTCTGTTTTACATGGTATTAAGTAAATTGGATCTATGTCTATTGTTACTTACTCAATGTGTAAACCAGGAGTGACTCCATTGATATGGGCTACATAGTTATATCAGTTTAAAACTGTTATGACAGCAGAATCCTTATGGAAATCATAAAGACAGCAGAGTGTCACCTAGCATGGGTGGAATGTGGGTTGTTACCTGTAAAGATTTATCCTTGTTTGAAAAGGTGACCTGATAGACCTTGTGAGTCAGAAAAGGTGAGAAACCACCCATAATCTCACAAGAGAGGAGAGGATTAAATCATACTTCATACAAGGAAGAGTGAACATGCGGAGGCTGAGTGCAAAGAACTGTTTATGGCCATTACATATATCTATGAAGTTTTTTGGCTCAAATATGTGTCTATGTAGCTTCATGATCAACATAAGATGTATTCAAAAAGCCCAAGTGTCATTCTGAAGGCTAACACTAAGGCTGATATTATAATAAAGACACCAGCAGTAAGCTGCCTTTTATTTTTTCTTAAGTGGTTAAATACATACACACACACATACACCCACACAGAATGACTCTGACCTTTTGGGACACATACAAAAGGCTGACAAGGAAATAGCTTTTCCTTGGAGCACTGGCTTGTACTCTATATGTTTATTAAGCATCAAAAGCATTTCCTCATCCAGCTGAGAAAGGATTAATTCAAACACTTAAATGTGCCAGGTTTAAAAACTGTGCTCTTTAGATGATACAACTGTGTTCTTTAGATGAAAAAAACCACCATATTTTAAGAAGGAAAAAAAATTCTACCTGTGGCTAATACATGCTAATAATCTACAGCTTTGTTCTTCACCGAGCAGTGAGACAGAGAAGAGATGAACAAGGAGCAAAGATTTTTGAGCAGAGGTGCACAGAGGGCCCTGTTCTTCATGTTACAGCTCCCTTCTGTGGCAGACCCTCATCTCTGTACAGCAAGTACCCAGTTCCCTGAATGACCAACACTTTGATTAGGCATTTTTCTATCCCACTGATGCTATAGGATAATTACTCTCTTTAGTGTCAATGACATTATTTATGTGCTCCCCTGTCTCTTATAAAGGAGTGACAGTAGGACATGTGGCCACTCCTGTGCTCCTTTGGACAGATGGTGCTTTGATGTGAGGAGAAGAGCTATCACACAGGAGACTTTAAGACAGTGTGCTCTAACTTAAGATGCTTTTCCCACAGATCTGTCCATTTGTCAGGTACACATGATGTTTTGTTTGTATCCTTCTTGCTCGCTCAGATCCCTCATGAGATATTTTTTGAAAATACCTCAAGCTGAACCCCTCTGTCTTCCTTGGATATGCTTTCTTTGCTGAAAGTTTATGATGTTTATTGCTAAAAAAAACCAAAAGGTAATGGTGTCATAAGGAAAACAATAAAAATCCATAAAATAATTTTGTCTCTTTTTCTCTGATTTACTGTAGAATTCCTACTGTGAACCTAAAGAGCTACAACTATTGCATAAATATAAGCAGATTTGAAATGAGTTAAAGTCAAATCAAATTTAATTTATCCTAAACTGTAAATGAAATAATTTACTGAAAAAACAATTTTGACTTTTCCCTTTATTTCCTGTCCAGATACAAACAGATCTTAGTACTATTGAAACAAAGGGAATTTTGAGAAGAAAAAATATTATATGGTTGTTGATGATGATATGCAAAAGAATGTTATGATTCAGATTGTTTTAGCCAGGAAAATTACAGGCTATCATCAGCTGTAGAGATCAATAACTCTCAGCAGAGAACAAAAGGCATCCAATCTCCTATGTCTCTAAAAGCAAAGGACACACAAAGATAGGTGAGGCTTGAGGATGCCTACCAACATTTCCTGAATTCAATTCTGCACTCTATTCCTATTCACTGAGGTTGATTATTTAAACATTGCTGTTCTGAGCCTGTTCCAATTTCAATGTATGTAATAGGATGTGAAATACGATGGGAGTAATTTCAGACCATGCATGTGTTCATTATGATCACTGATACTAGAGGTCATCTATTTTCATGACACTCCAAGTTGAGGCTTCTATCACTGTGTAGCTGGCATGGGTTTAAGCATTCTTAATGAACAAGGGGATCGTTGCAAAACAGGGCATGAAGTATTAATATCAGGGCAGCTGATCCTCTAACTGAACAGCCTGAAAGGCACTCCTTTTCTCACCTAGCAGTGCTGGAAGAAGTGCTGTGAAAGGGTCTGAAGGCCAAGTCATATATTTTAGTAAAGGTCTCCCTGGTTCATTCTCTTATGTTGACTGCAGGAAGTTCTTTCTGATAGGATATTAATATTAATATGTATCTTTCATCTGTTTCTACTTTTAATTAATTAACTCAAAGAGCACCAAAGTCCAAAATCAATCTTAATGAAAATTTTATATCTTAACCTTTCTCCAAGAATGATCAAGTTTTTTCACCTCTACAGCTGATTTTTATGCTCTTCTCTGAAAATTTTAGTGCAGAGATAATGCAGATGAGCAAGCCCTACCCCTATCTACTTCAGGTTCTGAAAAATACTTTCTGAAGCTGGGTTTGATTAGAACTCATTATCCTGTAGCTAGCGGTGGGGGGAGGTTCCTCTTCCTAATGGAACTTCCTCCAGCTGGGAGTAGAATGAGTACCAGGCAGTGTACCATTGTGAGGTAATATGCATGATGTTTTACTGTATGATAAGGCACCAAGTACTTAGGAAGGAGATAATTGAACGTTTCTCCTTCTTACTTTTACACATTATAATCAGTCACAAACATGCCATGTTTACAGTTTCTAATGCCTTTCTACGTAACATCTAATGGTGGATTTTTTTTAGGAAAACCCTTCATCGTTTAAACCAAAAACGTATTTGTTTTCCTCTGTTCCTTGTCTTAAGTCAAGACACTATTTGAATGTGAAAGGTTCTCTCATTTTTCAAAGAAATAGCAAAACAAAAAATAAAAGTAAATGCCGAACAAATTTAGTAGAAAAAGGTGTTGGTTTGATTGGAAAAATGATAATGCTTGAAATATTTTACAAAGGTCTGCATGGATTCTCATTAATGTGAGCTTTGAAACTGAAGACAGAACATTTTCTGAAAAATATAATTTCCTTTCAGATTTAATTTACTTTCTTTTCTGTGAGAATTACTTGGAGTAGTTTTATGGCCTCCTCTGCTCAAGAAGCAGGCCCTAATGATGTTGTTGGGCCAAAACCCTGTAAATGCAACCAGAAGACCTCTAGGAGTATCTAGATATCTGTGAGTCACCACTCAGCAACTAACTTGCCTGTTAGTTCCTGCCAAACTCTTGTTGCCAGCTATTACTTAATCACATACACACACACATACACATTCATAAAAAAATCTACATAGCATGTTGATATGCCACAGGTTGTACAGCACGAATTTATGAGGTTCCTTCAGTATCAGTATTGGGACAGGAGGTGGACTCGATGATCCTTGTGCATCCCTTCCCTTATATGATTCTATCAGCTTTACATATGATGGTAATGGAAATATTCAGGTTGACTGCAAATATTTTCATACTTTTTTGTGCTTAGTCAACTTAGTTCAGTTTTTCTGTGACCCTTGAGTCTTAGTGAATTTCTCTGTGACCAATTGGTTGATTTTAATAACACAGCCATTGCTGCAATGACTGTACATTTATATACAAATAACAAAGTAAGGGATTTGACTCAAGTCAAGCTTTCCATATATGCTACTTAATGTAAATGCCTTAAGGCTTTCCAAAGGAGTAATCTGGTACCAGTGACAGACAAGTGAAGAAGGTACTATTTTTTGCTAAAAATTGTAAATTCAGTTCTGAAGTTGCAGAAGCATTTACTGACTTCCCTGACTGGAAGACAGGCAAAATAAAATTCCTTAAGCAGGATACTACATTTGCTATACAACTGCTGCTAGTTAAGAGATTTGTAAAGATGTTAAAAAACCTCTTTTATTTCCCTTTCATAATTTAGACATTCTGAGATGCAGTTAATACTGTATCTGTGTATTCCATTATGAACATTGAAATATGCACTGAGCAAATAGCAGAACTACAGAATTCTATGCCAAAGGATGCTATGGATGTTAAAAAAAAATATGTGGCTTCAAGAGGAAACTGGACAAATATATGCCAGAGAATCTCTTGAGAATTGCCAAATATTGCCATACCAGGAAGATATGTAAGATGAAATTTTTTGAGATTGGGAGAGCATGTTGAAAAGTATCATGTAGCCTTAGCCTGCCTTTTCTCTGCCTTAGATATTTCCTCTAAGGAATAGGATTATAGGGCAGAGTCTTAGAACCCAGCTAGACCTTTCTTGTCATCTTATGTACAGCAGCATAACCATCTTTCAAAAATACTAAGTAAGGCCCTGAAGAATCATTAAGATCTGCTTCTTTCATAACTAACCCTACTTCTATTGCAGAGACATATAACTACAGTAAGTCACGGAACGAACTTTTCAGTTGTAATATTTTCTTATCATTCTTGCCTTTGAAATATACAAAAGGAAGGCACATCTCACTTTTCCCAGATTCACCTGTTTCCTTTCAGATTCTCTATACCTAGAAATTTTAAGAGAAAAAGCACCCCATTCAAACCAGGAAGCTGCCTTGTAAGAGGAAATGACCTCTTGGAGAGTACATTATTTGTTCTCCAGGGGACTAGGTAAGGCCACCTCTCATCCTGCAGATAAAACAGTCCCCACTGAAAATTCTGTCTACATAAAGGTATATTTTCTTGTGGCAAAGAAATTCAGGCATAGAAGCCAGCATTCTGACAAAATATGATAGAAATATAATACCTGGGACCTAACCTAATTAAAAAGAGGCATATTTGGTCTTGGAATTATTCCATATGGCTCTCTAGAGAGAAAAGTGGTTTATGAGATCTGACAGCTTCAAAACCTGCATGTTTTCCTCCTCATTGATATGAATGATGGTGAAGTAACGATATTCAGGTTTGATAAAAACCCTTTGATATGTGCTGATAAAAATAATGCAGAATAACCTAGACAGATGCAAGTTCCTAGTTTCTCAGTGGTAAGAAAAAATATTTTTACTGCAGACCACAATATTTTGCCCTACTGTGTGATTCTTAACTGAATTTGTCAACTGAAAGGATGGCATAGAAAAATTTGTTCATGAATTTGCACGTTTTGCTGCCTGTGTCAGAAAACTGAAAAAACAAGAAAAGGCTAATAGGCATGGTTAGACTACCACTACACAACAATATATTTAGGCATGAAGAAATAATTTCTGGAAGCATCGACATTTTACAGACAACTAGAGTCTTATCTTGATTAGACTACTAAAGGCAGTCCAAAGAGCGAAAAAAGGGGAAAAAAGTAGCATCAAAGTTCTGATTGGTGATATGAGCAATGGCCTCTGTTATATTAAAAGAATATCACAATATTGTCTTTATGTAAATCCTTCAGCACTGAAAAGGCTAAAGGATATTGGCAATGGAGACATCCTAAGTCTCTTTGCTATTTACGGAAGGCTCCTAACATGGGCAATTCTTATCATGCTTGTTTACAAGAAGAACACTTACCTAGAGCAATTCCCTGTCTCTTTGAACAAATATTTACACTTGCAAGTAGCTTTACACGTGTGAGTAGTCTCATGTGTGATTTTGGTAAGGTTATTGACATGCTTGCAGAATTAGAACAAGCTTTTGCAAGCTGTAAATATTCTGTACTTTTTCTAACTATTTCTCAACTTGCTAAAATTCTTCTGATGCACTCTAGTGTCTGAGAAAGCCCTGGGACTATTATATATAGACATATATTTATATCCATTAAAGCAACCTAGAAAATATAGATTGAGTGTATATTGTTTAGAAAATCTTGTTTTGCAGTTTTTTCTGTTGTGTAGCTGATTGCTTATTATTATAAACATCAGCAGTAAACCAATATTCAAATATGCAATTTAATGGTATTTATCATATGAAAGAAAACTCTCATTTTTTTCGTGTTGTCACATACCTAGAACAAGAAGACAATTTTTAGTGACTGCATTGCCATTACATGGAACAATGCTCTCTGCCTCTGCACATAACTGAATATGCCAGCAATCAGATGGATTTTTGAACAAAAGATTAAACAGGCACTGCCATTCCACAGCGAATTCAAACAATATTTTAGCATTGCTGAAATATTTGAAAATAATCCATGAAGTATACTGTTAAATATGTTAAGAGTCAAAAAAAATCAACAAATTATTTCAACTTTCCCAGAGAAACTTGAGGTCTGCCTGCCACTTGTACAGGGTGTATTTTCTCATGTAGAAAAAAAAATTCTTTAAAAAAATCCATCAGAAGAAAAGCTATAGTCTTACATTCACATGCATATAGAATTTAAGTGTCACCATTAATTTTCATTTAATTTTAGTTTCTTTAACTGATGTTAGGAAATACTATATCTGATTTTCTCACACTTGTGGAAACAAATAGATATGAACTAACCTTTTAATGCCAGACTATACACCTTATGGCCTTTGGCAGTTTCACTGGTTCTTTGAAGAATAAAAAGAAGGAATTCAAACCTCCCTCTGCTGGACCAGCAGAAAACAACTACCTGGTTACTTCAGCTGAATCTTCAGATTTGGATAGATATTTAACTTGACACAGTAAGGTCCTACTTATTAATGAAAATTAATTGTAATATTTTAGTAAGTTAAATAGACTTGGGTCAACCTAATTTTCATATGCTTGTACAGCATATACTGTTGCTGCAAAACTGTGTAAGTCTGTCAAAGTTTTGCTTTGGTCATTGATGGCAAATATTTACTAATTTTTTTTCTGTGTGTGCAATTGCAATGAAAGAACCTGAAAGGGGTACTCATTAGGTCTGTATTAGCTAAATTCATTATCTAGGAAGTCATAGAATAATAGACCTTAATAAAGCCTCAGGACATCATTCAGCTCGTCCTTTTATCTTGAAGTAGAATTAACTATGTGTGTGCCATTTCTGTCATCAATTATCTCTGAATCTCAGATATTCTTAAAGCTCTGTAGTTTTCACACTCCTCCCTATCATTAAAATATTCAAAAAAATTTTTCTTCATTTGAATGACTTTTAGTAACATCCTATTTTGTCCTCACAAACTTTGTTGTTTTTTCCCCCAAGATCACACCTTCCAAAGATGACTGTTATTTTTTAAGACAAACTCCTACTGGTTTCAGTGACTGCCTGTTATTATAGTAGGATTCTATGAACAATAATTTTGCATTCTTCTCATATACTGCTTTCATGATTATGTACACTTTGATCACATTCACACTTTCCAAACTAATTTTTCCCAACATTTTTCTCTTCTTCATGTGTGTGTACTTTATCCCTTTAGCCATTTTTAACTACTTTTCTCTATGCACTCACTAACTCTGTTATAGCCTTCATGAAATAGAGGTGCCATAACAGCACACAGAACTCAAGACGTAGAAGATGCCTTCCCTCTTGTTCTCAGTAGTCTTCCTGATGCCATCCATCATTTAGTTGGTTGTTTTGGCCGCCACTGAACACTGGGATGGTGGTTTTGGAGAACTGTCCATGACAAATCCACTTTTTCCTTCCTAGAGTGCAACTGCTGGTAGATAAGAAAAGATTAATGATGCAAAAAATTTCTTTTCAGGGATATCTCATGCTTCTAGCTGCTCAGACAAGGTCAGGGTGATACTAAAGTAGAGTAGGTACTGTGCATTAATACAATTTTCTGTATATTCCAAAGCAGTTTTATAGATGGAAGAGTTCAAAGTGAGTGAAAAAGTGGGCTCATTTTTAAAAAGTAGAATGTAAGAATGTGCCATTAAAAAAAAAAGAAAACAACAACAACAACAACAAAACCAACTTCTGAAGCTATAGTTTTGTACTCCTACTAAAAAAAATGAATATCATAAAGGCGAGCACTGAAGCTCAAGAAGGAAATTAAAATGTCATGTTTTGTTCAGTCAGCTTTTTTAGTTTGAGATTCTATTTCTCATATAAATGGTGATTCAACACTCTTGCTAATGTTCAGAACAAAACCCTATATTTTACTTCTTAGGAACTTTATGTTTTACTTTTTAAGAAAATTAAGTGTCTCAAGCGTGTCTTGTCTTTGAAATGGGAAGAAAGCCAAGAAATCTAATGGTTTTTGGCATATTTGGAGAAGTACCTTGTATGATGTAGGTGTGGATAGTGCATCTGTTAGCCAGTGAATCATGCAATAGCATATTCCCTGGTTTTGATTTTAAAGATGATTGTTGTGCCAAGACATATCAAAAAAATATGAACATATCTATAAGAAGAAAGATTCTCGCTGCAATGAAATTTGCTCAGTCACCGAGTAGCAATTGAAGGGAAAGAGCATGGCATGACTGTAGTCATGGGACTACTTACATGGCAGAGGTGATATGCAGTTATTCAGGATGCATAAAAGTAGGTGCTGAAATAAACAATATTCAGAGAGTGTGAGTATTCTCAAAGGATAGTTCTGTGAAAGTTTAGTGCCTCTAGAGATCTGATGTAATGTCTCTAATGGTTATTGTAAGTGGTCTGTTCCTCTCAGTGCCAATGATCAAGTCATTCTCATTCACGGGGAAGTTTGGGGTAGTGGAGAGTATGTTTCAAGGTAGATGCACAACATATTTACATATTGCAAGCAGCATCTAGGGAAATTATCAAAGTTCTTTCATCTGAAATTAATACCTACTATAATTATCTTGAGGTTTCGCCACAGGATTCCTTTTTAAAATCTTGCATCTTTCACTGGTTCTTTAAATCAGTCACATGATAGACTATAAGAGTAAGAGTAAGAGTTTTATAATGGTATTAGTTTTATGAGCTAATTTAATAAAATACAACATGCCAGAAGCACTAATAAAAAGAAACATCCTTTTCAGATTTGCTGCCTTGAATAACCTTTGCTACAAAATCCAAAATGCACACTGCATTAATGTAAGCTAATTATTGCACCTGAATAAATACATAATACACCATGGTACATTTTTGATGACACAAGTCAGTCCCATTTTGCCCAAGTCAACTGCGAATGGTGACTCATAGTAAATTGCAAATTAGAAGACTTTAATATGTCCTGACTTTTGCAGTATGTCTGATC
Source organism: Neopelma chrysocephalum (assembly GCF_003984885.1). Classification (NCBI taxonomy): domain Eukaryota; kingdom Metazoa; phylum Chordata; class Aves; order Passeriformes; family Pipridae; genus Neopelma; species Neopelma chrysocephalum. The sequence continues at coordinate 21,640,044 of NW_020897689.1, forward strand.
CATGGATGCAAGAAAGGAGCAGAGAACCATATAATCTACAGCCCTCCATTTCTTTTTGGTAGTGTCAGACAAGCCACTTGGTTTGTCTACAGGAATTTTGCACGTGAAAAGAAAATGATGTTGCATTTTACTTTTTTGTACATCTATGCTGAGCTACCAGTCACCAAAACTGGAAGAGAGTTTTGTTAAAAGCAATTGTACCACTTAATAAAAACATGTGTCTAGTCTAAAAAGGAATGCATCAAATAAAAATGTTCAAGAATTATTCCCCCAAAAAATTTGCATGCTTTCAAATCCAAGAGTACAGCTCAGGTAGTGAGGTTCAGACTAGATATAAAATCAACATTTTAAAGTAAATAACTTGAACAACTTACTAACAACAGTGTTGCATTCTTTTTCAGCATCAGTCTTTAATGAGGGCTGGGTAGATTTTGAAAAGAAAAGGCTCAACAAAAAGTCAGGAATTGATAAAGAACTAATATTTTATTACTGAATGTGTAATAGATATCCCACTTTCATATGTATTATCTGCATTTGTGATGGTGGGGGGGAGACGAAGGAAAAAAATGTCGATTTGCTTTTGAATACATCTTCTTCAGGGTTCGGTCTCAGAAATTGGAAACTGTAAACATTATAGATTATCTAAAATTAACCTTTTATTGAGAAATAGATCTTAATAGTGGAAGTAATTAGTGAAACATTAAATATCCATCAAAAAGTTTTTCAATAAAAATATTTTCTGTATTTTGCTAACTGGTTTTGAATAAGCCACCCTCAGATTGCTCTGGCAAAGTTGTAGCGGGAAGCGTCTCATTCAGGACTTCAGTTCTATAGCAGAATAATTTCCCTACTTCATAGAATCATAGAATCATAGAATTAGCCGGGTTGGAAAAGACATCTGAGATCATCAAGTCCAACCTTTGACCCACTACCACCGTGGTTACTAGACCATGGCACTAAGTACCACGTTCAATCTCATCTTAAAAACCTCCAGGGACGGAGAATCCACCACTTCCCTGGGCAGCCCATTCCAATGCCTGATTACCCTCTCTGTAAAGAATTTCTTTCTAATACCTAACCTAAACCTCCCCTGGCACAGCTTAAGACCATGCCTTCTTGTCTTACTGCTGATTGCCTGGGAAAAGAGACTGACCCCCACCTGGCTACAACCTCCTTTCAGGGAGTTGTAGAGAGTTATGAGGTCTCCCATGAGCCTCCTCTTCTCCAGGTTGAACAACCCCAGCTCCCTCAGCCTCTCCTCATAGGACTTGTGCTCGAGTCCCTTCACCACCCTCACTGCTCTTCTCTGGACCTGCTCCAGCACCTCAGTATCCTTCCTGAACTGAGGGACCGAGAACTGGACACACTACTCAAGGTGTGGCCTCACTGGCGCTGAGTACAGGGGGACAATCAGTTCCCTGCTCCTGCTGGCCACACTGTTCCTGATCCAGGCCAGGATGCCATTGGCCTTCTTGGCCACTGCTGGGCACACTGCTGGCTCATGTTCAGCTTCCTGTCAATCCAAACTCCCACGTCCCTTTCTGCCTGGCTGCTCTCCAGCCACTCTATGCCCAGCCTGTAGCGCTGCATAGGTCTGTTGTGGCCAAAGTGCAGGATCTGGTACTTGTTGAACCTCATCCTATTGGAATCAGCCCAGCTCTCTAGTCTGTCCAGTTCCCTCTGCAAAGCCCTCTTGCCTTCCAGCTGATCGACACTCCCCTCCCAACAGCTGCTCCTAAAATACAGCAGTAGAAATAAGCACACTATTAAATTCCTAGAATGATGGTGGTAATTTTTTTTTACCATCTTATCAATGTATTATTTTATTTAAAATATTACTTCCAAAAGGAAAGACTAGCCTGTCACTTAACTGGCTACCTACTCAGGAAAAAAACCCCCACACAACAGATAATACAAATACCTGTAAAAAGATTCATTCTTTATTGTCTAAATTCAAAATATTCATTGCTCAGTTAGGACACATAGGTTTTGAGCTTGAAGCATCATCTGTGTTCTATCTAGGGTAGATGCAAAGGGCCAGATCTATTTTTAATGTGAACCTCCAGTTTGAAGGTTGTGGCAAAGATATTTGTGGAAAAGCTTTGGTGCAGAAAAGCTCTGCTTTATATTTGTATGCTTTTTAAAGCATTTATTTATATACAATTTTTGTTGTGTATTGAAGCTAATTTTTTTTTGATGGCTACTAATGCTACATTTAGGAAGTCCTGGAGCAGCAAGCAGGTGGAACCAAGCCAGCATGACTGCTCAACAGATACTGGCCTCTCAGAAACACGGGGGGAAAAAAAACAACAGAGAAAAACAACAGCTGATTTCATCCTGAGACCTTTTAGCAGCTACTTTCTAGCTGGATCCAGATGTCAGTATCATGAATGCCCCTTATTCTCTTCCACAATTAACAGTGGAAAGATGGTTAAGAGCAGAACTTGAACTGTCTTGAGCTGTCTTTCAGTTGTGACTTTTTTCCTTCTCTAAGAATACCAGAGAGATTGTCATGGCTAGAGTGTTTTTCTGTCTGAAGGTGAGCCTTTTTACCCTGAAAACCTGAACAAGTTGTGCAAAAGTTGTCTAATATAGGATAGAGGTTTAACAGCTGAAACAGGCAGACAGTGAAGCTTCTATCTCTGACAGCGAGTAGAGCTTATTTTGCACAGTCTTTTAATCCTCTCTAGATTGTGAATACCATTTCAGTTCAGGCAACTTTGAGTCACCTTCAGGCAGAAACTACCTGTCTCCCTTGAATTTTTGTAGCATTCAGCCTCATATTTTTAGATGCTCTGGCGTGGATCTAGGCTACCTAACAAAGGTAAATGGAACGTACAGTCTCTTACCCTGTCGAAGAAGCATGTAGCCTAGTGACAGGGCTGGGACTGATGGTTAGCTATGTAGGCTGTCAGGTTAACCCTACATTAATAGCAATCATTGTACTTTTGAGATTTCACTTCCCACACCCACCCACTCCATTTGTTGAAGAGGAATTTACAGATTTATAGAGGCTTGTGATCAGATGAAATATTTGGGGTTTTTTTCTAAGTAATGTTTCTCAAACTTGAGAAAACAGTGGATGCTTTTAATCAGAGGTCGTGGAGAGAGGGTGAGGAAGTAAGAGATTTATCTGGCATTTTGTTAAGAAGGACAAAGAATACCACAGTATTCCGTGATACTTTGCGTAAGACTTTAATTTAATGCTGTTAAGAGAAACTGCTAACAATATGCACACTGTGCTTCTTATAGACACACAGAAATAAGATCAGCAGGGAGTGGGGCTTTTTAAAATATTGTTGTTTTGCAAAACATTTGGAGTGCAATGGAATTTAAGATAAAATCCTTTACACACGTAAATACACCACCATATGTACTTGTTGTTAAAAGAGATATGCTTTATTTTGCATGAAGTGTACCCTCTAAATGTCTCAAAATAAAAGACTTTCATTGCCAAACTTTGGGCTTTATCTGGCATGTTGTTGACTTGCATCCCCTAATGTTTCAACACATTTGTTACTTAGACTGAAATGTTTCTCTGTTTATTTGAGATTAAAGGTTTGGATTTGGTAGAAGTGGGTTTCAACACCAAGATGAAGAAACTTAAACTACTGTCATGTTAGTGATTTTGTTTTGTTGATTTTGGGGGCAGGGAGGTATGTTTGGTTTTTGCTGCTTTGGAGTTTTGTTGTTGTTGTTTGGATGAGTTTGATTTTGTTTATTTTTTATTGTGTGTTTTATTTTTTTATTTGTTGTTTGTTTTGGGTTTTTTTAGTTAAAACTTAATTCTTGGTAATGTGAAATCCTGAACTATCAGTGATGGAAAATTTCAAAAGATTTAGCTATATAGTTATTTATATTTGTATAAAACCTTTTTAATCTCTTTGTTTGATGGACGATAATATCTTCCGTTTGCTGTATAAAAGTATTTCTAGAGAAATTCAATTACTTCATCTTTTCTCTCATACCAGTATGGTATGCTGGCTCCAGTTTGCCAGCTATTGTGGTTTCAGTGGCAGGAAATTCAGATAAACATTCAGACTTATTTGTTTTGTCGTCACAGTGTACCAGTTCTGGTAGAGATCATCACAATTGGTAATCTTTTCTTTCAGAAATCTCAACCCACGCAGCAACATCCAGGGAGAAACTCTGCCTCAAGAGTTGAATCTAATCAGAGACCAAGCCAGAGAACAAATTCTCCTGCTGCTTACACAGCTCTTTCTAAATGCAGAAGCTTACATGACAAAACCTGCTACAAAACAGCATAGTTTTTCATAGTCTGATCACATGCTAAGGAAAATAACTTGGAGGAATGTGTAGAAAAGCCTTGCTGATGCTTGTTATTGCACTGTAAACACTGAATCTTGTTGCAAGGATTATGTACTGCAAGAAAAGTCAAACAGTGAAAAAGCCTAGGAACCAAATAAGAGAATACGTAATATAAGGGACATTCCAATAGTGAAAATAATGTCTCTGTTTTCTAGACTGATTATACTGCGTTTACATTTCAAAGACATTTTTTGTGTTTTCTTGATATCTCATAGAGTTTCTGCATGGTGTGCATGGTATGGTTGTTTTGAGGATTACAGACTCTGGTCAGCCAATGTCACTGTGACATATTTATTGCTTTTTAGCACTGATGGGAATTAGGGGCCGCTGGAGTATAAACCATAACTGGTAATCAACCTCCTTTTTGCTCTTTAATCACTACGTGTGATTTTATGGTGTCATCCTCATCTTTCTGCTGAAGATAAAGGGCTTTCACTTGAAATGGAATCTTTTGTCAACTAAAGACCTGTTGCATTCATGTTTAAAATTTAAAATTCAAATTAATCTCTAGTATGCTGTTACCAGTGTCCAAGCCTAAAATACCTTTTCTTAGAAATCTTTTGATACTCAAGGGTATCCTACCTCTTTGGTCATTACATTTCAAAGAGCAGAAAAATATGAAGAAACCTCAGTTACATAGATATGCATATATGCATACATTCATACTTTACGTATAGACATACATTTGTAAGAATAGATATGTATGTATATATGATTACATATTATGAGAATTCCCTAATATGAACTCTCATCTGTTTGCACAACTGTGTAATTGATAATACAAAATTAATTTGAGCCTTCCATGGTATATAGATAATGATTCCATTTTTATATCAAACCCCTTGGAACAGAAGGGTTTTTTCAGACTTCTTAAATGATTATGCCTTAGCTGAAGTAATTTTATTAACTATAATTTTTGTTTAACTAAAAACCCAGATCATGAGCTTTATCATTTAGGGACTTATTTAAAATTTTGATAATAACAATTCAAAGGAAAGTAGAAACCACCATCCGTGAGTTCTAAAATTCTTTTTATTAAAGAGAGGATTTTCTGTCCTGGAGGGTAAATTCTAGAGGATACTTTGAAAACCTGCAAGAAAAGAGCATTATGGCATCTCCTACTTCTTGTTACATTCCTAGAAATGACAAAGAAAGAAAAACTTTGTAAGGGGTTTCAAATCCTTTGAAGAAAAGTTTCCTATATTTTTTTTTCATTTAATGTGCTCTGTTTTTATTTTTTTAAACTTTATGGCAGTCTTCAGCTTAATGTATATGAAGGAAAAGATTCTGAAATGAACAAAACCCAAAATTCACAGGTTCAAATTTCACATCAAATTTCATTTATTTTCTCTGCATTCTATTAACATATCAGGATAGATATGTAGAAGATTGACACCATTTCTGAAATTAAAATTTTAGTATAAGACATAGTTTGCACAATTATTAATCAAAGAGAAATCCATGTAACCCAAATAAAAAAAAAATCCATTGTCTTGATGAAGTATATTATTTCAGAGCACTATAATTATCCTGATAGAGAAAAAAATGACATATACAAGAATGTGATAAGAAAATGCAGATTAATATTAGTAGGAGCAGTGATAGTACTAGTAATAGCAGCAGCAGTAGCAGTAGTAGCAGTTTTAATTGATAATTCTATTAGCCAACAGTTACATCTTTCAAACAAACAAACAAACAAACAAAAACCAAACAACCCACCAAGCAAAAAAAATGTCACTCTCATGAATGCCATTGGGCAAACAGGTGCCTGTCAGCTCTTAAATACTGATGGTGAGTGAGTATCAGTACCCCAGTTCCTGTCTCACTCTCCCCATTCACCAAGCTCATCTCACTTCTTTGCTGTGCTGCACCGAGATAATGCTTGCTTTGTCACTCTGCATGCCAGGCATCCTATGACCACGTCCATATGACACTTGGGTCACTTAATGGAAATGTGGGGTTGCAGCTAGGGGTCTGCTCTGAAATAGTAAAGTTCAGTCCAAAGATCTTTGGAGAGGGTCAAGACAGCAGGATTCCAAACTCACCACATAACCTACCTGAGTTTCATCACTTGTCATATGGTCCAGTGCTGGGATCTCAAAGGTTAAAAGAAGATAAATTAGGGTATCTTTAAAGTATGTGTTGTAGGGGATTTCTCAGAGAAGTACTGAGGTAAGAGATAAGTCAGCACACTCCTGCAACTTTAAAAGAAGCGTTTAAATATTCCCATGAAACAATTTGTAAATTAGTAGTTTAACACTTTCAAATATAATTCTTTAATTGACTATGCTTTTTATTTTGTGCTGTTAGTCTCACTTTTTCCTATACAATATTATGATTTAATTTTGTTTGCTTTGCTTTTTTTATTGGGCCCAAGCTTGTACAATCAGAACCTGTTTTCACAATGATCACAACCTATAAAACTCATCGTTTACAAACATTTTTGGAGGCAGGACTTGAGTTCCAATCCAGTCTCATTATTGAATGTCTGTGAGATTTATTCATGAGTATTCACATATGTGAGTTACTGTTACTCTTGTCAGTATTGTCTGTTTACTGCAGAAGCTCTCTAGAAGAATGACTGTATCTCTGAATCAAATCTCCTTGACTCTAATAGATTCCATCTGGAGGGCCTACGTGCCTGTAAGATCTCTAGTACAATTGAGAGGACCCTTTGTGCAGCAACTTTAATGTAGTCTTCTGAAATCTTTAAACGTTTCCAAGACAGGTCTCTATTCCATTCACTTTCAAATGAGTTACTCATTTCAGTGAGATTACTTCAAGCCTTTCAGTATCTTTTGCATGACAAAAACTAAGCTAGAAATTCATATAGGATCCACATCACAAAACAGCATAATGTTTGGTCTAATGATTAGGCTAAAAGCCAGAAGGAGCTAGCTATGCCAGCTCAGAGACAATGAGCTCTCACTATTCAGCATCCCACTTCTTTCACTGATTGATAGCAATAACTGTGATTTTGCAGTCCTTGATTTTGAGTATTGTCATTAGGTTTTTTTAAAGTTGGGCAACAACAGTTCCTGTTAGTTTATTGCAGATGAGGTTATAGCATCTGTAGATCCCGAATAAAGTATTGATTTCATAACCTTTCTGTTCTCTTATACACTATGGCTCTGTAAAAGTGAGCTTCTTATCTTAGGATACTAAATAACTTGACAGATACTTAACCCTCCCTAGTTCCCAGAGGGTTTGATTACTCTGTGCATCACAGGAATGACAAAGTCAACTATAAAACCATATGAAGGTAGCACTGTAGCAACATAAAAATACTAAAAAAGTAATTTTTACTCTCTTTAATAAGCCCTGAGCATTTAATAAATGAAATAAGTGTATGTAATCTAAAATAACTGAAGACTGTTACTCGGACATTTTTTTAAACTCCCATATTTTACAATCACTTTTAAAGATCTCTTTACCTAATTAGTATTGTTATTGTCAAAAGAATTTTTGATTAAGTACTTCCCATATGATTTTATTTCCCTCTGATAATTAACAGGTTGCATGCTATCTGTACCTCAAGTGAATTCTTCTGATTTAGAAGTGTCAGAATTTAAGTAAAACCATTTATTTCTGTTTTCTTCTGTCCAACAGCACAAATAGGTATTCAATGTCAATGTGTATGAAATGATCTCCATAAGCAGAAGTGAACCCTAACTGAGCTGAAAGTGCCTGGAGTCACAGAGGAAATCACATCAGTTCAGAACACCTAGTGTTTGCAAAATACAACCAGGCTTTCCATACCTCTGGAACTCTGAATTCTGCTCTTCCAAGCCAGACCCTTCTTGGACTGTACAGTGACTTCAGTCCAACTCTTTTCTGCAAAAAGAAGGGGTGTGTGAAGAGAAGGGCTGGCACACGTGCCAGACATGGAGCTGGGTCTTGTCCAGGGTGGATACCCATTTCAGGTTCTCAGTATTTTGGACACTGCCAAAGTCTAGATCTAGTCACTAAATACTTGTGTTGCTTGTTCACGACACACTTAGATGGTCCCAAGCATGTACTAAGGACTGCTTCTGTCATGGCATCCCCCTGCAAGGGAAGGGGTTGGTCAGAATACAAGTCTGAATGAGAGATTACTAATATTGGAGATTGAAGCCTAATATAATAAAAATTGTCATGAAATGCCCAGTCCCTCTTTAGCTGTGTTTTACCTGTCAAGTTTTCTCTGTGAGACTATGATGACTAGATTTAAAAATGTGTATTTATGCATGCCATGAAGTATGTGCTCTGATCTTCATTTGATAATGCTGAAAAATGATGATTGTGCGTGATACTGTTGCCTCACTCTATGTTAGTGTTACCTTATGTCTATAAGGTAACAAGTATTTTGGCTACTGTTAACCACCAGATTAGTTTCACTGGGATCCTGCAGTAATTGCATTTCAGAAATCATTTTTACATAGTATTACCACTATTGATGGAGGGGCATAAACATAAGGCATACAGGCCAATGTGGTCAGCCATATGTTCAATTTATTATTTAATTAAGTCAACTTTTATACAGTTTAGTTTGTTTTGGGCACATGCTTACAACAAGGTGATTGGATAGCTCAGTCTGTACACGCATCTCATGTCTCCAGTTCATTGGACCTGATGTTCTGTCCATGCGATCTGAAGTCATACTTGGCATGTAGAGGCCTTCCTAATTAGGGGCTTTCTGAAATCTGCAGGTGCACCTTTATCTCTAATTTCTCAAGGCTTTCTTGCTATAAACATGCAATATTCTCAAACCTTATAACTAGACACACAGCTAACAAGTATAAACATTGCATATTTTCACACAGTCTATAAGTATAAACATTACACCTTGCAACCATGTCAAGCAAGGCCTACAGAAATGCAATAGAAATTGTTCACCCAATTTGAATACTGCAACATACCACTTTACTCTAAAAATTCTTGAAACTGTTACTTTGATTTTTTTTGTCTTGACAACTAGAACCATATATTTCTAATTTATGAACAAGTCACAAAAAGTGCTATCTCTAAATGTTTTCTAAAATTTAAGGATAATTGAAGGAATTGTCCTTGATAGAAATCTTTTGTATGGCTACAGGAATAAATGCACTAAGAAACTATCACCCCCTTTCTGAGAAAAGTCTTCAGGTAACATTTATGGGTACAGATAGACATGCACATAAACACATATATATAAATCCATACTTCTGCTATGTACATATATATACATGTAATATATATACACACACACATACACACACACTCAATCTGGCTTTGCAGAAAACATCTGTTAGTGATTGTGGTTTGATTTGCTTCCATGAGGCATTAAGTTCCTTTATCATAACCATCTGTCATTTTGCTGTGTATACTGAATTAATTACAGAATTTTAAACAGCTCATTTAAAACAAACCACAAACAAAATTACTATATGGTGAGAGCAGTTTATGAATAATATCTGTATTCTTACTGTGAGGAAAGTAGCCACTTTTAAGATTCAGTAATTTAAATTGTCTCTGAAGTTTTGGGGGCGTAATATTAAGTTCTGTAATGTAAAGTAGCTCATGCTTTTATGAGCAAACCCCAAATCCTTCAGAATTACTAAACTACACAAAAATCAGTGTAAAGGGAAAATAAATTTAATTTTTATACTCCATTTATTCATTCGACAGTGGGAGATCAAACCTTCGAATGGTACTTTGAAGACAAATTAACTTTTGGCATAAGTAAGAGCAGTTCTCTGAGTCAATAGAAGTACAACATTTACATTTGCTGATATAGAGCCCTGGATTTACTTTAAACCTCCATTTTCAGCACAGGTACAGGAGGCTTGTTTTTAGAAAGCTTTCCTATCTTAAACCTCTGTATATTTTAGGATAGTTTTATGTCTTTTCATTATCACCATCAATGCTATAATACTGTAGGGGAAAGGCATATTACGGGATCACAGAATGTGCTGAGTTGGAAGGGACCAACAAGGATCATCGAGTTCAACCCTTAGCCCTGCACAGGACCATCCCCAGGAGTCACACCATATGCCTGAGAGTATCATCCAAACGCTTCTTGAACTCTGTCAAGTTCGGTGCTGTGACCACTTCCCTAGGAAGCCCCTATATCCCATTGTCTTATTACAGTTTCATGTAGGACAAACTGGGAACAAATATAAAAACTGTGACTCTCTTTTATATGTGTGAGCACTCTTTAACTAAGCTGTGTAATAAACATTAGAAATGGTCAACCTATTTTCTTAAAAAAGAAGCCATGATATTATGCATTAATTAATTCTGAGAGAGTAGACAGAGGGAATATTTGGGTAAGTGCTTGCCAAGAGTCAGGGCTGAACAGTCTAACTCATTATACTAGCTATGTTCTTTATTCCTTTGCTTTTATAGTCTGTACTAATTACAGAGACATTAGTAAGATTAGATGTTCCCAGTTGTGCCAGTTATGCAACAGTACATCCCGATTTTTGATACAAATATAGTTTCAGTTGAAGAATATATCTAGTGGCTGTTAGCCTTCCACATTTCAAGATACAACCTCTGACAGATTCTAAACATGTGGCTGGGCTCCTTTATGTCTTCATTTGCTCTCTCATAAAAGACCTCCACCTTCTCACAAATTGTTAAACAATTACTTTGCTTATCATCTGCAATGTGCATTATAATTTCATCACTTTCAATCTGAATTCTTGCTGAAGATCATGCATTCCTTTGATCTTTGAGATAAAAGTAAAATTCTCAGTAAGTATGTTTTTATTGGCATCTTTCCAGCTTTCCTTTCTTATTCTCTATAACCAAACAACAGCATATCAACATTTTAAAATACCGATCTGTCACTATTTTAAGTACTCAGTCCCATTTGCTCTTAATTATTGCACATTTAAACTGAAAATTTTCCATTTCTAAAGATGATATAGCCTTGTATATATTCTAATTAGGCAAACTAAATTCATTTAGACTACATTATAAAGTAAACTATGCAAAAAGAAAGTTAAAATGGGAAATAAATGCACAGAAAAAGCTATTGTAGGAGTACATGAAGAACTTTTAATTTAACACTGGAAAGTTAGGAAATGTCATAATTGAAGTTGCCTTTTCAACAAATGATTTATGATGATCCTTAATTACATGACCTTACAGTATTTTTTTCTGCAACTGTAGGAAAAAAATGCCTTGAATATATCACTCTGAGTCATCTTTAGAAAAGGCCTGGTGCTATTTACTCAGTGATGGAAACATATTTTGGAAAAAAAATAGTGCATGTAAGTAAAAATTGTATCATACAGTGTGCAACAAAAGTACAACCTAATTTAAACATTTCCTTTTTTTGAGTGATTTCATAACCTTGATAGCTGTAATTAACAGCTTTATTCTTGTATGTACTGTCTTCATTTAAGACTCCCCTTTTCAAGATTGATATCAAATACTGTCATATAAAGTTTTGTACAGATTCCAGGAATAGTGTGAACTCTTAGAACTGATAGGGGTGTCTGTGTAGGATGTGACCAGATTTAAACAGAGGTGTCAGAAATATTTCCACAATAAAGAGCAATTTCACTGGATTTTCTTACACTTTTTTCTTGTTGTAGCTTTATCAGCAGAGAGGCCAAGTTTTCTTACTGACCTAGACAGTGACCCAGCGGTGTCACAAAAGTGAGTTAGCAGCTCCACGTGAATCTCTTGACTGTGCAGGCCCATAGGCTTCAAGGGGGCATTCACAGCTAGGAGTGACAGTGGTAGGAGTTTTCCCAGGCTGTCCACACACATACCAAGAGGCAAGTCTGTGAGGTTTACAACAGCTCATCTTCATGTTTAGTCTTCTTTGAGCACATAACCCTGGTTTATCTACAAAGCAGATCAGTTTTCAATGCAATCAAAAGCTCCCCACTACAAGGAGTATACCCAGACATACCCATTTTCTACACTGCCTCTGCTGTCACAACAGCTAGAAGTTTCTGCTCTCCAAAACCTTTCCACGTGAGACCCACTAAAGATGACATACATACTCTCAGCAGAGGTCAGAATATTTGTAATCCCTCTCCCAGTGGTTTGGCTTCTGTGTGGTGCTTTCATCTGGAGCCTGTGGTTTGACATTGCCCTTGAGCACTGTAACCAGAAGTGCTGAGAGCATTGAATTTGCCAAGCAACACTAGCCAAACACAGTATACTGTGCTAGCCAGCATCATACACAAATGCTATATCTTTTGTGCCATATACCATCAAGACCCATAGCAGGTACCACACAGCCATACAGTCTCTGTTGGTATCCGTCCAAGCCCAGCCTCTGAACAGCCCCTATGTGCTAAATTTTAACAAGAAACAGCCCCCATCTGCATTGGGGATCACCTCTCCCTCACCAGAAATACAAGTAGAAAATGGTCTTGGGAAAAGCAAGAAGAAAACTCCTTCCAGACAGTCCCTTGCAGGAACTGCTTCCCAAACCCCAGTTCTGTACTAACAAAGCTAATGCTGATAATCCTGCGCTAACAGTGCTGCTAATACAACGAGTCAGGCAGAGTCCTCAGGTGGCCTCCAGGACAGCCTCATACCAATAGGTCAGGGGAGAACTCACAAGGCGAGGAGAGAGCACAACGATTTTTGTGCTGGTACTGTAGCTGAGGACACTCCCTATGCAAGTGAGGATAAGCACACTGGGGCACTCCTGCTGCAGTGAGGTCACTCAAGAGAAGCCTAATGCCAGCAACATTCCAGAGTCTATAGGTGAGTGGTTGTGGGGAGCCCAAATTTTCACGTCTGTATAATGCCCCTGATGCCTTAAACCCCAATGGTTTTCTTATTTTTCTACCTTATAAGTTTTATAGGTAATAGAAGTAGATTTTAGAAACACTCCTTTCTCCCTCCTCCCCGTAGTACCCCTTAGTTTATACATTCCTTAATCCTCTCACCCCATTCCATACTCCCCATATCAACCCTATTCCCATATCCAGTAGAAGATGTTTTGTCTCTTGCCAAGGCAAGCCTGTCTTGTTTGGAGAACGCTTGTATCTTGGCCTAAACCGCAGGACGGAGTCAAGGAACTGGGTGACTCTGCTCTCTGTACCCCGAAGATGATGAAGGATGATGAAGAGGGGGTCCCGAAAAGCCCCCCGACCCAATTCCAGGAGGTGGGCCAGGGGGTGGACCAGAGCAAAAGCCACGGGGAGGACACACTTGGGATTGGCCAGATATTGTTATAAATGTAACATCTCGGGCACAGCCTGGCGCGGATCGTGTAACATCCTTTCCTTATCTCACCCCAGCTAACGGCTCCTGAATTTTTTCTTAGTACCAGCTGAGCAGGCATCACCCCCATTGCCTTCCTCCTTCCCTGTCCAACCCAGTCATCCCGTAGTAGTGGCACGGTAGTAGCTGGGTAAACAATGAGCACTGTAAGATGCTCAGGCAGGTTTAGGAAGCCTGAAATTTCCACAGATTTTATCACATAAAAGACAACCAAAATACAGACTAAATATTTTCTGAAATGCAAAACTCTCCTGTCTACTATAACAGTTGAAAGGGATTCTAGCTTGAAAGAGAGCACCTCCAAGGAAGTTGAAATCCTGACTCCATCCCACTGTGTTGTGCAAGACTGAAAAGACCCTTCTTTCAGACCAGGGCAGCCACAGTACAGTCATGTGCATGTGCATATAGTCAGCTATAAAAGCCAGTGGAAATGGATCCTTTTAACCAACAAGTTAAATATCTGTGCACATAATTAGTATAATCTGCATTAACTGTATATTAATATAGCCACCATGTCAGTGGCATGTTGTTACTGAAGAAATATTTGCACTCTTAACTGAGAGATAAGTAGTGAAGGTCTTCACCCAGAACGGATTTTATTTTTCATGTTCTATGTATTTATAATTCTGCTGAGAAATATACTGCATAATGACTTTACATTTTGCTCTCAGAGAAATGTATTATGAGGCTGCACACTGACATTTGTACAATTTTATACCACATGGCACATACAGAATAGGCTAGGGAAATTAGTCTCAGATTTATAAACAAAACTTCTTACACAAGTGACTCATTTTAGGTGAATGTGGATGGTCCTTAATGGGAACACATATGTTTATGCTAAATAACCTGTAATACCAACTGAGGTGACACAATTCTCTCTGCCATTAGGAAGATTGATTTTGCCTTGGAGTGCCTCTACTCAACAGAAGTACCCTTCACGTAAGTTGAAAAAGTTACCAGGTATGTAGTGTAAATGAGCAGTGGAGATTCTGGGGATGAAGGAAAACTGTAGCATGCCATTGAAAAACATTCTCTGCTCCCTAAGATGCTAAATATTCTAAATATGCTAAATTCATCCATTAAAAAATATGTAAAAAAATCACTATATAACTGTAATAACTAAAAGTTTCTTATAAACTGCCCAACAACTAAGGCATGGAAGAAGAATTCTGAAGTTGAGCTAAAAAAATCCACAAACCAAACTCTAGAAATGCTGAAATTTGACCTTTCAAATCATAAAGAATATGAGGTACTTAATGACAAGTATAGGACAAGACTAGAACAAGATTAATTCTGCTGGATTGCTAGCAATGCTTCACTGTAAATCTGCTCTAAGATCAGATTAAGTTTGATTAAGTGTAGGGTAGCTATCAATTTGGAGGAGCCCAGAATATTATTTTTGGGTAACAAAATGTCTAAATGAATATGGCAAATCTGGCATCATTGTTAATTTGGAGTTGTTTTCAAAAACTGTAGTATAGGTACAGACAAAGCACCTAATAATCATTCAAGGCCAAAAATGCTAATGAAAACCACAGGAAGGAAGGGCAGAAAGAAAAGAGAAAGAAAAGAAAGAATATTGTACTATATGGTTTGTATTTTATATATCTAAATTAAGATATTGGATTTTAGTTCTTGTAACCTGTTCCTCAGAACTATAGCTTCTATATCCAATCTTGTTTCTCTGAGAGCTTTCGTGTTTCCAAAGAAAGACAAAGCATAGATACCCAGATGGACCATATATATATTTATATATACTTATTAACCACATCTTTACTATATAAATATATTGCACAGAGCTGAGTTATGCATTTCAGTATGGAATTATCAGCACTTCGATTCAGTATACTCTAAGGAAATCTGTGTGTAGTGGTTTGAAAAACCCAAGAATCTAAGTTCAAGTCCCTCCCCTACCACAATTTGCCCCTGTGAGAGGGTTTAGTGATGGTATGGGCTTGATATCTTTTTCACCTCCTGTGGAGAGTTTTCAGACAAAACACAACTATTTGTTATTGGGGGAAAGGGAAAATATTTACAAAGGTTTATTTACACACACACATATATATATTTACATTAAATTAAATTTCTCCTTTCCTTCAATAAAAGTCCAAGGAGAAAAGAGAAAAGTCTTTCCGTCACTTCTCAGGCCACAGTTCCTTCGTTTCAGTTTTCTTATGGCACCGGTTAGTGTCCTCCATTTTTTTCCAAGGCAGCAGATTTAAGTATGGCAGTCAGGATTTTGGTTCTTACTTTGTGGAAATTTCAACCCCGAGCTCGAGCCTTCGGGGGATCTCCTTGTAGATCTTCACTCCTCTTGGGTTAGAACATTGAAGGCAGCTTTCAGTTCAGTCTTACCAAAGTTCTTTTGCTCTGTCTCATTTCGCCAGCATGATAGAAGCAACAGCAGCAGCAGCAGAGAGCACATTTTTGGTAGCAGAGGATGGTTTTCGATCAAGATAAAGAGATAAGAGCTATGATGCTTGTGATAACAGGAAAAGTTTCCAGACAAAACACAGACTGTACCATTCTAGAAAAAAGTAAAACTATAGTGATGTAAGTACTCAGAGTAGAGTTAAGTTTGTAATAATGCTATATTAATGTGTAGTAGAGAGATTTTGATTATATTTTGATTTGTTGAAGATTGCATGTTGATTAGAGTTTTTTAAATTGTTGTGATATGTTTAGATTTTGCAGGAATGGGGGGTGGAGTGTTGTGGTGGGGGGAAACAATTTCCCCCCCTAGAGCTAAGAAAGTGGTAACCCCCGAGGGGGTGGTGACTCTTTGGGGTCGAGCCAATGAACGCTCCTGCAAGATATAAACATATCACTAAGCCCGGAAGAGAAGGGTTGTGGTTGTAGTTGTTGTTGAAGGAGAGGTGGCCATGTTGTGAGCCACGAGGAAGAGGCAGGAGCCCCTCTGGGGGACCAGAGCCCCCCAGCCCCCAGTTGGGGGGCTACAGGGACTTGGAACAGTGTTAAAACTGGACTGAGTATCTGTAGCTGAAAGCTGGGGGAAGCTTCTGCACCAGGAGCAGCAAAGGGAGCAGCGGCAAAACAGCACTGGCCGAGAAGCAGTGGCAGAGAGCCAAGAGATAAGAGCAAGCAGCTAAGACAAGATGCAGCTAAGCAAAGAGACACAGAATTGTCTGAAGAGAACTAAGCCACTACAGAGAGAGAGAGTTTGGGGTAAGGACTGCAACCAAAACTCCCCCAAACTCCTTTGAGATCCCTCCTAGGAGGAGGGAGATGGACTCATGCTTGAGAAGAGTCTCAGAGTGCTACAGCACTGCTGAAAGAGGAGCTAAGAAGCTCAGGTGTCCTGGGAAGCTGGACCGGGACGGCCAAAGGAATGTGGAGGGGGTGATCTTGACCTTCCCCCCTTGCTGCTGCTAAGCTAAGAAGCTAGCTAGCAGCCTGAGATCAGAGCCAGAAGCTCTGCAAGGGGTTTGAATCTCCTGAAGATAAGGACCGTCGCGAAGACCCCTGTGCTTTGCGATACGACGTGGTGACACGCCCTTTGTCCTGGGAAACGCAGCCCACAGAAAAGAAGACCCTCGTTTGGAGACGAAGGGCCAAGGGGCTTGGACTCCCCCCATGTGTACTGACAGAGATCCAGCTACAGCTGCTGCATGGAAGAGAGAAAGAGACAGTGCTGCCCTAGAAAGACTTGCTGCTCAGAGAGAGGAAAGGATCTTTTCCTTCTTCCCTCCTGGACTTTTATTTGGAAGGGAGAAGTGATTTGATCCACTGTAAATACCGCTTTATCATAGTAGAGATAGTTAAGATTGTATATGATTATACTATTTATTTGTTGTACAGTCTTGTAATATATTCCCTTCCCCCCATTTTGAGTCTTGTGTGGTGTCTGGAAAACTCATCTCACGCTGGGTTGAGATGTGGGAGGGGGGCTAGAACTAGGGAATTGGATTTTGGGGCTCTCAAACCATGACACTGTGTTAAGAAATATGTCTGAAGTTTTATTTATTTATTTATTTGTTTATTTTCTTTTACCCTGTAATGTACGCTTAAAT
Source organism: Neopelma chrysocephalum (assembly GCF_003984885.1). Taxonomy (NCBI): domain Eukaryota; kingdom Metazoa; phylum Chordata; class Aves; order Passeriformes; family Pipridae; genus Neopelma; species Neopelma chrysocephalum. Next base: position 21,657,626 of record NW_020897689.1, read on the forward strand.
AGAAAAATCAAATGTTATCTCCCTGTTCTATTTAATTTGGGTCCATGAGATGTTGGGCACGGAGAACAGAGGAGCACTTGAAAATGTAGCAACCATGCTCAGGCATCAAGTTGTTCAGACCAAACAGAAAATTACTCTTTTAGAAAACAGTCAATATTTTAACAGGTAAAACTAGATTTGTTTATTTTTTACTCTGATATAAATTTTTGAAATTTTTTTAACTTATGCAAAACTAAGTGATAGGATAATAAAATATTCCACAGTTCTGTCACATTCCAAGAGAGGAATTCACTTTTATGGAGTAATTTTTTAGTTTTCTTGAGACACACAAATCATGTATTTATCCCACTGAAAAAAAAAAATATCCCTTTTGCTCCTTAGTTTTCCAATTATCTTCATGGAATGAAAAGAATTCGGTGGGGGTGATGGTAAAAAACATGAAATGGGGTCATCACACAACTGTTCACCACAAAAATAAAAATGTTCTCTTTCAGACCAATTAAGTCAAAACCCCATTAGTTTTTGAAGATAGACTCTAACATGTATTGGTTATCAGACAGAATCTCTAAATTGAATATACGTCAGAACAGTCTCCATAAACCATTTATCATATACTGAAAGGGATGTTTATTAGTTTAAACATAGATACCAAATAACTTGTTCTTTCAAAATGTAAAGGGTAGTAGGGGAAAGGTCCTCTAACCAATCAGAAAGCAAACCATACCAGACATTGAAGCTCAGCTGTCAACCTTTGGAACAATAATAAAAATAATAATAACAATAATAAACAATTTCATTTTGTACCAGTGTAATCTTTGAATGATTGTATAATGAATTTCTTATGCTAATGCCTGTGAAATGTTGGCTGCTAGTCATCATAGTGTCATTGACACATCCATTTAGGACACAGACATACAACAGCTCCTAAGTCAGAAATGGTGACTGTCTATAGAGCGTAAAAATAAACATAAGAGAATGACAGATACTTTTTAAAATCTTGTTTAGAATCTTGTTTAATCTTGTTTATTTGAATTACAGGGGAACAATCTTTTCCAGACATGGACGTCTTCATACTATAGTGCTGCTCATTTTCTTTATTATTTATTTATTTATTTATTTATTTGAATCAAAGTGTGCCTTTGAACCTAAAATATACCTGCATTCATACTGTCTGCAAGTTTCATATGCAGAGATGATTTCCCATTTCTTAGACTGAAAAGTAGTCAGGACATTATCAGTAATTTGCTGCACAACACACTGTACTACTTTGCTGAAGTATACATCACAGTTCTGCTCTTTTGGAACTATTCAAAGAACTTTTCACAGAATTGTATCTGTATGTAACCACAGCCAGTCCTATAAGTAGCTGCCTACCATCTTCAGGGAGCGAATACCATAAAATACATCTCTTATTTCTCATGGAGACTTTGCCTCTCATTTTCTAAGGTGATTTTTCCCATTTTTGCACAGAACAAGATAAGATCTGTGTGTAGGAATATGATCCTTTCAACATACAAGCTTCATCTTCTACATCTATTTAGAGTATTCCAGACACAAGCAAGTCTTCAGAGCCTGGTGGAGCATTGCATTAGAGACCTCTGAGTGACTTGGTATAACCACACAGTGAACTGGGGTGTCGAACATATATATTTTCCAAAACAGCAGGCAGAATCAGCTCAGTGTTATGTCTCAGCTAAATAGATCTCCCTGTTGGCAGGGCTTATTAGTTCTAAGCAATCGCAGGCATCTATGCATTCATACATCTTCCAGGTCTAGATTTTAAATATCTTTTGCTAGCTTGGGGACCTCTGCTAGCACTGCAACCTACTGTGGAGAGTAAATGCACCAATCCCTGTGGTATGGCTACAGAGTTGTTGTACAGAGCCTGCAGAGATTAAAAGGCAAAAACATCTCAACCCTTCCAAGCTTATTTCACCTGCCAACAAAGAGCAATGTAAAGAGCTCCATGATTACAAAACTCCAAAGATTCAGGTTAGCAAGTTGCTGGTCCTCAAGTTACCCGAAAAACAGCCAGTATTTTTAGTGTATATTGGAAGTTCTACCAATATTAAGATCTACACATAAGATAGTAATTAGTTAGACTACTAACATTCTCTCCCTGTTAGACATCATTTCTCCATACACTGAGAAAATGTTTGATGAAGTTGTGGTGATATCTACATAAACACCTCTACCTTGATTGTGTCTAGAGGAAATTCTACCTTTAATAATTATCCTGAATATAAATGCTAGTTCTAAAGCTCTACTTAGCATCGGAGACGACCTTGGGTTCTCCCACAATTTTTCCTCTAAGTCTATAAAATATGGATCTAATATAAAATGCATTAGAAAAGTCGTATCTCCTGACTCTGTGTGGCTGACTTTTACAAACAAGTTGAAACTTTTTACCTTTAGCTCTTTTGGTTCAACTTTTGGAAGATAGCATGTACTTACTGTTATCATTACTTAGTGTGAAAAACTTACTCTGCAATTTTAGAGGTAGCTATTGAACATACGAATTAATGTGCAGCTTTTATGTCTGTATATTTCTGGGTGCTTCTAGCCAATTTATTCAGATTGCACTATGCATATTTGCAGGGAAAATATTTTTCAACAAAGACATGCTCCTTGATCCTTTAAACAACTGCAGTGAAAAGGATTTGGATTAACAAATGAGGAGTTTTGATACACCATTGCCAGATGTGCAAGTATTTTTAAACACAACTGCTGCACTTTCACTCCTTGTTAGAAGACTGTCTCAGAAATCTGCACTAGTATGTATGAAAGAAATGTAGCACTTTTCATTCAGTGTTTCTTTTCCTGTATCCATGGAGTAGAACCAGGCAGATACTGAAATGTTCAACTTCTCTTTCTGCCTGAGTAGTTTTACAAATACATAACCCAGACACAAGAGCAGCATACTATTTTTCTTTCAGAGAGCACTGCCTCTGAAAGATATAATTTGCAGGAATAATGTAGAGAGAATGGGAAATGTGTTCTGCTTCAACTACCAGCTCTAATTCAGCTTTCTAGAGCTATTGCTTAGATACTGCATTAGGATGGCACTGAAGTGCTGAGCCCAGTTCCCTTACTGCTTACAGTAGGCATTACTGTGACAAGCTGGTATTCAGTTTTGCTCAAAAACAGTATAATGAAATTGAACTATTGATGGGCAATATGGACAATGAACAGTAAAAACTACAAGCTTGATGTTTCTTACCAAAGATGAATCTACAGCGTTCACCTCAAGTGCATTTATATTTCTTCCAAAACTAGAACGGAACAAATAAAGGGAGTTCCTAAAAGTTTATCCCAGTGTTCAAAACTGCTATTCATCTGTTTTGTCAGAGGACATAATAGAAAGACCTGCACATTAAAATTATTGTCTTTATGTTCGGTAGAATATAATCTAAAGAGAACTAAGTACTGGAAAGTACTTTCAGTGCCTGAAAATAAAAAAGATGCTGAAGCCATTTATGGTAATATTTTTATTTCCCTAAATCTATCTTGCTTAAAGATCTTCTCCTCTTCTTTTACTGTCATGGCCCTTTGGGCCTTTGTGAAGCTCTACTGATTTAAGTGATAGGCACAGAAGTCCACGCTAGCAGATCCAGAGGCAAGATCAGGGCACAAGGTGGTTCATAAATAAATGTAAGAAAGACAGGTACCTCTTGGACCTATGAGATTTGCAACTACCAATTTCTCATTTGGGAGAAAAAGGTAAGTCAGCTTTCAGTAAATGAAGCTAATATAACAGCTCCTGGCACAAATATATGTACACAGAGCAATTACGAAATGTGGACTTATTCAGAAGGAGGTAATTATATGTCCCAGATATGCTGCAGTTGAATGTGAGTACTGGACGTTGCAGCTGTAATCCTTCAGCAGCAACTGTGCTGTAAGCTTCACCAGGCCACCCTCATTCCCCAGGCTTTTTCTGCTCCAGGAACCCCTGCTCAGTGCCGATACAAGTGTTTATACACCCACAGAATGGATTGGATTGATGAACTAATTTATCCTAAATTATCTCTGAAAAAAATGTTTGAGCTCTTTTACAGCTGGATCAATTCCCCAGTTCACTGCATAAACAGCTGGATACAACTGTGGGTAGCAGCAAACACAGAAGGCAGATTGATGTTGGGAAAAATTGCCTGGATTGCAATGGGGTGGATACAAGCTGATATGGATATAAGCAGCCATGTCACCAAATGTGAATCTGCAACCTAGCAAAAGAGGAATTCAGTCTAGGAAATATAGATAAAGGTAATGCTGTGGTAGAAAATCCGATACAGCATGTGTTTTGTAAGTTTGGTTATCTTAAGTAGCTTCTAAAGTTGCAACCTTTTCTGTAAAACGTAAAGCGATTTAGGATTAAGATGTATTCGGTCATCAACCGTGACTACTACTGCCTGTTATTCGTTAGGTAATAATGGCTACTTGGCATCATTCAGTAGGTGCAAATTTAAAGATGTAAAAGAAATATTTATCTTACTGTTTATATTTGATTATTAGTTTTACATATAAACAGTGCATTTGAAAAGAAAAGAAAAATAGGGCAAAAATATTCAGTGAGGGAAGCTGGTTTTGGTACTTAAGTAGTAATGTGATAATTACCCATGCATAACCACTCAATTATAAATATGGAAATGCTTAATTAATTAATAGATTAAATTAATCATGACACAGAAAGATATCAAAGACTACATTGCAGCATTTAGTTAGAACTTTGTGGTTTGTGTACAGCTGTACTGATACTGGAAAAGTTTAAGGTCAAATCATAACTAATGGTGCTACAACTTCTTATCAGAATCCTCTGATATAGAAATACAGTACTGAGGGATTTCTCCCCTCACATACACTCCTGAGATGCTTTATGTTGTTTTTGAAGGGAGATGAGACCTCGGCTTTTTCAGATTAGTTAAGCACATATGAAACTTTTTTCTCCATGCTTCTAACTGTAGGAATATTGTATTCCTCAAGATCCTCAAGAAAGGAGAAGTTTGAGTAAAAACACTTTGTGTTATCTATACCTCACAATATTTCTACAGGGAAATCAGGAATATACTAGGAATAAGAAATATAAATATTATTTACATATTTCTTACAATGTAAGTGAAACTGAATGATTTCTGCTCTCAAAAAACTGCAAATACACATTTACATCTTGAAACCAATCACTCTGGCTGTGAATTACCCTCATTTGTATCTCTGCTACTGTTCTAATTCATGATTTTTTTGGAATGAACATTTGTGGAAACTAGGAGTTTTAAGTAAAGATTAGGGAAACTGATACAGTTTAACCTTGTATCTATACTTGTGTGTTTATCCTGACTGTCTGATTCCAGGCACAGTATTGATTCATACCATATGATGTGTCTAAATTGACTAAGAGTTTCACCATCAAGACTCTACAAAGAAACACCAAAGCAGAAGCTGCTGTAACAGATGTCACTGCCAGCTTTTTCTGGTGAAAAGTTGTAGTGGTTTGAACCAGGTTTCCCCCTGAAGCTGAAAGTGGTAACCCCCAGGAGGTGGTGACCCTTGGGGCTTGACCCAATCAGTGCTCCTGCAAAATATAAACATATCTCTGGAGACCGGAAAAGAAGCAGTGGTACTTGTTGTGAGAAGAAGGGTGGCCATGTTGTAGAAGCCACGAAGCAGGGGCTTAGGGCCCCTGGGGGCTTTGCCCCCCCCAGCCCCCGGTTGGGAGGCTGCAGGGACTCGGAATGGTGTTGAAGCTGGGCTGAGTGCCTGCGGCTAGGAGCTGGGGGAGTTTCTCCCCTGTAAGTAGAAGTGGGAGACGCTGGGAGCAGCGACGGAGCAGCAGCGGAGACAGCAGCGTCCGAAGAGCAGTGGCAAAGAGCCAACTGATAAGGACCAAGAAAGGAGCAGCAGAAGCCGGTATGCTGCATGGAAGACACAGAGATGTCTGAGGAGAAAGGAAAGCAAAAAGGCAGCACCTGAAAGAGGACTGAGCCAGCAGCAGGAACAGAGTTTCGGGGTAAGAACTGGACAAACCAAACCCCCCAAACTCGCTAGAGACCCCTCCGAGAAAGAGGAGGGGGTGGTGGACTGAGAGGAGTCCTAAAGTGCAGTATGCACTGCTGAGAGGAGCTAGGAAGCTCATGGCCTCCTGGGAGATAAGCCAGGACGGCCGAAGGAATGTGTGTGGAGGGGGTGACCTTGGGCTTCCCCCCTCCTTGCTGCAGCTTCAGAGAAGCTGGCAGCCATCTTTGAGTCAGAGCATGAGAGCTCTGCACAGGGGCTTGATTTCCCCTGAGGATACCAGACCGTCACAAAGACCCCCGTGCTTCGTGATATGACCGTGGTGATGCGACCTTGTCTGGGGTTACGTAGTCCACGGAAAGACCCCCGTTTTGAGGACGGAGGGCCGAGGGGCTTGGAGACCCCCTCGTGTGTGCTGGCAGAGAGCCAGCAACTACTACTGCTGCCTGGAAAGAGAAGAAGAGAACCTGCTGCCTAGAGAGAGACCTGCTGCTCAGAAACTGGAAGGGGTCTTTTCTTCTTCTTCTCTCCTGGACTTTTATTTGGAGGGAGAAGAGATTTGGCCCATTGTCAATATTACTGTCATGGTAGAGATAGATATAGAGTTAAGATTGTATGCAGTGTATTATAGTATTTATTTATTTGTATAGTCCTGTAATATATTCCTTTCCCCCATATTGAGTCTCGTGTTTTTGTCTGGAAAACCCATCTCACATGGGGTTGAGATGTGGGAGGGGGGGGGCTAGGAATCAGAATTGGATTTTGGGCCTTTTCAAACCATGACAAAAGTGCTAGGTAAGGGTTCTATGTTGTGCTTGGTTTGGGCAGTGATGTTCAAACAGAACTTAACTAAGATCGGTTCTCTAAGGTGAACAGGTTTCCTGATGCTCAGTCAAGGCAAGACTGAGGCAAGAAAACTGAGGCTGGATAAACAGGTTGGAAGGGAGCAATATTGCTCCCATTGATTTAATAGTTAACTACCAGGCTGTAGTTACCATCAAGATCTACTAGCACTTACAACAGAGGCATGATTTTAGACTTCCAACTGGCATTTGAATTGCTATACAAGTGCTCCAGTCAGCTTTTTGTCTTCTGCAGTTAGTTTGCAATACAGATTCATTGTTTCACATGAGTTCTTTTTCCATGCATTGTACAACTGCATTGTACAAATTATACCATGCTTTTAACATGCTTTATCATATAGTTTGCATATTATATTACTACACACAACAAAAATCAATAGTAGAATATCAGACTAATGGAAATATGTCAATGTCTGTCATAAAAAAAACACACAGCATTATACCATGTATTAGCACTATTCAAAAGGTGAAGATGCTGAAATGCGAAAGAGATGTTCAGAGATTGGCAGTGATCATTCATTCACATTTTCATGGAATTTGAACATTTTAAATGACCTGAAATTAGTTTATGAGGAAAATCACTTCATTCTTCCTGTTCTGGGTTACTCATTGGGTCAGTAGAAATGCTTTAAATTACATTCTTCCTTAATAAAAAATCAGAATGTCAGTAGCTAGAGCTTTATGAATCACACTGTGGAATTTTGAAATCGACATACTTTCTTAACCACAGACATTCCAATGCTGTGATTCTTCAGGAAAAAGTATGTAAAGAAAAGAAGGGGTGGAGTGTCTGTTTGATGAATCATGAAATAAGGATAATGATTTGTGAAGTTCATATGGAATAGGTCATAGTTGTATTCCTGAGATTTATACTAATTATACTTATTCCATACTGTCTAACTTGTCTTCATTACTACACTAAGTAAATGACTCAAAGGCATAAAGACTTAAGTTTTATTTAATATTCTTGAGATTTTATGTATTTTTTAAGCTACAAAAAAACCTCAGAAGCCTATTTTTGCAGCATTTCCTTGTATTTGTAACTTATATTACTTGCAACTCTTTGAATCCATGTTCAAAATCTCTGTTCAGAGCTGAATTAAAAAAAAATTAGAATATTACATGAGAAGATGTAAACTATGCATGCAGTGAAAATAAACAACCAGTCTGGATATTGATTTGAAATTTTCTATTGCTTAAGATACAAGCTAGAAATTATAGCAAAAATGAAGTCTAAAATTTGACATTTAAAGAAGCCAGCAATATGGAAAAACTCAATTAATACAAAACCAAACAAAATTGTGATTCTTTTCTGCTTGTTTTCACTTGTTTTTACTTGTTTTTTACTTGAAAATTGTAGGCATTATTGGGCTATGAGCTTGTATGCAAAATAGATTTTCATTTATTCATATTCATAAGAGATAACCAAAGAAGTGAAATTTAATACTTGTTCTTATATTGAGTAGTCTTAATGTTGTCTCAAAGCTGGAAAGAAATCACCATTTTCTTTATCAGAAAGGATAACAGTATCAAACAAACACACTGTCTTTGGTTCTTCTCTTATCTGAATTGTACTGGGTACTCTTAATGGCATAATATGATATGACATATGAGATACTTGCCATCCTGCAGTTATTTGTGTCATTATAACTCTGAAATTAGTTGAAGTAATCATATAAATCTTACAGAATATAACATGGTGATACGTATGTTATGCTATATGGTTATTAGCTTGGAAACAGGGCCAATGACCATTTGCATGGTAATGAAGCATTCTTTCATAAAGGTGTCAAAAACAATCTAAGAGGCTAATGAAATTTTATGCAAACCACCTGCTGGTCACCTTCACTTCAATTAGATGCCTTTTGGGGAAATGGAAGAATCTTTCTTATTAAACACAAATTAGAAGTTAGATAAACACAGGGCAAGCAGTAAGTAATGAAAAGAAGGCAATGTGAGGGAATAAGACCCCCTGTACTGTATAGAAGATTAACCATGATTGTTCTATAACAAGGGCCATATTTTGCTATTTTGGGGTATTCACAGGATAGTAGAGCCAATTCTGTGTGACTTCTGTCAGCAGTATTGCTATAAAAATGTCTAAATCCAGAACAATAATTCTGTCATCTTTCTGGATTCTGCCTTTCAAACAGGATTTTTGGTTTCTGTAAATGGGTCAGTGCCAGATCAGAGAAAAGTGTAAAGGACAGAAAAAAGAAAGAGTAACAGAACAAACATACAAACAAACAACAATAAAAATATTTAGAGTTAAACTTTTCCCTTAGAAAGAAGAGAGTATAACCTCCTGGCTAGAGCATTCTCAAGGACACACACACTGACTTACTACATTTCATCAAACTCCATAGGCTAAGAGGAAAATATTGTATGCTTACTGTGGCTTTTTGAAATTTTTAGATTTTAGGTAGGCAGCAACATTAATAATTTCCCACTGTCATATGCTATCATCATGAGTCAATTTTCACTCAATGTAAATTTTATCTAGGTATTTAAAGGTACTTCATATGTTAACACTGGAAAACTTTGGGCAAGATCACACAGGAAAGGTTCTAAGAATTTTTAGGTTTCTAAATAAAACACTTGGGAAGAAAGGGGTAAATAAATGATAACTTTTCAGACACATCCCATGGGGATTTTTGCCTGGACATTTGCTGTTCAATATATTGAAAAATAATATGTAAAAGAGGGTAATTAGTGAGATGACAAAGTTTCCTGGTGATTCAAAATTACTGAGGATAATAAAAACAGCTGGCTCTAAAGAGCTACAGAGACTATCATGGAGACTAAGTGATAAAGTGGTAGATGATATTCAAGAATGATAAATTCAAAGTAACACATGTGATGAAAAAATGGCCCTAAAAATATGTACTAGATGATACATTCTAAGCTGCCTAATTTACATAGGAAAGAGATGTGAGAATTTATTGTGAACAGTGTTAATGCAAAAACTGTTCCAAATGTAGGAATTATTAAAAAATAATAGAGAATTGAACACTATGCATCACTGCACAACTGTATAAAACAATGTTGTGTCTGCATCTCAACTTCTGAATAGTGACAACTTGGACTCCACCACTCAAAAAAGTTATAGAGGAAATAGTTACCCTTTCATGAGTAAAGAAAAATAGATTTCAACTTAAAAAAAAAAAAAAGGAAGGGGAAAGTAGGAAACTACAGTCACAGGAGGTGTGCAGAAATGGAGTGATTATGTAATATTCGTGATATGAAAGCACTAAAAATAATGCAAAGATGTCATTATGCAGAGCTTTAAAACAAAAATTAGTACTTGCTCCATGCTGCACTTAGACTGTGGAAGAAACTTGTAGCTAACAGACGTTGTTAATGTCAAATTATAAACAGATACAAAAAGCAATTAAACATGTTAATGAAGTAGAAACTATTTAAAGTTTTAAACAAAAAGATAATATCCATATCTTAAGAAGCTTCTAAGACACAGAGTGCTGAAAGATGGATAAGCATTAATGTATGTTTTATATTTCTTGCTTGAGGAATGCTATCAGCTACTGTCATACAGTAGATAATAGTCTTTCCTGACCTAGAATTACTTACTTATGGTTCTTTATACTAACAAGTCATACACCCTTGAGAAGAGAACCTATGTATTCTCAAGGGAAGCAATTGTGAAAGGAAAAAAAGAGAAATAAAAGGCCTCATCTTTATAGGAAAACAATTTTTCCTATGGAAAAACATTTTTCTTCTTTTTGTCATTTACCTTTACATGTTGACCATTTCAGAGTTGTATCCTGCAATAGTCTTTATGAATACTTTTGAAGGTTAGATTTATTACTACTATGTGGATATTGATTATTTATATTTAGGAAAAAACGCAGATATCCTAAGTCTTAAATAATGAAGTAGATGTAGAAAAACATTTGAGTAAGAATATTTTCCCTGTTCTATGCTATTCATTTATGATAGCATTATGCAAAATAGATAGCAGCTTTTTCAGTTGGTATACTTGTGTGCTTAAAAGTCCATCTTTACTTACAGTTTTAATCTCAGTGAACAGATGTGGATCTGAAAGTTGTGTATGTGATTTGGCAATCTAGAACATTTTCATATTTGTTCTTTCCATTTTTTTTAAGTAGTTTGAAAATTGCTTACCATGAGCTTTGAAGACTCTACTGTAAACTTTTGAGGTTATTTTGTTTTCTGTCCTGTTTGAATATATGAAAAGAGAAAGATCATCCCTTAGAATTTGAAAGCGCTTAATAAGTATGCACTTTTACTGAAGGATTCTAGTAATGATATCAGGTATGAGAACAAGATTAAATAAATGACAATTTAAAAATATTACATATAAAAGGACAAAGTCAACCTTTTTATGTTTTTAAGACATCATTAGAATTAACAGAGAATAGAAAAAGTGTCAGTTTGTAAAACAAAATGACTTTTACCTGGAAACTCATTTGGTGCTACTTGAAATGGAAGAAGAAAGAGGTGAACAACCCTTCTTATAAGAGTTCTGAAGGTTGGGATCTCCACAAAAAAAATATTTTGCAGACTATAAGTAGAAGCTTAGGTCTACTGGATTTGGCAAACTAAGATACTTTGAGATTTTTCCCAGAATCCAAGGGCAAGTTATCCTAGACTGAAAAAGTGTTCTATGGTTTATGATGAAAGAAAATAAAGAAGAAAAATTTTCTCTCTAGCTCTATTAACTGTAACTTCAGAAACCTGTAAAGGCAAGTATTTCAAACTCCTTTTTTCTGTTTCTTAAAGAAGTACTTTGACAGTAACATGAAGATTTTAATAAAATTAAATGGCATATTTACTCAGATAAAATTTATTAAATTGGTTTAAATATAATTTCCTTTTTTATTTTTAATCTAAGTTATTTCTAAGCAAGCATTTAATATAATTAAACACTATATCCAAACAGAAGATTTTGGATCATTCCCCAATTTCAGGTCTCGAAACTGAACTGTTAATAGAAAATAAGAAAGGGGTTTCCCACCATTTCTGTTCACCTCTGCTCAGCAGTTGCTCGTTCATGTTGCCTAGTTTCCTTCCACGGCTAACTGATACACACACAGACCACCTACAGCACCAGAATTTAGTTTCCTTTTTAGCAAATATCTCTCACGGGCTTATAAAAGTTTCACTGCTTTGTGATCTTGTGTCCAAATCATATCAAAACACAGCTCCTTGATGTGAAGACCAACAGCTTAATTCTCCCTATTTGTCCACTATGAATGGACATATTGTGATAGCTGAAACATTTACAGAATATTTATCTAAGGTACAGCCTACATCAGAATGCAAGCTGTTCCTCAAGTATGAAGAACACTGATCAGAAAATACAGAAATCTCTGTTCTCATGGCATTATAGTTAGTAAGCTTGCTCAATAGAGAAAATTATGCTGCTCTTGTCTACATTTATCCAGGCACTACAAATGCTGCTTAAAGCAAGGCAGAAAGTGCATAACAACTAAATGGACTTTTGATTAAAAAAAAATAATCTACCACATTTATATTCACCTGAATCACTGCAGCACATCTCTCCAGTTCAGTTGCAAAATATGTAAATTCCAGGCTATAGAAAGTGATTAGGAGATGTTGGGATTACCAACATTATGAACCTACTGAAAATTACATTAACATAGACAGATAGGTGGTGAGGAATATTAATGGTTTTACAAAAGAAAAATACTACATATTTCTCCCAACAGTTATTCCTCAGTTTAAGAGCTCTGAAAGGAGAGAAAACACAGGCACAATCCATTAAAAACTGATCACAAATATGAAAGAATTCATAAGCTTCTATCTAGCAAAAAAGTTTACTGAAAATAAGCCTAATTACCACTGGAAAAGTTTTATACTGTAGAAGTTACGTGCATTAATGGAAAAAGAAACAGAGATGTGTGCTTATTGTACACAAACATGCTCCACAAATCCTGCCTTTATCAAAAGAGCAACAAAATCAAATTATGTTGTGGTTCGGTGGCTGCAGAAACTCTGAACTAATCTCTAACATCTGTTTTGCCACTGTCCTTTCCAAGGCGAGCTTCAAAGCTTGTTGTGTTTGTTCTGAAAGCTCCTCTGAAAAAAACATGAAAGACTCATCCTTGAATTTATCAGCTGGATTCTCTTCTCTTACCAGTTTCACGTCACTGTAGCTCTTGTGATTATGCTGGAGGTGGGTAGGAATTGAAAACACTTGCAGAATGAACCTACCCTGCACGATTTTCCGTTTTTGTTCCCTTTCTCCCTCATATACATTGTATTACCCTGGGAGAGATGGGAGATTCCCTTCTATATGTAAGGATGGGGAAGAGACAAACAATACTGTAAAGATTTTACTGTTTGAACACAAAAAATTTTACTTTGAGTGCAAAAAGAATGCTAGAATTACCAACACCTAACAGCTTTCTATCCAAAGCAGGGATAAGAAGCTAGGTAATTTTCAGTGGCTATTTGCATGCTTACTTCCCACAGACATTTCAATATTGGAGTAATTTTAAATTTTAAATTAGATCTGAACTCAGATTACCTAAGGTCTAGAGCAGCTACTTCTCTCAACAGTTTAGTCAACAGAAGATTTCATTAACTAGACTGATGACAGAATGTAAAAAATATCTTTGATGGTGGAAATAATTAAGGAAGGAAATAGAAACATTTTATCTTCTTCATAAACATAAGCTTTTGAAAAATTATGGCTAGGCAGCTAAATTAGTTTTTGGAATAGAGATATCAAAAAACATATAGAAAAGCATTTAAAACTGGTTTTAAAGCAATTTTGTTTTTCCTGTACTAGACTTACCTCATAAATAGTATCTCTGTATCTTACATCTTTTAGAAATGACAATAAATCTCAGGCTTAGCTGAGTCAGATTTGCGTCCTGTGATTCTATCTCCGTAATGTACTTCCTCTCAGTACTGAACACTAACCAATACCTTAAGCCTAAAACATTGCTGCTGATGATATCACCATTAATCAGGAATGATTCAGTAATCCTGGCACCTTCACTTGCACAATGTCGTCAATGAAACCAAGGTTACACATGCAGCAGTTAAAAGAAAGTATGTTTCCATTGCATTAGACAGACACATTACCACTGTAGCAATAGGCAGTATCATTGACATCTTCACAAGGTAGCATACTATGTTCTCACAAAATCCTGGGACTTTAGTCCTGTCAGTAGTCATTGTTTCCAAGGAAAATAATTGACATCCAGTTATTACAAGCTGGTGTGACCCCAGCTTGTGAAACCACATGCTGCTTATTGTCTGGGAGGATGATGCATGTCACCACTAAGTACTCAATTTCTCGTTCACAAAGGAAGGATCTTGGAGTGTATTCACATACTAGAAAATTACATGTTAGAAACTTGGCTGGCAGCACTACCCTTTTTGATCATTAATTAATTGCAGTGGCTTTCTTTAATGAAGGCCTCCCACCTGCTTTTTGTTTGTCACTTTCTTTTTTTTTTTTTAACAGAGCAAGAAAATCACTTTTTTCCCCCTTCACTTTGAAGAAACAAAGACTAATCTGCAAGTTAATGCTAAACCAGGCCTCTATATTTGTACTTGTACAGTGAATGAGAAAGGAGCAACTTTTATCTGCCAGACAGTTTAAGCAGTTCATGCCGTTTAATGCCTGATTATGCCATCATTTACACGTTGAAGATCTTAAATTGTGTTCAAGTGATGACACACAGGTGGGCTTCTACCTTTACTGAAATCAGTGGGGCTGTGTAGAAGGATCATTTCTTACCATGCAGACAAAAGGCAGATGCTGTTTATTACTACTGTTCAATGGTCAGCATTTTATTAGATGCAACAGACTTAATCCCGCAATTACCATGACCAAAAAAAAAAAAAAAAAAAAGGTTTGAGAAACATGCCTGCAATGATGGAGGTCCTTGGAGGAGCAGGAAACTATTCCAACTCACCACTTGCAGTTTCTCCCAGCTCATGTAAGTAGAGAAAGTATAACCATGCCATGCTGCACTCCAACCATACTAGACAGCAGAAGAAATATTCGGATATACTTAAAATGCTGTTAAACTTGGAGGTCAAGGAAGCTGATCTGAATTGCACTGATGGTCAAAGCCTGAAAAATTTAGAGCTTTAGTGTATGTGGGAAAGCACTGGTTTGTGGTCACATAGTTAAAAAGTTAAAAATTGCCTGTATGTAAAGGATAATAATTTGAATTTGACAGGCAGATTTCATTCTGAAATTTCATAACCTTAAAATATTCTGCAACTATAGTGTTCATTTTCCACCCATACAAATTTGGTAATTCTTACCACAGCAAGAAATGTTTTAGCCACATATACATTAGCACGTGAAAACCTGCAGTATTTAACAGTATCCTGCTCAGCTTTGCAATACACAGTGTCTTCGGAGAAAAACAGTAAATACTCATCAGCAAATCCTTAGTTATTTGTAATAATGTGCTAAATAACATGAAACCTCCCACACACACTACAAAATAACTATTTGCCATGAGGTCAAAAATGGCTGTTTACGAAAAATAATCAAGGCAGTTTCCTATTCTTTGTTTCTCTGAAGACATTAGAAAAGGGAGATATAATGTATAACAACTTACAAGGGATTTTGTTATGCTTGCCACAGAGGTACTCACCAGACTCTCTGGCACCTTCGTAAAATGTGACAAAAACCTCTGAGTGGTATCTTTGACATAAAGGGATTATACCACGTGAACTGGAGCAGACAGGACAGAAGCACACACATAGACCTGTTTTCAGAGAAAAATTCTTTGAGCCACAGGGAAGTCAGTCCAGTCCAATGATTCAGTCACTCATTGTGTCAAACTACTGGAACTACTTTTCTGCTGTTCCTTTTGAAGTCTTTGTTCCACTGTCCAAACACCCAAGGGTTAGAGTGATCAGGAAAGTGAGAAATTTCTTTGCAATGATTGATCATTTTCTGACATTTAGGTCTGTGATACCCGCTAGTATGCTCTTCTTTTTCACTCATGTTAATAAGTGAAAATACAATATTCCTTTAAAATTTCATTGACATCTTTCTGGCATATATCCAATTTTTTTGTTTAAATTACTATTAAAAACTTTTAAATGTTAACCTTATTTTCTAGGGCTATATTAAACTACTGGAAACATTTTTGGAATTAGGTAGACTTTTGAGATGCTTGCCAGATATCCTGCATCAAATTTTGATGCCACTAGACACATAGTCCGACACTTCCCAAGAAAGTAGAAAAACATACTTCTTACTTATTAAGTCAGTTTGGATTTGGAGATGTTTTTGCTTATGTTTCCATGATGTGGAGAAAAGGAGAAGAAAGAGCTGAGTGTAGAAATGTATACATTCTTTAGAGTCTCATATAGGCTTCTATCTTACTATAGATGATAAATCCGGAATAACTGTAAATATTGTGAAAAAAATTTTTTTAATTTTATTTTTTCTTTATGGGATAGCTAAATTTTTACCAAGTAGAAATTGTGTGCACTTTCCCACAAGTAAAAAAGCATTAGGCTTTGAGTATACTCACAGTAAAAGAATTCAAAAGCCATGACACAGAGGAAGGACAATTGCCATGTTAATGATAATGGAGTAGAAAGTTTATCATGTGTCTGTGAGTGTTGGAATTTTAGGACTAGCAAACACCAAGTTATCTGCATGAGACTATCCTCTAAGCCAAATAAACTCCTTTTATGGCTTTACTTATATTACTGGAGTTATATCAAAAGTGAATGTGATCTTCTTTATTTAGGTACCTCAAGGTCAATGGAAGTATCCTTATCACTCAGCAGACATAAACATATACTACTCTTGCTTTTGAAATTTGCTCTTCTCTTTTTATCTGTATTTTAATTCCCTTGCAATCTCTGGGTACAGAATCTCATATCTGGGGTCTAGCTTTCCCAGGAACTGTACCAAATTTTCTCAAGCTAATTCATATGGACCAGTGGAAGTTCAGGCTGAAATGCAGTAGAACAAGCAAGGGAAAATCCAATATAATTTTCTAATTACTAGTAAAAAGCCACTGGCTTTTACTAATGTTGCAAGGTGTGAGAACTTGTTGGGCTAATCTGCACTTGAGCTCTTTCTAGCTTCCATTAGCTGTGGCAACAACTGTGTAGTGGTAAGATGACTAATGCCTGTACTTGTTTTAAATTTGGGCAGTTGTATGGTGTAATATCTTCTTAGTTACTGGATCAAAATAACAAGTATTAAGTCAGTGTGGAGCAAGCTATTTATGAACCTAGAAGAAAACACAATGCAAGAAGGAAAAGATGCTGGAGGATACCAGGGACCCTAAACCGTAAGCACAAAGCACAGTGGTCACTTACTGATAAATAAAGAAGTACAGTCTTGTAAGCCAGTGACTGTACATGGACCCATGTGTGAGGGAGAAGAAATCCTTGTCATATTTTTCCAACACAGGACTTGAGATGTTGATAACTTGCTGTAGATTCAGTCCTACCATTTTTTCTTGAAGCTGTTGACTTTGATATGTAGAGAGACAGATAAAGGATGAATTTACGGTGCAGGAAAAGATTAGATGCTGGAATGATTGTGCATAGAAGTCTTCGGTGTATTATTAGCTATAAGGGTATCATTGTAACTGCGCTAACAATAAGTGATTTGGTTAGACTGTTCAGTCCTCATCAGACTAACAATAAATTCTTGGATACCATGTGTTCCCTTTTCTCTAAACAAGATGAATAGAAACTTCTAAACTGTGATAGGCAATCTCTATTGTAAAAGAAGAACTCTGAATCATATCAGAGGATACAGAGGAAGATGGAGATAATAGAGTGCACCAGAAGTTGTTATTTTGTATAGCAATGATAGCAAAAATGACAATTTAGGTATATTTCCACTCTCTATTTCCATCTAGTCTCCCTACTCCTTTCTCAATTACTCTAATGTTTTTCTTTTTATGAGTTATTCACCTATTTCCTTAGTTTTAGTCAGTTTTAGTTTAAACAAAATTTCATCAGCTGTTGTCTGGATTATTTTAGGTAATGTCAAAAGCACACTCAGTGCTGAAGATTACTATGTTCTGTTCTTTGAGTTGAAATTCCATGCTTTTTCACCTGTGCAACTACCTTTATCAATTCTAGCCTGAGAGAAAGCACAAAAACTTAAAAAATTGTAGCGATGACCAAACAGTTTTATATTTATACTCCTGTTGTGACAAAGTAGGATTGAAAGAATCAGAGATACATGAACTCTGGTTGTACCTTCACAAGGGATCCATATCCTTAAGTTCCACTCCCAATGGCCTTAACCAAGACAGCAAGGCAAGCAGAGATATCAAGCTGGCATGAGAGCAAGGAGTGGAGTTTTCAACAATAAAGGTTTTTATTTTAAGTAACAATGCTGACAGCAAAAATATCTGCCAGAGTTTGCCAGTTGTGATGGTTATTGCTGCTGCCTGTTATAGATACACTTGGCCATTTCTCTCCCAGATCTCACACAGTGAAAATAACATCACTTATTTTTATGCAGCGTGCACTGCAACTACAATAAGAAAGTAAATGCAGGTGCCTTAAAACTCATTGTTGCTACAGTGCTCACAAAAAAAGCTAAATGAGACAAGATTTGACTGGTAGGGTTTGCATGCTAACATATAAAAACAAATTTAATGAGTGTCATAGATGAAGAATTTTAACAAGGTATTTATAAAGTGGTAAACTCTGAAAGTGAGAAGCTAACCCCTGAGCCAAACTTGTACATATCTGATTTTCCTTTTTTTATTTGAACTTAAATACTGATAAAATGCTAATAACCTGATATCTTTTATATCATATACAGAACACAAAATATTCTTCTCTAAGTAGGTTTTGCAGATGAAAGTGAATGATGAGAACACCTCTTTTTTTTTAAGAGAGATTAATTTTGAATTTCAAGAATTCTTGGAAAGGAAGTGACTGCTCCCTCAAAATGATTCTTGTCAAACTCTATACACACAATCATTTTGTCAGTCAGAATTCTACTATTTTCAGTATCCATGCTTTAATTGTGGACAAGACACTGTTCCAATGATAGTTTATTTTGCGATAGCCATGTTACCCCACCTCCATTATTGTATTATAGTGTCAAATAAGTATATCATGTCACAAAACCATTTTCAAATTGCAGACAAATTGCTATCTTTTAGACAGCATCACAAGCTCTGTGGGCTGCAGAGACTGCAATTTTGGAAGCAACAGAATACATGGCTTTATTACAGTCTGCTCTGTTTGTTTTTTTTTTTGATTCTGTGAACGCTGATGACACTGTGGCTGGAGTCAAGCAAGCTGCGAATGCCAGCATTGAAGTTTAACCAGTGCTTTGATTCTCTGCCTTTTACACATGGCATATAAAACAAATTTAAATTTTAGCTCTTTCAAACTTTTCAAAGAATAGCAAAAAGACAAGAAATGATTGCTAAACAGAATCCAAATATATACAACAAAAGAAAATGAAAGTGCTGTGATGAGAACGACTAGCAATTTATTCCATTGAGAAACACGATGTTGAAATAATGTTAAGACCTCTAAGAACAAAAAAAAGTATAACTAGAATAAAGTTTGATATGTCTGTCTAAACTGCTAAAAGGTTAGAAATCATAAAAAGAATGCCATATAGCCCAGTGCTCTCTAATTCTTCACATTCTTGGATAAGAATCCTGTAGTTGACCTTTCATTTTAAATAGGTTCAGGTCTGTTAGCAACTCTTGCTCTATACTTCTACACTACTACCTCAGTTGGAGTATAGAAATACTCTAGCCAAGTTTCCTCTAAATAGTTTGGATACAGTATGCAAGCTGAAATCACAATAAAGAGATGAGTTCATGATACTTTAAGATAAATATTTGGAATTTTCAGTCAAGACTCTGTCTTCCACTCTCCTACGCAGTATCAGTGCTGAAAGAAGTCATTGGATACACCATTAATACAAAAAACCATTTCATATTTAGGTTTTCCTCTTGTGAGGGTATTAATAACTTTTTTGCCCTCTTCTAATCTGTCTTCTGTATTCCTGAAACTTACAGAAACTCAACAGCTTTGAGACTATTAATCTGCTATGAAATTTAGTTAAAGTTAGGAATTCAATTTTAAAATGCAATGAACAGAGTGGGGAAAAAAACAGGAGAAGGTAAAGAGCACATCTCTTAGACTTGGCTAGAGTTCTGCAGAATCTCAGGAAACCAGTTAGTTAAAACCAGGAAAGGGAGGAATATGTTGTAATGACAGATCCTTCAACCAAAAGCCCTTGATCTGCTGAGCTGAACATGCTAATTAGCAAGATGTCAGACAAAGAACATTAACAGGAACAGGACATGTAATTCAACCTACCCCTATGTGTTCTGTGATTTTTAGATTTGTTTCTTTCTGGTGTATCAGCAATGAAACATGCTTGTATTTCATTGTAGAAGAAGAGAATGAGGGTTCTCTAAGAATTCCAGACTTCTGAATGGCAAACACTCATCTAAGAAGGGGTCTCAAATGCACTGTTTTTTAAATACCTAATTATTTAGATTTATAGACTTTAATATCCACAGAGAGTTTCGAAGATGAATGCTGCTTGGCAAGTGAAGCTCTATATATATGTTATAGAGTTAAGGCAAAAATAGCAATTCTCTTTCACAGAGGATTTCAACATTCTAGAAATCAAGCTTGACACTGAATCTGAAGAAAACTTTTCCAAGATTCTGGAAAGGAATGTCTATTCAGATACTTTACTTTAGGAAAACTAAATCAAATAAAAAAATGCAGACATCATATACACATATGTGTGCACCACCCCAACCCCTTCCCCCTGCCCATTTTGATTGTAATTTCTTAATTTCACAGAATGGGGCAAAGGGGGTGGGAAGCTTCAGAAAATTTTCTATAACAAGCCTCTAAACTATTTTATTCTTAATATGTCAAAAACGGATACTTAACTGTGTTTTTTGGCAATTTTGGCATACTTTTACAGAACTTTTTTTACCTTGATGAAATGTTCTATCAACACATTCACAAGGAGTTCTAACAACATGGACCATTTGTAAGAAACTACAAGCGACTTTATCCTTAAAAATGAGGAGACATAACCAAGATTAACCCTTTTAATTTAACATTTTCTCTGTGGGTTTAGGACATTTTCCAAATAAGTTCACATTCTACAGTTTTACCAATTCCTGTCAGTGGGGACAGTTGAAGATATTGTTGTGTGATAACACTGACCTCGTATTATTCTTATGTTCACCTCAGTAGGTGAGTACAGAAGTAAATGACACTTTTATGGTAAATAAACATGACCTAAAAGAAATAGAACTAAGCTGACTTCCTCTCTTAAACATGTCAACAAGATTAGAGTTGAAAAGGAAGGAAGATTGAAGAGTTTTACTTGTTAAGGCAAATGAAGGTGTCTTGGAGTGCAAGTAGGAAAAAAAGCATGAATCAGAAGATGACTTTTTTGTTGCTACGTCTCAGAACAAAACTCTATTTTAAAATGGAAATACAGGTCTATCTTCAAAGAAGTGCATCATGCATATCATCATTTTACATTCTGGTGTCGTCTCTACAGGCTTGTAGTGAAATCCTTGGAGTGCCATCATATCACTTTGGAACCAGTAATGGAACCATCCCACTGTCTCTATGGATTTCTTGTGAAAGTATTTTGCTATTGCAGCTTCATATTGTAATGGCTTCATAATGGAATCCTCTTAGAGTGATATTGAAATCATCTTGCCATCATTAGCTCACATCGTAAATGGCACCATAATAGGGTCTCCATTAAAGACTTGCATTAAAATCTTATTGAAATTGCTACTATGTTATTGTCCCACCAAACTGACTGGGGATGTAGCTTGAAAAACAGCTGGTAGTGTTCACTAGTTACTTTTCAAAATGACCTTTAGTATTTTTAATACAACATATTTGATTTACTTTTTTTACTGTTTCTATTATCATTAAAATTTGGGTTGTTCTCTGGTGTACTATAAATGCTTTCTGTTTTTGCTAAAAGGGCAGTGATTGGTTTTTAAAAACTATGTGTACTTTTTAAACCTTCTAACTGGAAAATGTTTCTTTTAAGAAGCATTGATAAAAGTATTTAAGAAGTGTAAAGGGGATTTTAAGAGTACTGTCAGAAGAGCAAAGCTCTGTGCAATTTTTTCTTCTCATTCATGTGACTGAAATGTGACAGCTCAAATACATTTCAGCTGAAAGAGAAGAAAAAAAACAAAACACTTCAACAATCTCCTGAGTCCAAACATACTGAGTTGTTTGAGTTTATATTATGGAAGTTGCAATCCTACTGTTATGTTAGAGACACCAAATCTCTCTGAACTTCGGAATATTTGAAACACCCTCTGAAAAGAGCACAGCAGCCCTGTTTCGTTCAATGATGTAACCACCTAAGTAGTAGAAGAAAGCAAGAAAAAACCATCATTATAGATACAACCAGCTAAGACACAGCTATGGAGAGAGAACTCCAGTTACACTACCTGCGCTAGCACCACATAAACATAGATTTACTAAAGGTTAAAGTGAGGCATTTATCCACATACTTTACACACAATGTATGGATAAACATGCTAATAGTTTCAGGTCTGGGATCAAAGAGTGTCAGATGGGGATCACTATTTGTAGTGCATGTTCAAAACCACTCAGATCTCCTCTGCAGCCTGTCTGGGAAGGCTGGGGTCAGGGCATTCCCCCAGCTGTGTCACAGGGCTTCACGTTTGACAAACCTGATACATCTCCACTGGTACTGAAAAACAGGCACCCTGGTTTTCAGCATTGAAGAGGCCTAGTATCTGTACCCCACTGGTGTATTTTTCAAGATGTGCATTCACAGTTTATATTAATCAGAAATGAGGAATATCCCAGAGGATCCAGCATTAGACCTGCTTGTGAGGATTAGTGGTGGCAAATTACTCCAGGGATAAATAATGCATTCAAATTACTTTAGGTCTGAGTGGTAGTAAGGAAATCTCAGTTCTGTGTATTGCTGTCTAAAAATACATAGAATAACCTTCTGACTACTGGAGGTAAAACTGGAAAAAATCAGCGATGTTAGCAAGTAAGGTAATAAGCACTACATTGTTCAAGTTTAGGTAGTGCTTTATTGTAGGTGGAAATTAATTAATACTAAATTATAACAGAACTCCTAAGAGATTACATATTGCAACCCCAAGAATACTAAGAGAATTCATCATGATTAATGATATATTTCCAGAGAAAGGAAGAGATATTTGTTGCCCGTTACATAGTTTTGCAATATTTCTTTTGTTCCATTAGAGTTTTATTTACAAAAACATACACAGGCATTGCACATAAAAGTAAGTGTGTTTACATATGTACATATATATATATACACACGTGTGTGTGTGTGTGTGTATATTCACACACACATATATATACATATATATTTACATGTGTGCATGAATATATACAGGTACGTATATGAAGGAGGGGTCTTATTTTTTATTTATATTTAATTTTCACATTTTTCTAAATGACAACCATATTTCCAAAAGGAACACATCTTGTTATAGATACATTTTCTCGTCCTATCAACCAGTCCAAAAGGGATTCTAGCAAAAGCAAGTGTTACTAACACTTTTAGTTCTGTGTTAGAAAAGGGGCTGCTGGCAGTGTGAAATGACTGATCTTGAATTTGACAGGGTGAGAGAGCTTTTGAAACTTTTTGTCAAAAAGCCAGTCCTGGAGATTTGGGGATATAGAGGAAAAAAATCTTGCAGCTCGGAAAGAAATGTCTGGAAACTGCACCTCAACAACCTGGAGATTTGAAAGAAGAAACCAGGATTCATATTTGGATCTGTGCAGCTTTAAGATCTTTGCAAACCCCATCTGTCTAGAAACATGAGTTTTAGTTCTGCTTTTAAACATCTCTTAAAAACTGTTCTGAAAAAAAAAAAAAGAACGGACAACCTGTTTACATTAGTGACTGAAACTATATATGTAATCTGGTATTTTCTTAGAGCTACTTCCTGAAATTTCTTTTTCTAGACAGAATTTTTCTATTGCCTTTAAAAAAAAATTAGAAAATTCCTAATTTTATTTCTCAATGACTCCTTTCTTTAATTTTTTCCTCCCTTGTCTCCTCTTTGTTAAAGTCATAGAATCATAGAATCAACCAGGTTGGAAAAGACCTCCGAGATCATCAAGTCCAACCCTTGATCCAACACTGCTCTGGTTACTAGATCATGGCACTAAGTGCCATGTCCAGTCTCATCTTAAAAACCTCCAGGGACAGAGAATCCACCACTTCCCTGGGCAGCCCATTCCAATGCCTGATTACCCTCTCTGTAAAGAATTTCTTTCTAATACCTAACCTAAACCTCCCCTGGCACAGCTTAAGACCATGCCTTCTTGTCTTACTGCTGATTGCCTGGGAAAAGAGACTGACCCCCACCTGGCTACAACCTCCTTTCAGGGAGTTATAGAGAGTGATAAGGTCTCTCCTCCAGGCTGAACAACCCCAGCTCCCTCAGCCTCTCCTCATAGGACCTGTGCTCGAGTCCCTTCACCAGCCTCATTGCTCTTCTCTGGACCTGCTCCAGCACCTCAATATCCTTCCCGAACTGAGGGGCCCAGAACTGGACATACTACTCAAGGTGTAGCCTCACCAGTGCTGAGTACAGGGGGAAGAATCACTTCCCTGGTCCCGGTGGCCACACTGTTCCTAATCCAGGCCAGGATGCCACTGGCCTTTTTGGCCACTGCTGGGCACACTGCTGGCTCATGTTCAGCTGTGTTCCTGTCCTATCCAAACTCCCAGGTCCCTTTCTGCCTGGCTCATGTATAGCCTAAGCTTCATGGAAGCTCCACAGAGCCAGTTCCCATTTCCTGTCTTTTTTATTTTCTTTTTTGCTTGTTTACTTGGTTTTTTGGGTGGGTTTTTTGTTTGGGTTTTTTTTTTTTAGTGGTGGTGGTTTTGGTTTTGGTTTTTACTGCTTCATGACAACAAGGCTGGTCTTAAGCAAATTGAGTGACTTAAATAATTATTTCAACAGTGAAAAATGAGTTGCAAGAATTTATCAGATTTGAACTGAGAAGTTAATAGTTTCACCTGAGCCATAACCTGAATTAAAATACCAATTATATAATTTGGGCATACTTATCAGGCAGGATATCAATTCTGGTTTGGGCTTCTGTAATAATTTTTTCATTTATAATTTTTTCATTTATGTTCTTTACAGAGCACTGGGCTCAACAGATACTTTTTGAGAAAGAGACCCAATTGTGTGTTACTTGGGCACAATACAAGAAGTCAAAATAATGAGGGTACAAGTTGAGGTTCTCTTGAGGTACTTAGTTCATAGGCTAATAAAGAGGTAAAGGAGGATAAAAAGCTCACTTGTTACTTTTGTAGGGTAATTAACATTTAGAAAAATTTTCTTCCCAAAGGCATATACATCAATGATTAATTATCATATTTTGATTAAGTCAATGATATGATTTATTTTCTCATTATGTATGTTAATATTCAGCCAGGTTTCACAGTTAGCCCCAAGCTAAGGTCAGAGACAAGTTATCTCAGGTGGATAACACTTGTAACCTGTATTCTGTCTAATACATTCAGATCACCATTCTCCAGGTTTGGCGTAAGGTTGGGGCTTTTTTACAAGAAATACTTTATTTTTGTCTTTCAATTTGGATTTTAAGTAATCTGAGCTTCCCTTGCAGTGTACATTGGTCCTTAATTGAGCACTGACAAGATTATAACAAGATTATACCATGATTTTTTGGGTTTTTTTTTAATGAAATGAGACATGACTGTAATTTTTGCAATGTCTGTGATCGTTTGAACACCCTCTTTCTTAGCTATCAGAGTTGAAAAGTGCACTGCTACAAAAGATCCTTGGCCTTTTGATTCTTCTTTCTTAAGAGCCCCAGGCTGGTCACAACTGCCATTATCTTATCAACCATTAGATTATTTTCAATATTTTAACTGGCAGGACTAGCAGTGGATTTTCTTAGCCCATAAAAAGATTTTAATTCAGCTGAACACAGTGGCAACTGCTACTACTACCTCTAGCTATGATTGTATTAGCCCTAAGTCTTTTTTGCATGTTAAATATGCAACATAAGTGCCAAGTTATCTTCAGTCTTCATTAAGGTTTTAGTTTTTTCCCTGTTTATTGTAGTGCAATATATCTCTCCTTACAAAGCAGGAGATAAATAAAACAGCTATGAATGGTATCTAGTCAAAATCATGAAATTTCATTATGCAAATGAGAATGCCTAACTAAGAGCCAATGGTCAAAATTTCCATAATGATGTAGCCAGATTAAATGTGTTTCAGGTTCCCGCAGGAATCTAGATAATTTGTCTTGCATTAATGTTGATTACAGAAAAGCACCTTGCATGAATATATTCCTTTCTAACACTAGGGCTAGGAAGACTTTTTTTGGATTTTACTAGGAATATTTAAAAGTTAGTTGATGTCTCTTCCTGAGTTCTTCAACAGTCCTGAAATTAATGAAATGTTGACACCACAATAAAATAGGAATTACTAAATGGATTCATCAAAGCTCTTTATGCATTATGTAACATTTTAAAATTGTGTGATTTGGGAACTGGAACACTGTATTTTTATGCCTTTTTAAATTATAGATTATTCCTCAGAGTGAACTATTTTGGATATTGTATCCAACAAAGGTTATCAAAACAAACTCTAAAAGAGGTGTCTTTAAATTAATATATTAAAATTGAAAGATTCATGCCAGTGAGATAAAATAATGATTTAGTGAACAGAACAAATGACTATGATCATATCCAATATGAAATCCTTTCCAGATCTACCACCCCTCATTAATTGTAATGAACTGAATCATTTGAAACTGTGATGTAGACCATTATGTGATTTTATGGAGCTCCTCCAGGTCAGTGTTGCAGTGAGCATTTTTTATTATCCCACACTTAAAAGCATGTGCCTGGAATCATACACATGAAAATAAACATGAATATCTATTAGAGTTCTGTGTTGCCATGGTTCAATCATGAAAACACAAATTTTATAAATCATCCACCTATTCATTCAAACACCCCAAAAATCATAGAATCATAGAATCATAGAATGCTTTTGGTTGGAAGGCACTTTTAAAGATCCCCTAGTTCCAAACCCCTGTCATAAGCAGGGACACTGTCCACTAGAACAGGTTGGTCAAAGCCTCATCCAACCTGGTCTTGAACATTTCAGGGACTGGACATCCACAGTCTCTCTGGGCAACCGGTTTCAGTGCCTCACCACCCCCACAGTAAAGAATTTATTCCCAATATCTAATCTAAATCTACCCTCTTTCAGTTTATAGCCATTGTCCCTTGTCCTGTAACTACAGGCCTTGGCAGAAAGCCTCTATGAATGTTATACATTGAAAGGTTCCAACATATACTCCCCAGAGATTTCTGTTCTCCAGACTGAACAGCCTCATCTTTCCCAGCCTTTCTTCATGAGAGAGGTGCTTCAGCTCACTGAGCACTTTTGTGGCTCTACTCTGGACCTGCTCCAACAGGTCCATGTCTTTCAGAGCTGGACACAGTACTCCAGGTGCTGCCTCATCATAGAGGAGTAGAGCAGCACAATCACCTCCCTTGACCTGCTGGTCACACTTTTTACGTAGCCCAGGATACGGCTGCCTTTCTGGACTGCAAGCCGACATTGCCTGGTCATGCCCAATTGCTTGCCCACCAGTATTTCTAAGATTTCTCTTCAGAGCTACTTTTAATCCATTCATGCCTCAGCCTGTATTGATACTGGTGAGTGTCTCAACTCGGGTGCAGGACCTTACATTTGACCTTGTTCAACTTCATGAAGTTTGCATGACAAACTTACATTACAGGTTTTCTTTTTCAGCATATCTTCTGTGAGTTTTTGCATGGAGCATCACTGAATTCCATTCATGTGATATTCTCAGTCTTTTAAGTTAAATTTTGGAAATGTGAGAAATAATGTAATGTGATTTACAAAGGTGTCTCCAGTACAACATAGGATACTGGTCTTGTTTCCAAAGCCTACAAAACTTCTGTTTATTTTCCCTGTGACCAGAGTCCAGGATAGCTATATGCATAATGCCACGAGTCAGTAAAGTTGTGTCTGCAGATGATTTATCTTCCACTCTAGTTATTAATAGAGTAAATGATTGATAAGAAATAGAAATCACATTATTTGGAATCATAGGATCTTTGTAAATACAGAAGAAAATAGAACTTTCCCTCTCTAAAATGTATATCAATTTATCACTATGTATTATCAGTATTGCTACTGATGTAGTTCATAGAGCCAGTCACAGGCCATGGCTTCTCTGAGCCAAAGAACACAAAACAAACCATAGAAACAAACCAAATGGTAAGTATTTGGGAAGCTGATACACTTAAGTGTATAAAGTAGTTCATGCTGATTCCTGTTTACTCTCAGACAGGTTGCTTCAGGTACATAAGATGGCTTTGCTTTGCAGGCAAGTTTGAAACATGAGCAAGAGGCAATGTGATGCAGAGAAAAACATGAGATGCTCAGAAGACCATGATAAACATCTGCCAATACGGCGATACCACAATGCATGCTGAGTTTTGTTCGGGTCATCTGTGCAAAAGTGTCCTACAGGGGAATTGAATGAGAACAACGTGGTAGCTTACCTGCTGTTCATGATTGGGATATTCAGGGAAAATATGTAGAGATATGTATTTGACAATCGTGCTAGATTGAAGCTGTCTAAACACTGGTCTCCCAGCATTTGTATGTGTAAATAAGGAGTTACTAAGTCACAAAAAAATTTGAAAACTAAGTCAAGAAGTTATTTTTATACCAAAGTATTTCCACATATTCCCCGACACTAACAGTTTCTAGACAGGAAAATATAATTTGGCTGTTCAGAACATTAAGCAGAAAATGCAGACATCAGAACAGTTACAAATGTGCTCACAATGTAGCCTTAGAGGAGTTATTTAAAGCATTCCAGATTTCTCTTTCCCTCCTAATCATGTGGTTAAATAGGAGGAAAAGAAAACTTGGTGTTAAATACAGAAGGGCTTTTTCGTATAGCATGAATGCAGAAGAACTCTGGGAACAAACAAAATAAAAAACACACGTATATCTAGTAGGGAAGATACACTTCTACTTACACGGATAACAAAAATGGTGAAGTTTCTTATTTTTTGGCCAATATCTCTTTTGATTTAAAATGCATTTGCATAAGGTATTCAAATAACTGACCTGTAAAGTTTATGTCTGTTTAGGCTGCACTTGAACTGTATATTTTTAACATACAAAGGCAAGGGAAAGCAATATGTTTCTAGGTATTTACGCTGAAACTGCAGATCTCTAACAATATACATCTTAATTTTACTACAGTGTTTGCCAAGGCTTTCTTTGTCATTGGCTGCATCACTAGTACAGTGTTTACATAGAGGAACAGTATTTCCATAGTAACAAATGAACAATACTAGAGATATTAATTGTTTCTACATTATCTGTCTACAGTTTGCTGTAAAGCAACATTTTGTAGTTTGATAATTGTTAGACTGGAGTGATTGTACATTATGATATTATTAGCATAAACACTTAAGAAGAAGAATGCCTGTTGAAAAGGAGAGAAAACTGAAGAAAAAGTGGTACTATACTGCAAATATTACCATAAGAATCAGCAGGAAGAACTAACTTTAATATTAGTCACTGTCTCTGGTATTAGCCATCTCCTATGGTTTCATCCACGAGCGATCTTTCCAAACTCTATCTACACGGAGACATCCATGTCATTCAGCTACCCAGTTTCAAACTGAAAATACCATTTTCAGTAGGAAAAAAGCCAATAGCTGACCATTTTGGAGACCTCTTTCTGGCATTAGGGCACTTGAAGGCACAGGGTCATCAATCGTATAAGTGTAATCCAGGGCTTTAATATGTGGCATTCCACAAAAATTTTAAGTTATCTTTATTTTTTTGATAAGCGATACATAATGCTGAAACTGGCAGTGTTGTTAATACAGGAAGAGACATATTTCTAGGCTATATTTTGGGTTTGTGTTTTTCAAGACATTTAATCAGGAACACTGCATCAAATATGCTTGATAACATGACATTACTAAATATGGTGGATATACCATAGTGTGCTAATGGTAGAAAAATCTAAGTAATATTTAAATGCTTATTATTATAATAATAATTATTAATATCAATTATTATTCTTATTAATAATATATGTCTGGAAACTAACTGTAATGGACTACTGTAGAGATTAAATACATACTAGTGCAAATTTAGAAAGAACAAGTCCAGTCACAAACACATAATGCTGCAGAGAAAATAAAATATTAAATCATCATGCCATGATTGTTTTCATGTGGAATAACCCATGAACTTGTTACCTGTATTATCTGAAGGTGTGAACTAATGAAGATATAAAGGTAGGGGAAAGGGAAGGGGGAAGGAGAGAAGGAGGAATGGAAAAGGAAGGAAGGAAGGAAGGAAGGAAGGAAGGAAGGAAGGAAGGAAGGAAGGAAGGAAGGAAGGAAAATATGAAGAAATTAAGAGAGGAAGGAGTGAAAGACATTAATTGTTTGCAAATTTGACAACATGACAGTGACCAATATTAACAAAGGCTCTCTGGGTGCACAGAGTCTTAGAAGCAGGTGGTGCAGATTTGTAAGGCAGCTCTCATCTCCTTTTTTTGTGGTGTAAAACCATAGCTACTCTGTCTTGATCAAGACTGCCAGGATTCAAAACAAAACAGAATCTGGACGATGTATTTTATTTTTATTCTGATCAGCATTGTTTATTAAAAATAGAGTGTCGGGTTATAATACAGAAGAATAGAATATTGTTCAAATGCAGCTGCTAAGTAATCAGGGCCTCATTGTCTGAACCATGCTTGAAGATTTCATAGGAACATAGAAAATAGTATCACATGTTCAACATTTAATAGTTTTGCAATAAATATGCTGCCTGTTTTTTTAAGTTCATTAAAACCCAGATCAGGACTGATTTAATGATGAGAATTTATTAACAAGAACAGTTTAAGTCTATAGAAGCTTCCATAATTGTAATGAACCCTGACAATGACCAGAATAAATCTCATACAGCAGTTAGAGCAGATTTCCAGGTGCAAGAAAACCTTGCTAAACTTTTCTGCTCAATAATTAATCTTTTTCTTTTATCATTATTATCTAATGCTATCTAACACAGCTTTTTTAAAAGTAAAATGTACAAAATGGACTGCATTATTTTGAAATCATTTTATGTATTCTTTATTTACTGTCTTCAGGGTATTTTTCTAGGGTGCTCCTGTTCTTCCTTTTCCTTCTCTCACTGTGATTTGGATAAAAGGGATGCCCTTTTAGTTGAGTTCTCCCGTCTTTCACCAAACTGTTAAGCCTGGAATTTTCTTTGTCCTCCTTCATGTGTGTCTTTAGTTTCCACTACAATAATAGCTGGACAACATTTTAAGTGTTACTATAGCAGATATTAGAAACGTATCGGCTGTGTTCAACCAGCAAATAACCCCTTTTAATTACTTGACAGAAACATGCATTTTGCTGTAAAAATAAATAGGTGTACCTGAGAATCATGCAATGTCATTTCATTAGGTTTTGTTCAAGTGGTACAAGATTTAACTGTCAATGTTACATTGAATCAAAGCTGCTGCATCAGAGAACCATAAATTCATTTATCTTCTTTTCAGAAGGTTCACATCTCATCTTTGGTACGTATTTTAGAGGTCATTTCTCCAGTTCTTAATGGTGCAGTGTTGCCAATACCAAAACAAAAGCAAATTGTTTTGCACTATTATCCCATTAATTGATATCAGTTTCTTCTTTCACTTATGAGCAATTATAACTATCAATTCCTGGAGGTTTAAGCAATCTCCAAAGTTACATTACATTTTTCCTGTACCTTCATACCTAATGTCATTACAAGATATTATTGAGTTTTAGTCATGCATTCTTTTTTTTCTTTCTTTTTTTAATACAGTTATTTTTTAAGGATCCAAACTTTCTAATAATACAAAGATTTCATTAAGAAATTTGATAGCATTTCACAGAAAATTATACACTAAGGCACTGATTTTCTTTTTTCACTGCTGAATGCAAGGATAACTACCTAGAACGGTCTTTTCTTTTAAACATGGTTGCTAGCAGCTGGAGCTGTTCCTATGTGTTCGGAGTCCAATCCCTTTTCCACTGAATTTGGGAGTCCCCAGAGGTACTTCATTGGAGGTTTGTTCTTCTATCTTTGTAAATTTTCTTTGAAGATACTTATCTACATGAACACAATTTTAAACTAAGTCTTCTTGTATTTAATATCAAATCTCAATATAATTAGGCGAAAGAGTGTTACACTTTTGGGGTTTAATGCACATTTGTCAATGTTTAACTTTTCAATAAAAAAAATTAAAAAATTAAAGCAAAAAGAATATTTATCATAATTTAGCAAAATCTGTCTTTTACTTGCTCATATCAAGCCCTCATACTCCTTATTTCTTCCTCTTTCATCTACTTGTTATAAATACACATTAATTCCTCAGCAAATAAAGTCACGTGGTGTTGTCCTAATTTGAACCTCCCATCTCCCTACACAAAGATTCAAGCCCTGAACTCTCACTCACACAGTTTATCCTTCTGCTAACTCAAAAAAGTTATCCTCAGGACTAAATCTTTAGACCTGATCCCAAAAGACCTTGACAATTAACATCTAGTCTGAAAGACAGGTGATCTATACACTTGCAGTGTATGTATATTTAGAACAACAAGACCATGACTACTGAAAACAAATTTTGCATTGCAACAATGGTAACCCAATTCAGCAAAATCAGGAAGTTCCCATGAAAAGAGATGACTTTCATAAACCCTTTTTTTTAAAAAATGCAATGGAAGACAGCTTTCAAATTTACAGATATATTCTGATATGAAACATTCATAAACATTCATAAACTAGTTCCAGCTCAGAAAGATATATTAATTCAAAATCTATATATTTTTCATAGAAACAACTAAACAGAAATTTTGAAAAAACAATACTATTGAAATGCTCAGCTTCAAGAAGCTTCAAAAAACTTTTTATTTCATGTTGCTTTCTAATTTAGTATTGAGATTTTTTTAACTGTTTTTTGATTTGGAACTGAAAGATTTCTGAAACAACCATAGCTGTCCTTATTATATTTTTCTAAGTAGTTCCAGTCTATCTCAACAAAAATGTCAGAAAGGTTTCATTCTTTCTTTGTCATTTTAGAAAAACAATATTTAAATGAAAATGAACAGGCATCAAACAGCTGTAGAAACACATGAAGTCTGCATTTCATATTCATTTCCATGGCTTTCCAAAAAAGGTTTGTTTTATATTATTGTATGGTAGGGTGATAGATCTGCACTGTAAAGCCTCAAAATCAGTGGAAACATTTTGAAGGCATTTAGAAAAGTCCAATACCACTAAAGTTATTTAACAAAAAGGGCTTAAACAACCTTGATAAAACTCCTTATGTAGTTGAATCATCTAGCAATTATTTACTGTCTATTCGCAGAAACACGTTATTACAAACCTACAGGAGTTTTATTCTGTCTACATACATTGCACTAAATGTTATACCATATTGTTCTAGCCAATGCCAAGACAAATGAAAATAAAGCAGTACCTCCAGTACGTTTGTTTTTCCCCAGTTTTGTCTTTTCTACCTACAGCTCCTTTTTCCATGGTTGTCTGTAGAAAAAAGTACTTGGAGGTCCATCAGCATCCTTCAAGGATATGTTTCCAAATTTCAGTATATCAATGCCATGGAGTCCCTTATTTCTACACCATTATAAAATTTATGCTCCTATAAACATTCACAGCAGAGTACCATTGCTGACTCAGTCTG
This sequence comes from Neopelma chrysocephalum, assembly GCF_003984885.1. NCBI lineage: Eukaryota > Metazoa > Chordata > Aves > Passeriformes > Pipridae > Neopelma > Neopelma chrysocephalum. Next base: position 21,691,320 of record NW_020897689.1, read on the forward strand.
TCTGGCATTTTACTTGTTCCTTTGTGAAAACACAAATAGATTCTATAATCACTCGTTGCTTCATTAGTGCACAGAATAATTCTGAATTCCCATCTATTCATCTTTTGCAAGTCCCACTGAGTACTTCCTGATGTGCTTTTTTCCCTCCTGAATCTAAATATTTTTATTATTACTCTTTAGAGGAATTGTTACTGGATTTTGTTGTTGCTGTAGTCTCTGTTTTATAGTGACACTGAATTTAAAATGAAAATAGATTTCATTGTTTATTCATGGGATTTGATTCACCCTGATTGTGACATTATTTTTGATGTTGACAGTTGTTGGTGAATAGTGAGGAAAGCTAGAGGGTATTTATCTGACCATAAAATGCCATAAACAATAAACTGATATTGTCTTGCTTTCAGTTTGGGCTTTTTCATCTTCAAATCCAGAAATTAAAGTAAAAAAAACTAAATTAATCTGTGAGTTTTACACCATCCATGTGAACTTCATGTCTTGCTATGTCAATATTAAATCTTACTAGGAGAGTTTCAATAATCCGTCAAGATACAAAAATAACAAAAAGAAGCTTGGTATCAAGACTTACTTTTATTTAAAAAAAACTCAAATGTTTGATTTGAAAAAAAGTCTTTTTCCTTTCTTATTTTTTTCTCTTTTCTTTTTTTTAATTGATGCATGGCCAGTGAATGTAGAGAATTAATAAATGTATGGAATAAAAATAAAAAACTTCTAAGTTAAGAAAAATAACAGTATGTATATTAAAACTTACAGTTTAAGGAAAAGGAATTGTTGGTTTCTCTCAGAATCCATTACAAATAAAATGTGACTATAAACCACAATTTTAAGATTTTAATGAGTATGGAAAAAATACATGTAAGCTTCAGAATATAACTGTAGGACTTTAGTCAAGGAATAAGCTGTTCAGCAATACAACCACTTAGCAATTTAGTTAAGTAGGAGAGTTGCATCAGTGATTGGTGGTTTTGAGGATAAATGAAAGTACAGCAAAATTTAAACTTTGTCTCAAAGCCGCTGCCTAAATTTGAACCATCCAGTTTATATCTGTCACAGACAAAAACTACTCGTGTAATTTAAACCAAAGCATTTTTTTGAATTATTAGTGGCACATACTTAACAAGCAATCAGTACACTGCACATTCAGGATCAATGTAATTCAGCAGATAAACGACAATGCTAGACATTACAAACCATTAATAAACACTTATGAATTTCTAAATCCCATTCTAGTACCAGGTGGTACTGGTCACACACACACATGCTCCCGTGCACACGCACACATATACGCCCAGGCACACCCTCTGAAGGGCAGCCTGTACCACCAGCAACCCTCCTTGTCAGTCAGTGCAGGTTCCCTAACTTCCAAAACTACCATGGGCCATACTCAGGACCCCAGCATCGTGCCCTGCACTACTTCTTGGCCAGTCGAGTGCATGTCCCATCCCAGCAGCCATTCTGGTGCCACAGGGTTATGGATGGTGGTACCAAATCACATCTGGGCTGAGGCTTCTCCAGCTGCTAAGATTGATTATGTTTATCGTGGGCAGGGTTTTATTCATTTGATCCACATATACTGTTCACGCTTGGTTTTTTAGCTTACAAGTGTGATTTTTTCCTTGCTTAGGACATAAAGGCATCCCTGCAATGTCTTTTCTATCTTGGGGGGATTATATTCTGAAAATAGTATCATTTTATGTTGCAATACAAACTAAGTGCCCACAATAAGAACCACCATCAGTGATCATCCATATTATGAAACTGGTAATAAATCATGAAACAGAAGTCTTTCATGTTTTGTTTTACCAGTTAGATGTTCTAGTAAAGCTGCTAGGAAATGCCAAAACTCCCAAATACTCCATTTGAATGATATGCTCAGGCACATTTGATGCACAAATACCTTGGAAAAACTCCTAATACTGATATCATTCTAGGCGGAGGCATGTTTGTGCTAGTTCTGTGTGGGAGTCTCATTAGTGAAGGGCACATATCAAAATATTTTACGCTGTGGTTTGACCCTGTCTTGTCACAGTGTGACTCTGGCTTCAGATGAAGTTGCATAATTCATGACCAGTTTCCAAAGTGACTGGTGGATTTAACATACCTGGTAGCCTTCATCTCGCTGAAAGATAAGTTTACAGATATACACAGGTAGGCTCCACCTACCACTGCTTAAAAATGTTTCAGCAGAACACTGTGCAACTCCAAAAATGCAATGTTGTTGAAATCAACTTGTTCTACAGGAACATTTCAATTTTGAAGAAATTTTCTACAGAAAAGTGCCAAAATCTTTCTTTTTTCAGTCTGATAATGCCAAAGTATTTCATTTCAAATGTATCACCCTGTTTCATTTCATTTGACATTTAGATTAAAAGTTAATATTAATTTTAAGACACCGTGTATATACACTAATATATGTATAAACACATTATATATTTTTAATGTGGTTTTATCTCAATTGTTGACATTTTTCTATATTTCTATTTTATCGAAATCAAATTGATTTCTATATTATGAAAACAAAGAGTTGGAATTTTGTCTACTGGAATTTACATACTATTTACATACAGATAAAAAAAAAAGGAAAGAAAAATATTGTCAGTTCCTTCTTGGAGTGATACAATTTCTTAGAAATTGTAAATTGTGAAACTGGCCAGGAGCACCAGAGAAGTCCATTTTTTAATGGAGTGGATGCTGGCAAAATCCTTGCAGCAAAATAAACAGCAAAGCAGTTATATCTGCAAAATACAGCACAAAGATACAACACTTTGAGTCAGTATGCCTCAGTTTAAAATAATCCACCCAGTTATCACTCACTTTTAAGTCGGGGGAAATCTCAACGTTTCGTCAAATCTCAGATCTTTGACGATTGAGAGAAAGGATGAATTCTTTGACACCATGTTGGTTTGCCTTTCTCTAGCTTAGCTAATTAGGTTCAGCTGTTAATATACATTAGATCATCCTTTTTCTTTTGAATGCCTGTGAAGAACACTCAAGAGACAGGATTAGAGTACGAAAGCCTTTATGCACAGAATGTCTGTGGTCATGACCACAGTCATTCAAGCTGTCATGGTTTTAGCAAGGCCCAAAATCTAATTCCTATTCCTAGCCCCCCACCCACATCTCAACCCCATGTGAGATGGGTTTTCCAGACAAAAAACACGAGACTCAATATGGGGGAAGGAATATATTACAAAGACTATACAAATAAATACTTATATTATAATACATTGCATATAATCTTAATTCTATATCTATCTCTACCATGACAGTAGTATTTACAATGGGCCAAATCTCTTCTCCCTCTAAATAAAAGTCTAGGAGAGAAGAAGAAGAAAAGACCCTTTCCAGTCTCTGAGCAACAGGTCTCTCTCTAGGTAGCAGGCTTTCTTCTTCTCTTTTAGGTAGCAGAAGTAGTTGCTGGCTCTCTGCCAGCACACACGAGGGGGTCTCCAAGCCCCTCGGCCCTCTGTCTTCAACGGGGGTCTTTCCGTGGACTACGTAACCCCAGACAAGGTCGTTCTACCACGGTCATATCACGAAGCACGGGGGTCTTCGTGACAGTCTGGTATCTTCAGGGGAAATCAAGCCCCTTCACAGAGCTTCTGTGCTCTGCTTCAAAGATGGCTGCCAGCTTCTCTGAAGCTGCAGCAAGGGGGGGCCAAGGTCACCCCCCACACACACACATTCCTTCGGCCGTCCTGGCTTATCTCTCAGGAGGCCATGAGCTTCCTAGCTCCTCTCAGCAGTGCATACTGCACTTTAGGACTCCTCTCAGTCCACCACCCCCTCCTCTTTCTCGGAGGGGTCTCTAGCGAGTTTGGGGGTTTTGGTTTATCCAGTTCTTACCCCGCGAAACTCTGTTCCTGCTGCTGGCTTGGTTCTCTTGTCCTGTTGCTGCTTTTCCTTCTCCTCAGACACCTCTGTGTCTGCCTTAGCTGCATACCGGCTTGTGTTGCTCCTTTTGGTCTTTATCAGTTGGCTCTTTGCCACTGCTCTTCGGACGCTGCTGTCTCCGCTGCTGCTCCGTCGCTGCTCTCAGCGTCTCCCACTTCTACTTACAGGGGAGAAACTCCCCCAGCTCCTAGCCACAGGCACTCAGGTCAGTCTGACACTGTTCCGAGTCCCTGCAGCCCCCCAACCGGGGGCTGGGGGGGGGCAAAGGCCCCCAAGGGGCCGGAGCCCCTTCTCTTCGTGGCCTCTACAACATGGCCACCTCTTCTTCTCAAGAAGTACCACTGCTTTTTTTTCAGTCTCCAGAGATATGTTTATATTTTGCAGGAGCATTGATTGGTCAAGCCCCAAGGGTCACCACCCCCTGGGGGTTACCACTTTCTTAGTTTCAGGGGGAAAACCTGGTTCAAACCACTACACAAGCTCACGCATATCAGCCATCCAGGGAATCTCACAGCTGCCTGACAGGGATCAGCCAAGAGAAAATATTAGGTAATAAAATCTCAGAGGCATACTCAGTCTTTGGCTCTTCTCCGTCTGCCAACAAGAGTGAAAAATGAGTACTGGTTCTACTGTGATATACATCTGTCTGCTGGTCTCATAAACAACAGGCCAGTGAATAGCCATGACCATATTTGGAGGATTTTACCCACTATCCGCAAGCCCATTTGTCCCCTGATGCACACTACAGAAATCAAGATCATAATTAGTTTTCTTATAGTAAATATTTTACAGTTAATTAAACAATTTTAAAGCTGCCTGGTTGAGTGTTTAAGGTAGTTGGTGGACTACTCTGATGTCTCATGTGAGACATAAGATGTTTATGCTCAAAACCAATGAAAGTGCTGAGAAAAGTTCACACCACCTGGGTGTTACTTTTGTCAGTCTGACTATAATGACAGAAGAGGAGCGACTTGCACGCAGATGTGAGCAGCCACCAATCCCTACCTCCTCCTGATGAGTTTAACTCCAGTTAGTATTTTCAGAGACCTTAATAAAACACCTTCCCTTTCCACTGCTCCTAACATATTGACTAATTCTTCAGGTACTGCAGCAACATTCAACTGCTCACATTTCTTGGGGATACAAATCAAATACTTTAATTTTAAAGTTTGGTCATTCAGCTTTGCTTATGTAATGGCTAAAATGCTTCTCCAAATAGCAAGAAAGCTGACTCTCAGAGCAGGTTAACCTTGGCAGCAAATCATGTTTAATTTCTTTCACTACCACTTCTAAGATTGTTAAGGAAGCTATTAAATTAACACATTCCTGTGACAGTGTTTCATTTCTCATTATAACAAAAAGGCAAGCACCTAACACTGCAGAATTTTCATCAGCTAATGCCTTGTAATAAATCCATTAGAAAGCCACTGGTATCTAATTGTCTAATCGTGATGAAGGCCTAGAGTGACATGGCTGTAATGGGATTAAAGTAGATTGTAGTGCAATGCCTATACTCTCTGATCCGGTCTGGAGATAGCAAGGACCTAACAGGTCATCTCAGTTAATTTAACCAGACTTGAAAGAAAAGAAGGAAAAACTCCTTTGATTAAATGGGCAAAAGAGCAGACACTGGTTTGTTTACACCTGAAAGAGATAAAGTGGATGTTACGGCTGGAAAAACACACCATTAATTTGAAAGTAATCTAACAGTGAAGAGCTGTTGGCAGGATTAAGTTGGTTGCATACAAGGAGTAGTTGCACATGGTGTGAGGAATCAGGCAAAGTTCAAAGTGTACAGAAGGCACTGAATTATCAAGCATATGACTCTTCAGTATAGAGTAATTTGGCCTCAAGATCTGTAGCTCCAAGGCCAGAAGCAACCTTCTGCCTGATAAAAGCCATTCGCTAAAGCTACGCAAACCAAAAACTTAGGGGAATGGAATTGCAAACATTGATTCAGTGACTCTGTGAGCTATTAAGCTTCCTTGCAGTGGATGCTGTGGAAAAACAGGAGTCATTGCTTTGACAAAACCATTTCAGGCACCTTGGAACATTGCTTTGAAATCTGTCATCCCAAACAAGGAAAGATGCTCTAACCTAGCCTTCATCTTAACATCTACACACTTGCTGAAGATTTCCAGGAAATTAATTTATCCCTTTCCATCAGAAAACTCTTTTGAAATTTCTCTTGAGCTACTGATGTCAGGTAATTGCATCATAGTAACCAAAATGAGGACAATACATGTGAGTAAAGGATAAATGTACAGCTGAAAAATCACAAAAAATTTGTGTATATTTAATCATAGTAGCTACAGATTCTTGGTTCAGCTTCCTAAGGTGGACATACCCAAACTGACCTGTCATTGAGGCATTGTTATTCCAGGAACTGGGAACAGGACCAGTCTTAAAATGCACTGGTATCATATGGTGACTATTCAAAATATTTCAATTTATCTAAGTGAAGCTGCAGTGTTTAGGACAATTACTGAAAAAATTACTCTTTCAGAAGAGGAACAGACTACAAATCTGACTTGCAGTCTGAGTAAACATTATTTATAGTTTGCTTCTTACACCTTTTGCACAAATAAAGGCTGTTGTGCCTTAAGTAATGCTAGTTTGAGAGCCTGTTAAATATTTGTAAAAATATTATTTTGCAGAATAAGGAAAAAAAAGTAAAGAGAGGTCTTCACTACTGTTGTAGTCTAACCCCAGCCAACAACCAAGTACCACGCAGCAGATTGGTCATTTTTCCTCTAACCCTGTTGGAGGGGAGAAGAATCAAAAGAAAAAAATTAAACCTCATGGGTTGAGATAAGAACAATTTAATACTTTAAACAAAGCAAAATTAAAAAAAAAAACTAAAACCGGTAATGATGAAGATAGTAATTAAAATAATGACAATAATAATAATTGTAACAAAAAGGAGAGAGAGACAGAGAGAGAGAGAGAGGAATAAAACTCAAGAAACACAAGTGATACAACATACACCATACAACTACTCAACACCTGCTGACCAATGCCCAGTCTGTCTCCCAGCAATGATCAGCCCCATTATGGATAACTCCCCCAGTTTATGTACTGGGCATGATGTTCTATGGTGTGGAGTATCCCCTTGGTCAGTTTGGGTCAGCTGTCCTGGCTGTGCTCCCTCCTGGCCTCTTGCACACCTGCTCACTGGCAGAGCATGGGAAACTGAAAAGTCCTTGACATAGGGTGAGCACTGCTTAGCAACAACTAAAACATCAGTGTGTTATCACCATTACTCTCATACTAAATTCAAACCACAGTACTGTACCACCTACTAAGAAGAAAATTAACTCTACCCCAGCTGAAACCAGGACACCCTCATAGGCCATGTTCAGATCTTTTAGATAAATGTCACTATTCTTTCCAGCACGTGTTGTACTAATACCCAAACTGAATGGTTCAGTGAGTGTATTTTTTCCTTTTTAATACTGTACTCACCTTGGAAATTCAGAAAATCACAAAATAGTTCAACCAGACCATTTCAGTTTGATGGAACCTGTCTCAAAATTTAAAATTATTTTTTAAAGTTAAAAAATCAATGATTTCTGAATTTTTGGCAGGCCATTTTACTTGGATCCATTAGATAGTGCCTTTAACTATAGGTTAAAGATTCAGTGCAAGACTTGTGATTCTCTATTAAAGGGCATGTGTAGAAAGGACATTTTTAAAAAAAATCAAACTCTGAACATTTTATTAGCAATGGTAGTCTATGATAAAAGGGATAGAGATTCATAGTGTTTTAGAAAAAAGGAATTGAAGGCAAACAGCGGAAGAGAGTGCAGTGAGACATGCACTGATTTGACTGCTTTGACTGATTGTCTCAAACTGGTCATGTCACTCCTGAAGGTACTGGAACCTCATGAGATTATGTCTTTAGCAGTAATTCTATCCTCTAAAGCCTGTGGGACCTGTTGGACTCATTCTGAATTCATGTTGGTGTGATTTTAAGGATTTACTCCTCATGCAAGCAATAGGCAAACTAGTATTTCATCTAAATTAATAAGGCTTGGCCAGGTTGCACCTGCTCAAAAGCTGCTTCTGCAGTTTTAAATTACTTTGTTTACTTCAGCAACTTGATAGTCTAAAACAGGTACTCTGGAAAGAAACATGAAAGGTTTAACTGTACATTTATGTGTTCATCTCCAGTCTTCAAAAGCTTGAAACTGGAGATCTGTGTGCAAGACTCAGTGCACTTCTTCAGAGTAATTGGTTGTACTAGATCTAAAGAGTCCAAGTGTCACATAGTGTAATTTGTGTCTGTGGGTGATATTATCGAATAAGCTTATGCTTTACATAAAAACTGAAGTGCTGTCTAATGCTTTTAGCATGACATTTCTCTTCATAAATGGCCTCATTATTTCTTTTCTGTGTTTAAATATACAGAAGCAACATCCCCAGCGTACTTGTCCAGTAATAGAGGTGATTCTCATGCCACTCAAGGAGGAGACTGTTTTCCACAATTTATATAATTTCATTTAATAAACAGTAATCTTAAAAAAAGGTTTTCTGGGGGGTTCAGTCATTTTTAGGTTGCAGCTTATATTAAGATGCTAAACAACAGTGATAAAGCCATCTCTATAAGTTTTCTCCTCTTCAGAATAAAAAATTTCAAACACCTTTAAACTTTCCTTCCTGCAATAATAATTTGACAGTCTGGCAGTGCCTCTGTGTTGCTAGAGATATAGCTCAGCAGACTGTCAAAGATACACCTCAAAGTTAATCTGAGTAGACATCAAAATATATTATGAGTTCTTTGTATCTCAGAGGCATCAATAAACTAAGAATGATCTTACAGCTCTATGGCTCACTAGAAAAGACCTCCTCACCAAGCAGAGAGTAGTGCTATCCAATATAGGAAAAAGATAAAACAGAGAGGTGATCTTGGTTTTTCTCCCAGTGACAGGAGAGCATAGAAAAGCATTAGCAATTTTTTGTCTCAAATTTTTCAGTTCCTAAGCAAGGACTGCATGAGGAAAATAAATATATTTGTTGCAATTTTATTTATTTACAGAAGATGTGTTGTTACTTCTGAATGTAGGAGGAATCTTACTGTTCCATTTCAAGGTAGGAGGCCACTTTTTGTAATGTTGCCCAAAACCACCACAAAAACCTAGCCTCCTACCTTGAAATGTACATCCTGAAACGTGGGATTCTTGCTCTTGAGCTCAGCACAGTAACTTCTGGTTGCCTGTACAACACCTGGCTCTCTGCTTTGACAATTTCTATGTTTTCCTTCTTACTTGGAGCTTTGGAAACTACACCAGGCAAAGACACTCCATCCAGGCTGCTCAAATTTTAGCATGGATTCACAGATTCCCTTGTTTTGGTTGGCGGCATGTACCTGTGGTTGCACCTGCATTTAACATCAACAGTGGCTGTGACTGCATCCACCAATGAGTTGTAACCTCCACAAAAGGACTTCTTTCCTTCTATACACTTTTTCTAAAATTCTGACTGAAAAGACATGCTTTGCAGCATGCTGGGGAGGTCACTAGCTTCAGTCACAATTATCCTGGAGCGGAGGTAGGTAAAAATTAAGAGACTCTGATGCCTTACTGAGAGTGTTTATTGTTAGAATTGTCCATAGCACATGGAGTTGCAGGGGAGATCATATCCTTCTGAGGAAAGTCAGATAACTGACAAAGGGCCCTCAGCCTCCTCGAACTGTTTTTACTATATCACTGTGCTATTCATTCAGCAGTTCACAGCTGGCCTCTGGCTAATATCGGTTAGGAACTAACCAAAGAAGGCAAGAAGAAATCTCTGTACTGTATCCCAGAGTTTTAAAGGTTAAGCACCATCGTGTGACAAACAACACAGAGCTAGTATGAAGGTGTACTGGAAGTGCACTCTCCAGCTGGTGGACTACTTTATATTTCACTAGCTGGTCTTTTAAAAGGTCATTCAGGCAGAATGACAGATAGAAATACAACCAAGTTTAAAAGTGAGGAAGTTACAGAGAGCAACCATGAGAATAGATGTTGCAAATGCGAAGATTAAGTGTGTGTCACTTAGTCAGAATTTCTCAGTTGGCCTTTGGGAAGTTCTTCCATGGCAAGTCTGTATTGCAGCTTTTAGTGATGATGACTCAAATATGACAAGAGAGAAATTAAAAGATATTGGTGAAATTATCTCTTAAAGAAGAGGGGGAAAGAATTTTGTTTCCCTTGGGCACCGTAGTAAATAAATGTTACACAAACTTTTATCTCACTGGCACTACCTACCTCTTTTTTTTTGCCTTTTTTTTTGAGGGTAGGGGTGGCGGGGAAGAGGGACTTTATAGTATGTTCTCTGATGTATTTCTCTACCAACAAGAAGGAGGCTCACAGGATGATGGGTGAAGGCAGGACTGATTTAGCTGATACTATTGCTAAAGAAAATGTCCATATCCTCATGGAGAATAGATAATTAAGTTACTAGATAATTAAAACACTAGATTTTTTGGTGAAGGCTGAAAAGTGAGATAAATTTACTCTTTTTTACCTTTACTGTATATTTAGAGAAAGATGAGCAAAACAAGGGGCAGTATTATCCATCTAAGGAACCATGTTAACATCACTGACAAAGGTACTTCTGAATCTCGCTTAGCAAGGCATTTATATTGCACAAGAAGAGAATCAAGACAAACTTCTCCAACACATAGTTTGCAGGGAGACAATATTGCTCCAAAAAGCAAACAGCTGGCAGTTTGTTAATCATGGTGCAGTGCCTGAAGTCAAGCTAACCTAGATACCTTACATCTCAGTGCTTTCATTTAGCACCGGTTTCTCAGATGAGAAATTCGTCTGAAAGGTAAAGACAAAGGATTTACATATAAAGTAAGTCATCAGCATATGTAAAGATTAAATTGCATATATGCCTAGGAGAAACACTTTGAAATAGGAGGTGAATTCACAAAGATATAATTTGTTCTTCCTTATTTTGTGATAAATAGTTAGGAGTTAAAATACTCTCACCGCTGCAACCCAGGTTCGATTCTCGGTCCCCCGGGCAGATGGAGCCCGTTAGCCCTGTGAGGCCATCCATCTATGAGAAGGTCACTCTAAACAAACCTACGTCCTGAGGACCTCACTGCCATTGTCCAAGCTTGCTTGGCCCCGGCAGATGAACCTTAGGATTAAAGGGTGGGCTCAGTTCAGCGCAGGCTGTGTCTCACCTAAAAAATCCATTGCGCAGGCTTGAAAGGTAAAAGACCTTTCCCAAAAATCTTCGTTCGCGAAGACTGGTCATTATTATTATAAAATACTCTACAGAACAGAATTCAAGATTTCATTTGTGGTCACACTTCATATTAAGCAGGTGTAAAAATAGAGTATATAGCTCCCTAAGAGTAACAGATTATTTGGTAAGTGGCTTATCATATAAGAGATTTTTTAGATTATTTATAATTACCATTAATTTTTCTATATTCTTGAAGAAACTCTGAAACATGCTATTCATGTCTGGAAGATAATGTTGGTTTATTAACTCTGTAACCTTAACAGAACTGATGATCTTTCCTGCTAAACATAAATAGCAATGTTTTAAAATTAGTTTAGAATTAGTAAAGTATAGTCATTACTAAGTAAACCACAATTAAGCATCTCCAAGACAAGCTTGTCAATGGGCTTTGTTATAAAATGAGGGGGAAATTGTAAATATATTCTTAAAATCTTAATCTTTCAGCAATTTTTCCCCAGCAGAAGACTCAGAAGCAGAGTAATTCCTCCCACTCACCCCCCATCGTGCCTTACTTTTAAAAAAAAATCCTATGAAAAACAACTCTTTTTATATCTCATGAAAAAGATCTAAGAAAAGTTGTAAGCTGAGAAAAGAGTTGGAAATTATTTGGATTAGGTTTTTAAGTAAACATTTATTATTTTCTGACTAAGTTCATTTGCATTTGGGGGAAGACATGAAGAAAAAAAAAGAAATTTTTATTACCAATGGTGGAAGACTTTCACGGTAATGCTTTTTGGTCTTAAGAGCTTTTCCATCTTTCAAGACATTGGTTTTACATGCTTCCTGAAACCGTCTTTCCATCCTTGCCTCATTTTAACAGAATGAGTTAATGTATCGCCCTGGAACAGTGCAGTTTATTATGCCGAGAATAGGGTGGGAAGTAATTTCTGTATCTTGAGTGTGTTTTCAAATAAAAATCCAGAAAGGGCAGATTTTCCCAAAGAAAATTTTTATTAGGTTTAGAGGTCTCGAGGAACACAAAATTAATAGAGAAGACTCAATGAGAAGACCTTTATTAGTAAAATTGAAAAAAAAAAACAAACAAATCCAAATTTTTATAATATTCTTTTGACTGAAAAGAAGACAGTACATTCATCTGAATAACAGATTAAGAGCTAAGGGCTGTAGGAAACAGGAAAGTACTATGTGAAACTCTTTCATAAATGTACATACCAGTGATTTTAGGACTGTTACTAAAATGTGAATACCGAGCCTGCAGCTACAATGATTGTTACATTGTTACCTTTGGTTTTCTATTTCAGAAATTATGAAAAAAAAAAGGTGCTGAAAAGGAAAGAAGTCTGCTTTAGAACTGAGGAACCCTTACTGTGCTTTGAAGGGATAGGAATATGGGGGCTACTTCTCCTCAAAAAAGACAAAAGCTGAGGCTGAATGAAAATTTCCCCCAACTCTGTCATAGTTTCATTAATTTCTGGTTCACTTCCATACTTACGTTTCAAATAACCTGAATGTATATTTTCTTTAATCAATCTCTGGATTCAGATTAGAAATAAATTAAAAATTATGGACTTTTTTTTCTGGAATATTGTTGTTCTACAATTATGAATATATTGGAGGATTACTTAGTTCTTTGTAACCCTGGAAATAATTTTGGATCAGTTATAAACAAATACAGATCTATCAATAGATACTCCCAATATTACCCTATGTCTTAATCCTGGCTGGAGGAACCATTTGACTAATTTTTTGTCACACATTTTTGGTAAGTAGCAATCAACAATTGCAGATGGAAAAGCAGGTTGAGCTTTGCTCCCCTAGGAAAGAACTTCTAGTTCCTTTTGGGAACCAGATATTGTTAGCAAAGGAAGAGAATTAGAGAAATGCCAAATGTTAGAGCAATTTTGCTTCATTTCTGAATTCTACAAGCAAATGGTAGCACCACTTTTCTGCTCATCATCCTCTTTTCCAGTTCCTTCTCCTACTTGTGTTCCAGAAAGGGTGAAAAAAAAAAAAAAGACCCACAGTATTTTCCTTAAAAAGCCTGGTGGAAAAATCTGAGGCAGTTTTGAGGAAGCAGATTTGAAGATGATAGGAACAGGTTTATGGAGTTTGATGTGCTTGCTAGGATACAGAACTGGAATGCATAATGCCCAGGCAGAATTTTCAACATTTTTTTCATCTGTGAACCTAACTGAGGCTTGTTCTTTATAAAGCAAAGACTGATTCTATACAAGACTATAATTTTGGAACTTCTTGAAGTACTGGAGCCCTAGTTTTAATGACAAGACTGTCTCACTGTTGAGAATGCTCTTATATTGCTAGATCTAGATAAGATTTTTCATAATCCAGTATTAACACTTCCATGTTTCTTTTTTTTTTCTCTTTCTTGCTTATTCATACTTCACTGCGGTCTCCAAGAGCACTCCCTGTTGCATTGGTCACCACTTACACTTAGTTTAATTCCTTTTTTGAAATGAACTAATTGTAGGAACATTATAGGAATGTCCACAGCTCAGCTGGCCAATTTGAGTTCAGAAAGTATTCACATTTTACTTTAGGAGTAAAACATTCTTGTATTAGACCTCAGGAGAGTACCCTGTGAGGAGGAGCTTAGAAATGTAATATTTGACACTACACTGCATTTCAGAAATTTCATGATGGTTTCTTTTACTGTTGGGACTTATTACATGAGAAAACTTACCAAATGAACAATGTCTCAGAGGTCACGATGTCTACACTGAATATGAGCTGTTTCCTGGATTTCTCTTTACAATAATACTCTTTTATCTGAAAACTACAGATAGTAGAGATAGCAAGTGTGAATATGGTCCAGGGAACTCTGCTTATACAGTACACTCTGCTAGCAATGTTGTTCCTTTTCAGTGCCATTGTAGCACTGCAGCTTTATAAAATTTGAAATTTTTCTGCTCTGTTACAGTTCCATCAGTGGTGATCATACATATTGTTTTCTCTATCCACAAAGACAATTGTCAGATTTATACCACACAGGCAAGCCTTATAATTGCACTGGTCAGAAGTAGATAAAGTTAAAGAATTAAGTTGTTTACTAGAAAACATTAAGATATCCTAAGCAAACTGAAGGATGACTCCTTTAAAAGATTAGGAAAGTAGGGACCTGAGCAGGATCACAAAGGAAAAAAGATTGAAAAAACCTCTTTTTTAACAGGGTATCTCCATGGTAATATACAGAAGGAAATGACCACAGTGTAAAGTATAACCCCTGTACTATGTCATGAATGGATATTTTGAGGTCGCTTAAGGAATCCAATGGTATCAGCAAAAGCAGGTTTAATATTGAAGTGAAAGCACAAGAAAATTCCGTGTCAAGGTTCGCTCTACTACTTACAGGTAATTAAGGCACATGGAGAAAAAGCAAACAAAAATTCAAAATGAAAATTTAAAAAAAAAAATAACAAACCCAAAACCAACCAACCAACCCAATCAACAAAAATAAACCCAGAACTATCTACTTGGGGGTAGGGGGGGGGGCAAGGGACAAGGAAAAAGATAGGACAGGGTAAGGAATATGGAATATAAGGAATATAAAAAGGAATATGGAAGACCCTCCTGTTGAGTCACAAGGTTCAGAGTAGACCCCTGTGCTAAACTCAGCCCAGATTGATGGATAGCTTATGCCTAAAGGCCCAACTACACTTAAACTTAACAACACTTAATTGATAAGTTAAACAATTTAGCAGAGGATTCATATGGAATTTATTATATCGTAGCAGTAATTCATGGTAATGTCATGGTTTGAGAGCCCCAAAAATCCAATTCCCAAGTCCAAACCCCCCTCCCACATCTCAAGCCAGTGTGAGATGGGTTTTCCAGACACCACACGAGACTCAAAATGGGGGGAAGGGAAATATATTACAATGACTGTACACATCACATAAGCATTATAATACATTACACACACAATCTTAACTATCTCCTATGATAAATCAGTATTTACAATGGATCAAATCTCTTCTTCCTCCAAAATAATAGTCCAGGAGGGAAGAAGGAAGAGATCCTTTTCACTCTCAGAGCAGCAGTGTCTCTAGGGCAGCAGGTTCTTCTCTTCCATGTAGCAGCTGTAGCTGGATCTTTGCCAATACACACAAGGGGGTCTCCAAGCCCCTCTCAGCCCTTTGACTCCAGGTAAGAGTCTTCTCTTCCGTGGGCTGCATAGCAGGGACAAAACTCACTTCACCACATCATACCACGAAGTACAGAAGCCTTTGTGACGGTACCTATCTTCAGGGGATTCACCCCTGAGTCAGAATGTCTCGGGCAAGCTTTCAGTTGAAGGCCTTTGCCTCGAGAGTTCTATCAGAGCTCTCGTACTCTGATCTCAGGCTGCCAGCTTCTCAGCAGCAGCGAGGGGGAGACAAGGTCACCCTCTTCGCATTCCTTTGGCCGTCGCGGTCCAGCTTTCCAGGATGCCTGAGCTTCTTAGCTCCTCTCTGTGCAGTACTGTAGCACTCCAAGACTTCTCAAGCAAGAGTCCATCTCCCTCCTCCTAGGAGGGGTCTCAAAGGAGTTTGGAGGTTTTGGTTTTCAGTTCTTACCCCGAACTCTGTCTATGCAGGGCTTAGTCCTGCTCACTCTCTCCATTAGAGATCTCTGTGTCTTCTCTCCTTGGCTCCAATGACGGCTTTGCTGCTTGCTTCAGTTCTTATCTTGTCTGGGTCTCTGCCACTGTTCTCCGTCCACTGCTGCTTCTTCTGCCGCTGCTCCTGCTGTCCACGGTGGAGGGAAAAAAAAACTTCCAGCTTCTCAGCTACAGACCTCAGTCCAGTCTAACACTGTCCCAAGTCCCTGTAGCCCCTCAGCTGGGGGCTGGGAGGGCCACAGCCCCTAGAGGGGCTCCTGCTCCTTCCTCGTGGCTTAGAACATGGCTACTTCTTCCAACAACAACTACAACAACAACCTTCTTTTCCAGTCTGGTTGTTGATATGTTTATATTTCGCAGGAGCGCTGATTGGCTCAACCCCAGGGTCACCACCCCCTGGGGGTTACCATTTTATAACTCTAGGGGGAAAACTGTTTCCCCCCACCACAATAACAGTAACTTACAAATCTAAAGTAGTTCAGAATCTAGGAAAGCAACATTCCTAGCACATTTGCCACAGCATATTCACACTCACATTCACACAGAAATAAAGAATCTGTACCTGTGAAAAATTCCCCTCGAATTCAGTGACATAGTCACTTCAGACACCTTTGCATGATCTCAAGGGGTGAAGGGTTGAGCCTTGAGGAGTGGGGATATCAGCCCAGGAACTATCATCATTGTTCAGTGATACTCTAAATATAGAAAACTTGACAGTTTGCTGGCTCTGAGAGTCATCCCACTCAGGAGGAGATTGTTGGTCATAGAGCACCGTAGTTCAAGAGAGCTCAAAGGGTCTCACTTAGGAACACTGTTTATAGAGTCGCAAGAGGGTTGGCTTTGGTCATAGTAATTTACCATGCTGGCTGCAATTCAGGTTGGTAAATTTCTCTGAAAGTTTGATAATGAAAATATTATTACATTTGGGTTATTATTCAGGCAAAAAAAACCCCAAAAACAAACTTCCAAGGCTGTATGTTAAAAAACAGGAGCTCATTAGACAGCACTAGTTCCTAGGGACAGACAGTGCTTCTGATAAGGTCAAAAGGAGCTGAACCTAGGCACTGTTTGTCAAACTCAAGGCCTGACAAGAATTTCTCAGATCATAGTGCAACCTGAGTGGGGGAGGTAGTAGCTACTCTTCACATCTAGTATCTAGTGAGTTCACAAGCTTTATACTGTTCAAATTATTTGGTTCAATCATTTCTTTTTTTTTCTTTTGGGTTCATTTCACCTATTTTATTATTTTTCTTAACCTTTTGTCTTCAAGTCTAGTGTCACTACATGAAGTCAGAGAGTAGCAATCTTCAAATGCAACAGTAAACCTTTCTCTCTTGAGGATTCAAAATTTCTACTAATGGAGGTAGAATAATTTCTGAGGGAATATTTTGAAGTGTTTAACAAGAGTAAAGGATGAGCTGATTTTCATTAACTTCTAGATTTTTCATTTGAAAGTAAAGAATACAAATCACTTAAAGAAGAGAGATGTGAGAAAAGTACTACAGAAAAAGGTACTTAAGCTCAGAAAATTATTTCTAAATGACTATGCAAATTATTAAAAAAAACCAAAACAAACTGAAGAAGAGCCACCTCTTTTGCAGCATGCTCAAAAGGAATATACTGGATAATGTACATTAAAAATATTATTTGATTTTATATAGATTAGATGAGCCAAACAGAGATATTATAAAGTGTGTGTAATGAAATATTCTGCAAAATAGACAACCCAATAGCTCTTTTGAGCATCAAGGAATGCAAATGGCCAGATAAGTACATAAAAGATTAAAGGTCTTTTGTATTTTGGTTCTGTAGACTACAGAATTTGGTGAAGGTACAAAATGTATATGAAAGTGGATGATTATTTGTATGGAATGAGAGAAAACTGAAGAAAGAAAAAACAAGAATTAATACAGAATATTTTTTATAAATTACAGATCTCTTTAAATAAAAATTTGGATGACAAGATTGTAACGGTTTGTTTTAGCAATTACAGTCAATGCATTTAAGACATCTAGATGCATTTTTGATGATGTTTATGATAATTCTTGTTTGTTTAAATGACATTTGTTAATGAGACTTTTTTATTTGTTCATGAAAAAAGCCATTTTACTAGGATCTGGTGATACAAAGGACTCTTATGCCTGCACTCACTATTTGCAGAATGAGGGAAGTGCTCGACTCCTATATATAAACTTTTGTTCTGTCACACAGTAAAATTGCCTGTTTCCTCTGACTGACTTTTAGATCCAAAATACAAGCTTTTGTAAAAGGACACCACAGACTCACACACTTGCAAAAAGGTTGTTTTGAAAAAGCTGGATAGGAAATGCATTAAAATGAATGAGATGCAGAGGCCTACGTGGATGAGAAAAAAGATGATGTTTGGATACTTTCACTTTTCTATCCAGCAGATCTGAATTCAGCATGGTTTAATGAGGCACCAAAAACAGGTGGTTGTTTGCCATAGTACATAACTCAGGCCTATGTGTCTCACCAATGTTGTGGGATATTTTTATTACCTAACCCACTAACTTAATGGGCAGAGCTGGTGTGGTTGCGTCAACATGTCCATTTCATACTAGGAGGTTTGCTTGGGGCTGTTCAACAATTCTCAGCTACTGTCTTCTCACAGCAGAAATGTTATTTTAATTCTCCCGGAGGGAATTTCACCCTAAAAGTTCAACCTAAGTAACAGTACTCCTGGGTTTTGTTCTTTCCACCCACCTCCTTCTACCCTAGTGTTTATTAGAGTTTGTGTGTTACTTCATTCATACTCAGTCCTTTTGATAGCAACTTTAATTTCTAGTTCAAATGACGGTGCTTGAGCATCAGCTGCAAATCTCATCTCATATCTATGAAAAATTTATCAAGCATTCATTAATTTGCAGTCTATATTGAGGCAACTTTTACCAGCAGAACATAGAAGGCACTATGGTTTTTTCTCTGTACAAATATTTTTTCTTTCTTTTTTTTGAATACCAATTACATTATTTAGAAAAATGAAACAAAAAGTCTCTAGATCGTTTTGACACTTCATGAACTGCAGTGCAAGATGGGATGCTTATGAGATTGTCTCTGTATGTTTGCTCAACAGGAAAAATGTT
Organism: Neopelma chrysocephalum; assembly: GCF_003984885.1. NCBI lineage: Eukaryota > Metazoa > Chordata > Aves > Passeriformes > Pipridae > Neopelma > Neopelma chrysocephalum. The sequence continues at coordinate 21,710,163 of NW_020897689.1, forward strand.
GAATATGTAATCTAAATTACTTCAGTAGCAAAATTATCAATGATGTCTTTCTTGAGACATAATTTCATGAATGCTGTATACAAATTTAAACAGAGAACAAATTGGTATTTGGTTTTCTCACACTTATGCTGTTGGACCAGTGTGTGTGTTTTCATACTTCATCTTAGCTGTATATTCAAATCTCAAAGGACCCAAAAACTGATTATTACTTCAAGGTCATAAAATATGGCTACTCCTGGCATTCCACATATTTGAGAATATCAATTTATCTAGTTGCTCTTCTTCCTGTGACAATTAGGCTGCCAAGCTCAACAAGTCTGACAAATGTTGCAAGGTGTTGTTGTTCCATTTATACTTCTGAAGTTCATTCTCAATTGACTGACTCAGTGTAGAAAAATTTAAGAGTTTATTTTTCTCGGTTTACTTTTTCTAGTGCTTTTCTAGTGTTTTATGGGCACTGAAAATTTAGACATGCACAGACACAAGAAGCACGAGCCGACCTAAATGTCAGCCAGAATACAAATTCAGGGAATTTGTCCTCTGAAAACACAGTCCTAACTTTTGGGATGCGTTTGGAATAGTAAGTATAAAACACTAAACCAACGTATTGAAAGCTTCTCTGCCCACCACTGAGCACTCGAAAAAGATTGCTCATCTAATAAAGTTTAAAATTTCTTAAAAATTCTAAAACAAGAGGTAATTAAACACAGAATCATGCAATCACATCCATTCAACAATACAGAAGAAAAAAATTGTTCAGAAAGTTTCTTTTTTTGTTTAACATGTCAACAACTTTTTTTTCTCTCCTTTGAAATCTGTTCTCATACTAATAAAAGAAAAGCAGTGTTCTTCAGTGAACAGAATTGGATCAGGTTAGGAAGGTTAAAGCCCTGTTCAAATTAAATCTGGCCAGGGACATCAAGGGCAAAAAGAAAAGCTTCCATAGGTACGTTGGCAGTAAAAGTAAGACTGGAGAAAATGTCAACCTTCTCCAGAAAAAAACGGGAGTCCTGGTTACCTGGAATATGGAGAAGGAAGTAATCAAAGACTTCTTTGCCTCAGACTTCACTGGCAAGTGCTCCAGTCACATCACCTAAGTCACAGAAGGCAAAAGCAGGGACTAGGAGAATAAAGAACTGCTAGAGGGAGGAGAAGATCAGATTCAAGACCATCTAAGGAACCTGAAAGTGAACAAAACCATGGGACCTAATGAGATGCATCTGTGAGTCCTGAGGAAACTGGTAGATGAAGTGGTTAAGCCACTATCCATGACATTTGAGAAGTCATGGCACTCCAGCGAAATTCCTACTGACTGGAAAAGCAGAAACATAACTGCCATTTTAACAAGGGGAAAAAGGAAGACCTGCAGAACTACAGGCCAGTCAGTCTCAGCCTGGTACCTGACAAGATCATGGTGCAGATCCTCCTGGAAACTCTGCAAAGGCACATAGAAAATACTACAGTGACTGGTGAAAACCAACATGGTTTCACTAAACGTAAATCCATCTGACAGATCTAGTGGCCTTCTATCATGGGGTTACAGCTTTGATGGGTTAGGGAAGACTAACTGATGTCACATAGACTTTTGCAAAGCATTTGACACTGTCCCACACGACATGCTTGTCTCTAAATTAGAGAGACATGGATTTGATGGATGGACCACTTGGTGGATGGGGAATTGGTTGGATAGTTACACTCAAAGAGTTGTGGTCAACAGTTTTATGTTCAAGTGGACAGCAGTGAGTTGTGGTGTTCCTCAGGGGTCAGTATTGGGACTGGGGCTGTTTAACATCTTTGTCAGAGTCATGGACAGTGGGATTGAGTCCAACCTCAGCAAGTTTGCTAGCGACACGAAGCTGTGTGGTGTGATTGACACACTGGAGAGAAGGGATGACACTCAGAGGGACCTTAGAGGTGGGCCTGTGCAAACTTCATGAAGTTCAGCTAGATCAAATACAAGGTCCTGCACCTTGGTCAGGGCAATCCCAAGCACAAGAACAGGCTGGGAAGAGGATGGATTAAGAATAGCCCTAGAGAGAAGCACTTGGGGGTGTTTGTTAATCAGATCAACATTACCTGTTAATGTACGCTTGCAGGCAAGAAAACCAGCCATGTCTTGGGGCTAGATCAAAAGAGGAATGGCCAGAAGGTCGAGGGAGGTGATTCTGCTCCTCTATTCTGCTCTTGAGAGACCCCATCTTGAGTCCTGTGTCTAATTTTGGCCCCCCCAACATAAGAAGGACATGGACATGTTGGAGCGAGTCCAGAGGAGAATGATGAAGATGATCGGATGGGTGGAGCACCACTGCTCTGAAGACAGTGTAAGAGTTTGGGGACTGTTCAGCCTCGAGAAGAGAAGGCTTCAGGAAGACTTTATAGCAGCCTTCCAGTACCTAAAGAGGGTCTACAAGAAAGATGGAGGGACTTTTTACAAGAGCACGTAGTGATAGGACAAAGATAAATGGCTTTAAACTGAAAGAGAGTAAGTTTAGATTAGGTATTAGGAAGAAAATCTTTACTGTGAGAGTAGTGAGACACTGGAATAGGTTTCCTGGAGAAGCTGTGGATGTCCCATTCCTGGAATTATTCAAGACCAGGTTGGATGAGGTTTTGAGCAACCTGATCTAGTGGGTGACCTCCCTGACTACATCAGGGTGGTTGGAACTAGAAGATTTTTGAGGTCCCTTCAAACCCAAACCATTCTATGATTCTATAAAATCATCTGGATACTGGCTCTTAAATATTACAGACCAATGACCGATAGACAGGCGAGCTCATCCTGCTACTCTGTAGCCTTTTATGAGCCTTTATAACTGAGTATTTTGACGCAAAAATTGTTGCTTTTCAAGGGAAAGAAGTTTTATGTATTTACTTGGACTAATTTATTACTTAAACTGGGTTAATACAGTAAGACAACTTCTGACTATATATTTAATGAGAACATACTGCCACACACAGCATGAGTCCTGAGAGAAATCTATTTATAGAATAAAAACCTCCTCTACCCTTTTTGCTGTACGAAATACATCCACACACATACAAAAAACCTTGAGATGCAGAGATGTGCGAACACTGCATATTTTAAAAGGTTTTTCCATTCTAGCAGCTCTGATTGCATATGAACTTAACTTTTAGGGTTCAAATATTATTCCTATGCTATGATCTGGATAGTCCTAAAAGCTTCCAGAGGTTTGATGACAGATTTATTTTTTCTTTACGTAACTTCTGATAAACAATAAAAAATTGCATTATAAATATGTAACATCCTACACCTTTAATTGGGAAAACTGGAAATTCAGAGTAATGTGTACCTCCCAGTCTACCAACTCAAATCATCAACAGCCATGGTCTAGTTTCCAGAAGAAAAAAATGCTTTAGCCGTTGCTAAGTTACGCTTAATACCCATTGAATTACACATGAAACCTATGTTAATTCCAAATACAGTCATTATGAGTGGCAGTATAACAAAGAATACTGAATAGATTTGAAATAATAGAAAACCAAATTAAAGAGCTGTCATCACCTTTTGCTACATTTTACCCAGCATTTCTGAACCCTTTTTTTTTTTAAGATAGCTTATCTGTCAGGTGAAAAAAAATTATAAAGTAGTCTCATTGGTAAAAACCTCTGCGATACAGAGGCCAACTAAAATTTCAAAGTACAAATCAGAGAATGAAAACCAGCAAGAACAGCTGGGATACGCTGATATATACGCTAAATTCAAAACAAATTCAAACCAGTTATATTTTGCTGTGCTTTTAAAACATGTTCTAACTTGTCACTGTTTCTTCTGCTACTGCTGTAATTACACCCTGGACTAAGCCCAAGGAAGTTTTAAAGTGGAGCAACTTTTACCAAATGAGTGATGTTAATTTCACTTCATTGCCACAGTCCTGACTCTCCAGTCCCTGGCTATGTGACTTTGAGCAGCACTGACACTTCTGTGGCAGGGCAGAGGTGTGCTCACTACCAGTACTTTCCAGTGTAGGACAAATATATGACCAATCTGAGATGACTTGATGGCCAAGGAGATCATATCCAGACCTTTGACTCATGCTTAGGTGGCCTGCCACCAACCTACCTGCTTGGACTGCCCACAAGGACAAGAAAAATGACATAGGACACTTATGAATTCACAGATATATATTCTGAAAAACTCAGGACACTCCCACTGGGAGCCAAAAGTGGAAGGACTTCCTGTGCTTCTCGTGAAGTAATGATGGAGGTTGCTATCCAGCTGTGTATTAAGCATGTTCTCTGTAAGTACAAGAGCTTTGGAGATGACATTACTAATGCCCTAGTTATTAATTGCATCTGTATATATCATATATTGTCTTCCTCTTCAGCTAAAATTCTGTTGTATCTGAAATGAATATTGTTATTAGCCCTTGTAGATGAGACACCAGTGTCTGTGACAGTTCTACTTTTGCTGCTGGCAGAAATGTCGTAACCTTTATTAGATCTGCCCTCTCTTTGCATAATATTTAACACTACAGATTCTACTTGCATGGACTACACATAGCTGCATGAGTAAAAGTGCTTTCCAGAGGGTAACAGGTGCTAGAAAAGTTCATTGTCTAATAGTTTCCATAAGATCTGTTGTGCTCTACCAGTGTAATTACAGCACAAGGTTGTCTCCGATCATTCACAGAATAGAATAGAATAGAATAGAATAGAATAGAATAGAATAGAATAGAATAGAATAGAATATTTCAGTTGTAAGGGACCTGCAATGATCACCTACTCCACCTGCCTGACCACTTCAGGGCTGACGAAGTGGAAGTATGTTATTAAAGACATGGTCCCAATGCCTCTGAAACACTGAAGACTTGACGCATCAACCAGCTCTCTAGGAAGCCTGTTCCAGTGTTTGACTGCCCTCTCAGCAAAGAAATGCCTCCTGATGTTCAGTTTGAACCTCCTCTGGTGCAGCTTTGAACTATTCCACATATCACTGGATACCAGGCAGAAGAGATCAGCACCTCCCTCTCTACTTCACTCCTCAGAAATCTGTAGGGAGCAATGACATAGCCCCTCAGCCTCCTTTTCTGTAAACTAGACAAACTCAAAGTGCTCAGCCACTCCCCATAGGACATTCCTTCCAGCTAAAACTGCTATGGCCACTACTCCTCTAGAAGTGTGAGTCTGATCTTTCTTTCTCATTCTATCAATCACTTAGATCCGTTGCACTGTGCCATGATTTACAGTTATTGGTTCTTAAAAGACTTGCAAAAGAAAATCACTAGTCAGAAACCTCTCACTCACAGCTGTGAAGATAAGTCTCTGTTGTGCTTAAGGAGTTTAGCAAACAGAGGTTAAGGCTTAACTATTTGAATATAATATTCAGCTAGGCCATTAATAGCACAGTTGGTTGCACAGACTGCAGATGGCAGATGTGCAAATCCAGTCACTCCCAAATTTTTCAAAATGTATGCCAAAGCATGGTGTAGTCCATGATCCAAAATGCAAATATCATGTCTGTGGAAATTGTCCTGATTTGACTCACTGTAGCGCTGACAAACATACTGCTTTGTTCAGGTATTTAAAAGCATGACTGTAACAAGCTATCAGCAAATAGCAGTTTCCCCTGTGCTCAAGCAAAGCAGCTGCCAGTTTTTATCATAATTCTCTGAAGTGCAGCACTGACTGCCACAGGTTCTTCGCAATCCTGCCTTGGATTGTTTGTACAAATACAACTTTTCCACTTGCATGTCCATATCACATTAACAAAATACATCTCTTGACTGCTTTTAGCATTGTACTATACATTCACAGGTAGTTTTTAGACTGATTACACTGAAAATGCTTTAAAAGTCAGACAAAATAACATTCTTTAGACAAATCTGATTTTTTCATTTCAGAACTTGCCTGACCATATTTCTGCCTTTGAAAGGCATATCTTTACTACTTTGTCACTACTTTTTTCCTTTATCCTATGTCCTGACTTATAGGCAAGCACTGATAAACACTATAGTACTTTACACACATTTGCTCCACCTCTTTTGTATCACCTTCTTCTGCAAAAGTGTACAAATGAAGATCTGCAATCAATATTGATCTTTCACTCCTGTAATTTACTTCTGAGGCTTGAAGATGAGAATATGAGGGTTCTGTGTTCCAAACACAGATACTTCATTAGGAAATCTGCAACATTTTCTGTCATTTCTATGCAGCTGGACCTATAAAATACTTATTGGTAGTAGCTTGCAATGCTTGCAGTAGAAGCAAAAGGTGTCTTTCTGTGCTGCTTCATTGACATCACCTGAACTATTCCTGCAGCTATGCTTGTCATACAGGTGCATGGGAAACATCTATCAGTATGGTAGATACAAGACAGATGGTTATTATTATTATTATATGGTTGTTATTATTATATTCTATTTTCACTGAATTTAATATTGGATTTTTGTTTCAGAAGCAAAGAGGTTCTTCAGACTTGGAGCAGATCATTATACTGAAACAACTATGTCTTGTTTTCTCTTCAGTCTTTCAGCACCTGTCTTTCTATGTCTGAGAGACGTTCTTTGAGCCTCAGTGTGGATTTTAGCTGGTCATAATCTCAAATGAAACTTCTAGCTCTTTTGGATGGTGTGAGGACTATTAAATGCTTTATTGTTTTCACTATTTTGAATCAGATCTAATGCTTCCTTTTTCTAAGGCAAGATCAAAGTAATTCATATGTTCTACTCTGATTTGCATTTTGTTGTGGTTCAGTTTTAGGTGACATTTCCTGCATTCGTAAACACTGTGATTAAGTTTTTATTGTGCGCTTTTCTTGTGCTGAAATGTATTACAATGTCATAAAAGTTACTTCAACTTCCATCAGACCTTCTAGCATGTCATTCTTCTGGAATATCTCTTGTGCAGTTGAGTACTTTATGCTGAATACTCTTTTGAAGTGCCATCTTTAGAGGGCTGAAAGTGGTTACCTTGCTACTTTCTTCTTCCTGATTCATCTTTACATGTTGGATCTGATTAAGTCGTTCATTTGGAAGTGATGTAGCAAATAGCAGAGGGCTGTCAAGTTTTCCTATTACTATTTTTTTTCAAAGTTCTGCCCTACCAATACTTATCTTCTGAAGTCATCGAGCTTATCTGCGTAGATGAGTCTTCCATTTTCCTGGTAAAAAATACCCAGATACATTTAATGTCAAAATTCCTTGTCCTCTTTGGCCCTAGCTATTCATGGCAATTCCTCTATTACAGGCAAAGGTGGCATCAGAGCTGTAGACAGTTGAGTTGCCATTGTTCTGGTAGATATCCCATACAACCCAATGCTTTGTCAAAGTACTACTTTGGGTATTTTCATTTGCTTGTGTTTATGGATATCCTGCGTAGACTCCAGGAACAGACCTGTTTGCATGTACTGATTTCATTTCAGGGTTGGTTTTGCTAGGTACTTATTACATAGATATCTAGTTATTGATATTTTCTTGAACATATTATTAATGTTCTATGTGGACTGAATATTTGATGCATGTGGCAAATCATATGAATACAGATGCTACCAGTGGTGCATTGTGATCTGCCTTTTTTCTTAATTCTGTTTCAGGGATGCAATAACTCTGATGTTTTGAAAATTCTGAGGTTTTCATTTAGACTCATTTTAAGATGGTAACACATTTCTTCACCATTCTATGTTTCTTAACCTGCCTTACAGCCAAGAACACAGCATGACTACTGCTGAGTTCCTGTATCCTACAGTTACATCCCACTTGCATGCCTCTTACTATTCTGATGATGTGTGCAAGACGTCCATGTGAGGAGGTTTGTGCCATGATATATCACAACCATCTTCCCTGCTTTTGCACTTAGGCAATAAGATGAAACTGATACTCACTACAAGCCTTACAGGTCACCATGTTTGTTCAAATTTTTCTTGGAATAATACTCATAGTATATTATACTGAACTTTTCACTCCCTTCTAACTTTTGTGTTGGCTCATGCAACTACATGCATGTCATTACTGGCATTAGCAAGAAATCTCATTTACTCTTCAGATATACACTTTGTTTTGGAAACAAATCTTGAACAGTATTGTTTTAACACCTAATATTTGATCTCATTAAGTTTTATCCCTTTTATTATTTAATGCTAATCTATGAACTCTATGTGGCCAAATGTCCCCTTATTAAGTGATACAATAGGCCATGGTTCCCTACACAGAAACTTTTCCTCACTAAGATCTGTATTTCTTCTCCAGTGAGCTTAACTTTAAACATTCATTTGCTGTCTGTTTGTCCACAAGGAACTTCTCCTCAAATGCTAACTCAATTACTTTCTTCCATTTGTAGGATTTTTCTTTAGGGCCTTCCAATTTCCAGTTTCGTAAAAGCCATCTGATGGTTTTCCACATTCATTATAGGTTAACCTATACCATTCATTATGGGTTGGTTGTTTGTTTTTTCCCGATTCTTCCTCTTTTCTTTTTTTTTCCCCTCTAGTTTTTTCACAGAAGTATTGACTTCCATGGGCAAAAAGAATTTATTTTTTTCTTCAAAAGTATTCAAATTAAGTTCCTTGTTATTATCACAGAGGTCTTTTTGCTCTAGAAGATTTTGTCTTAGAAGCAAGCAGAGAAGCAACATTACATTTTGCTACAAAGTTTGGTTTGTTTCGAGATTACCAACATGTTCATATCAAATAGTTATTTCAAATTAAGACCAGGTTTATGCAAGGTGAAAAACAGGATCTGGGAAATTAGAGCACTGATTGATGAGAAATTATCTGTGTGATTCTCAGAATGAGAAAAAGTAAAATGAAGTTGTTAGAGGAAAGTATAAGTGAGGGAAAGCAATGGTCCAAAAGAAGAAGGAAGGAAAACAGGGGTATAATAATATTAAGGAAGAAAGCTGTTCACATGTTCTAGATACTCCTGGTATAACAAAGAAAAAAAAAAAGAAAAAGAGAAAAAGACCTATAAAGCAGAAACTATATAATTTGGTTTAATTTGCAAGCTGAAACAGGCTACTATAAAAGCTCAGATTCTACTATTGCAATTTCCTGCTATTACATTTCCAAACTCCTTTTAAACATGTCCTTGTTCCTCTTTTAAAGAACCAATTTAGTGTTACCATTAGCATTTGATGTTTTGTTACCAGCTGATTTTACATACATAATAAAGTGGGCTGAGAGTATTAAGCCTTGCATTTTGCTTGTCTCCAGAATTGTCCAGAGAAACATTGACACTGCAAGGAAAAATAACCTAGACATACTAGATTTTTTTCTTAAGTTAAATCCAAAGAAATTGGGCCTTCTCTGTCCAACTCTGGGAGCCTTTATCCAGTAGAGGTTATAACTTCCATAATGACAAATGATTACTTTTGAAGTCCCACAGAAAATAGGTCCTGTATCGTAGTATGGGAAGAATTTTACGGCTACATCTATCATCATAATTTGTTGTTGAAGTCTTAGAGCAGGAAGGGGACCCTTCTATTTTCACTATTACTTTCAGAAAAAGAGAAACAGAGTTTCAGACAGATACAATGGCACATGACAGTTCAGCATACTTCATGTTTAATCTAGGATTATCAAAATAAAATCTTAGTTTTATATTGTCAGGCCTGTTATGCGTTATCATTTCTTTCAGGAGATGAAGTCCTTGAAGGGAAGTTTCCTTCCTTATGTGGGACAAATATTGATCTGTTTTCTGTCTTAAATGCCTTGTCAGATCATGATCTTTGTTTATTCATGATTTTTCAAATTTTACCATTGTGATTAATTTTTAATACACCATTGTCTGAACAAGACTAAAGACCATTACTTTTTCTACTTTGTAAGTTACAGAAATGCCTAAGTGCTTCAGACTAGTGCATTTATTGAGTCCATTTTCTTTCTACCACTGTGTAAGAAAGGTATTTCTTGTTCACACAGCAGGGTATTTCAGATAATACTATATCAATAAAAAAATCATTCTGCTTCCACACTCCACCCCAAATCAGTCTCTCTGGGCTAGAAGAGTTGCCTATAACCTCCCTGTAATAACTGAATTTCAAAACATTGCTATCATAACATCTGTTTGTTTTTTCTCCTTAGGACACTGACGCATGCAATTTCCCTTTCTTGATTGTAGTCATTGTGTTGGGGTGAGAGCCAAAGCACAAGCAAGAGGCTGCCCAATAAAATATCATCCTTCCTCTGTCATTCTCACTGTCAAGAATATCTGCTATGAGTGCCTTGCTTTTGTCTTGCAGAATAAATAGAAATTTCATTCTCTTTTTTAAGGGCATATTTTCAATTACTTTCCCAAGTGTTATTAAAAAGAGATTTCCAATTCTTCTCACTAAGGCAGAGACAGAACAAAGAGAAATCTCCTAGAATTATGAACATGAGACTGTAAGTTATTGAGCAAATAAACACAAGGCATTGCAGCTTCATTTTATGAGAGTCAGCCAGAGAATGAAGCTTTGAGAAGGATGATTTGTGAAAATGCCAAGTAGTAACACTGTCTACATTTATGACCTTATCCAAATTTTAGTTCTGGTAGCCACTGCTGTGAATGATTCAGACTCCAGATCAGATTAATCAAATTTTAAATCAGTGTATCACTGGTAACAAAACAGCATTCCTTCTTTTATCATCGGTTTTTGCAGAATCCTTGCTTGATTATCCTGATTGTTGCACAGGATTAAAACTATTTTTGTGTCAAGATCAAGATTTAATAACTGAAATTTGACCATTCTTTGAATACCCTCAGATAAGATGACTTTTTTTTTCCCCCAAAGCCAATTGACTGCCTTACTATCCTACAGTATCACATCCAATTACGCACAGAGAAGACAACTCTACACGACTCCAACTAGAATTAAAACATATTAAACAATGTCTAGCCATTTCTGCTATTGATTTCCCTTTTGTTGGGTGCAAAGGCATATTGAAGGCATATTGATACAGCATAAGAAGTGGTGGTCAATCTATGATTGAACAATCTTGTTTGATGTTTTCTCAGACACTTGTGTTAAACGTGATCCTACTGCTGGCTGTCATAAAGAACTTGGGGATGATAGATGGGTTTTTTTTCTGAAGTGCATTTCCATTCTCTTTTGAATTTTTGTGCCTCTGGTATCAGTTTAATGTATGATGAACAGTAAGCTGAAAAGCAAACATGAGCAAGAAGAGGATAGGAGTAAAATGAGAGAATGAAAATGTTGAAGAAGCTAGAAGGAGAAAATGGGAAGATAAGAATAAGATTGAACATTCAAAGAAATATAATAAATAAAAATAAGAGATGGGGAAAATTTGAGGACTGTGAAGAGCATTTATTGATGAAATAATAAACAAATGTGCCTCACTCTGAGTGCCTCCCAGTGTGGTCAGGTGTATTCACTGGATTCTGAAAGAATTTACAGCACGCAGGTAAGCTATCAGAGACTAAAGCTCTTCTTCGCTTAATCTTCAGGTGCTTGTCCTCATTGGCAGTAACAATTTTTTTTTTCTAATAATAATAATAATATTCTAATATAAGTGTTTTGGGTTTTTTTGTTGGCACTGGGTTGCAGAGGTTCTTTGGGTATGGATCCATATTCCACTCACTTTACTGAGTACACTTCTTCATTTTCAATAAAATTAATGAAAAGCCCATGTCTTGAAAGAAAAATATGAAAGTACTATAAAAAATACATATATGTGTGTTCATGTCTGTATGTACAGACATCCCTACATGAGGATCGCATATGTAACTAATTTCCTCATTCTTTTTTTTTGGGTTGTCTGTATGTCACTTTCTCCTTGCAAATGTTTCCTTCTCTTCCTCGTCTTCTTCTAGCTTCTGGTCATTTGACATTTTAAAATAACTTTTCCAGGTCCATTTACCTCTGGATAATATTACAAAGAATTTTGAGTAAGGTTTTTTGGTACCAAACAGATACAGTCTCAAAGTCATGGTGCAGTATCAACATGGGCACACTCCAGCTTGTCTCCTTACCGACTGGATTTTTGTATTCCAGAACTTTTGGGTTCTATGGTGCCATATTTAACTCATTAATTCCTACCTCATAATTAGGTTTCACTCACCAGAAACGACCCTCTTTTGACATACAAGTTGTGAGGACTTTATGAGTCAGTAGAATTGGAAAGAAGATTTTTATTAGGAGGGAGAAAGTCTATGTTGTGGAGAGTTCTCCTTGTATGCAAAAACTACCCCTCAGGAAATTAATTAAAAACCAACCAACCAACCAACCAACCAAAAACAAACAAACAAAACAACAACAACAAAACCAAACCAAAACAAAACAAAAACTAAAACAAAACAAGACCACAAAAAACCCAAACAAAACCACCACCAACAAAAAAACAAACAAAAACAAACAAGCAAAAAATGAAAACAAAACAAAACAAAACAAAAACACAAAAAAAACCCCAAACAACAACCAAAATGAAGAAAGAAAAAGGGAATGTGCTACAAGCAAGGAGGCTCAGTGGAATCATGACCAGCTAATGAGATGTCTGGTCTGCATAAGAATGGGCTGAAATTACATTTACATTTCCCTGAGGATATGAGAATGCGCATATATTAGGGAAGATAAGGTGCCAGGTCTGTTTACATTGAGCAGTTTATGCATCTGCCATACCAATAGAGAAGTATGAAAAACTCTATACATTTGTATTGGTAAAGTAAAATTGTGTCATCTCAGTGGAATAACTTTTACTCTTTTAGCATGGTAAACAATAAAGTTTCTTGGCCCATTACGAAAAGGACACGTCTTATGTCACAGTCTGTTTCTCAAATAGAACCTTATCCTGAGAGAAACTTTTCAGCAGAAGGTACTACAAGTAAAAAAAGAAAAAGATAAATGCATATGGCATTTCTTTCTTTTCCAAGAAATTAGTGTCTCAGTGAGCAACTAAACTTGAATTTTGATTGGCATTAGGCACCACATTGGAGCTGTAAGACTATGTACTGAATGCAGATTTTGTTGATAACAAGCTGCTATTATGTGATTTATCAAAAGTTATGCACAAAATAATTTGCTATGCTAATTCAATATTTATCACAATAAGGTAATTATGAACTCATTAGATATCATTTGTTAATGGAAACAGATTTACACAGAATTTTATTTTATTTTACGGAGACCCTACATAGGTTTTACTATTATTATTATTATTATTGTTGTTGTTGTTGTTGTTAATGTTATTGTTGTTATTACTATTATTCTCTGAAAATAAAGAGATAGATTATTACAGGAAAATCAATGTACCACTTCCTGTAGCAATTACTTTTTATATAAAAATCATTCCTTTTTAAAGAAAAATACTGACCTTACGATTAATTTATCATCATTTGCCTTGTGTGTTTCATTCCTAAACTGTTTTAAACAGCTAACAAGTCATATATAAATCATAACAAGCTAAGCTGCTCGTATGGCCTTCAATAGAACCATCAAAACCAAAATAATTTCACAAGTGACATTTACCAGTATTACTTCATAAAATGGACTATTTCTAAATCAGATTCTGAGCATAACCAAATAATATAATTACTTTCATCATCACGAAAGAAAATATTCTTGGCTAAGGTAATCTTATTGGGAAAATCAGTTTAACTTCTAAACTCTAAGGTCTTTTACTTCATTTTATTTGTTTTAAGACATGAACAGAAAAAAAGCATAATTTCTAGTGAAGGGAACAAGAAAGAAAAAAAGTACTTTTTCTAGAAAGGCTGATTCATAAACAGTTGTGTTTCCTTGTTCATCACTCTAATTTGGAGGTTTCTGGGACTAAAACAAAGAATAATTCCTAGCATAGATGTCATCTTGAGGTATTATTGGCTATATGCATCTGCTTCCTGACCGTCTGTGAGGAAGTAGATGTGAAATAGTGAATAACATGGAGTTGCCTGGTATTGTCCAGGAAGCCTGAGGAAGATGTGGAGTGTTTTTATTCACCTAACTGAAGCACTTATTCTGCAAGATTTTTTCTAGAAACAAGAAGAAACTTTCCACCTATGTTGTATCTCCTGTGCACGTTCAGCGTTACAGCCTAAAACCTTGCGATAAAGACCAATGCTAACAGAAAATAATAGATTATTTGAGAGACTGAACGAAATAATTTGCTCACACTTTGCAGAGGTTGGTGATGTTTCTCTCCTGAAATCAGTGTTCTGTAAATAAATTGTTAATAAACATGCCTGCTTATTGGCATCAACCAGAGAAACAGATAAAATCCCCAGCCAATTACTCCCATGTTCTAGGAATCAGGTAGTTGGCTGATTTGCAATCAGATACACAGGTTGTCTGTCCTTCGGGGAGTTTTCTGTGGGAATGCTTTCTGAACTGCATACATATCACCCTATCAGAAGAAAAAGGGAAAAAAATAAAAGCACCTCAGCAAGCTGCAAGGATCTAACTCAAGGTGTGTCAAAAGGAAAGACTCAAGGTGACAAACTTTCATGCTCACTTTCCTGAGAGGCATGGAATTTGCTGCTACTAAACCAGGTCTGTCAAAAGGACAGGTCATGAAAGTGGAATGAGGGAAAAACAAGTCTCTGATGGCTCTTCCCAGTGAATTGAAGCAAAGTATTTGATTTCACAAGGTATATCAACAGCAGTTTACACAATACTTTGTAGATGAGATTTCCTGCTAAACTGTTTCTAAGCAAGGTTAGTAGATTAGTAGGAAAAATCTTTTATTACTCATGCAATGACCTCATTTATGAAGAGGTGAATGTATCGTGAAATTATGCTGCAAAAGCTGGAGTCCAGCTTGCTCGATGGGCTTACTAAGGTAGTTTTGTAAGAAAGCTAAACTTTCTACCTGAAGAATTTTTCCCAGGTCTACAAGTTCCCATAGAAGTCATGTAAAAAATAAGTTTTATTTTGCTACCATACTGAGAGAATGATTCACTATGAATCATTTATTAAATGAGTATAGCCTCTTTTTCTGTCTGCAGAATGTCTACAAGCTTATCACAACTTTCTTGCATATATTTGTTATTCTAAATTACTTGACAGGTCTTTTTTGTGTGTGAATTTGTTTACTCTGTAGGTTGCAATGCGTATTCTGAAATTATAACTTACCTATGAATTTGTGACTAGTTATCTAAATCAGGCAGCTTTCTTTTGTTTCCCTGCTTGTCAAAGTACTCATTCTATGTAGGACAAGTCTCTTGGTATGGACAGTGCTCCATCTGAAGTTAAGGACACAACTTCATGCATACAGGATCAGTCCTCCAGGATATAAGCAGAAATTTGCTGTGAAAGCATACGATCATAAATTTAAAGTAGTTGGTTTTTTTCTTTAGCAAAATTTTTCTAAAAGCCAATTACATCTTAATTTACTATAGGTAAGAGGATCAGAAACCCTCTTACATAAAAATCTGAATGCTATTTTTTTTTCATTATGAGATTAGAGTCTGTTGTTACAAAGCTTTGTAAAATTGCCTATGCAAATAAGCTGGTAGCCAATGAATTCTAAGTGTCAGATGTGCGTGCTTGGGGAGAAAAAATAAAGGTAAGGGATTTCCACTTAGATGCAAAACTCATTCTGAGCATAGTTCAAGCAAATGTTAAAGTAAGTTGATTCAAATAATCTATTAGGTCAATGCAAACAGATGGAATTCCAAATGTTAGCTGAGCCCTTTTCTTTCTATCATCTTTATTGATAATAATAAATTTTTCATTAATCTAAATCAAATAACAGTATTCATAATAAATTGGAATTCTGAATACGTAATTTATAATATGGCTTTAAAACATTATTTTATATATAATAAACCTGTATGATTTTTCTGAGTGTCTCTGGAGCACTCAGCACAACTGGGATTCCAAATTCCGCTTTGCAATCTCTGTGGAACTGTTCATAGACACTGTTAAGACACTTATCCAAAAGCTGTGGAAATTAAAAATTTAAGAAATTAATCCAAATCTGCTCTTACCATTCTCATACTGATATACCACCACTGATTTTATTGGATGAAAATCAATTGAGAACTCCACCTATTTTGTCTGTGCAAGCTTTAAGTTGACACACACATGCAAAAGGATGTTCTCGTTTACCCCAGAGGGGTAAGACGACCTTGTAGTAAGAGGAAGGAAAAAAAAACCTAAAAAAACTCCTTTATCAGTGTGACATATTTATCTATTGTCCTCAGAGGCACAAAGATAAGACAACCATTACAAGCTGAGCATTCATATATTAAAACTAGCAAAAAGGTCATTTCAAAAGCTAACCTGACACAAAGGGTAAACACTTCTATTGAAACACTGAGTGGATTAGATGTGGACATGAAAGGAAATGGAACAATTAGTTGTTTTCTAGCCAGGGATTTAAAATTTAAATGTACAACTAGACTGTGGTAGTTTCCAGATCTCATTTGCACCTTTACTTAGGAGAAGGACAGCTGGCAGGGAAACCAGCCTTGGAGTATTATCCACAGTGATAATAAGCATAGGTTGCCCCAAGGTGAAAGAAAAGGAAATTAGAAATATAATGTATGTTAGAGCTGGTGTATACCGCTGCCTGAGAATTAGGCACTGACAGGCAGCAACTCCAGGGGAGCTGTCAGTGGCTCCACTAAGCTTTTTTAGCGGGTGTCATTGTAAGATAGTGGCATCAAATAAACTGGAGACAGATTGGAAGAAAAACTGCAAAAGCTTCATAATGAAAGGGATGTGTCCATGTGTGTCGTGTATGTAATTGTTGTCTGTACTATCTGATTTAATAGCTAACCTTTCTTTCTATGTAGTATCTTCTTCCAACCAAGAAATAACTTGAGGTTTATTTCTGAGATCTCTGGGTTTTTTAAATTCATGAAACAAGATGTAGAATTAAGCCAAAACCATTTCCTGTCCACAGATACCTCCTATGGTAGATAGAAACATCGTATTGACACAGAGTGGACTAAGGGAACACAGTGAGCATTTAGATGCATAAATGCTTAGCTGTGCACATGCACCAGCATGTCTTTCAGCCCCAACCACACATTTGCTCAATCCAGCCTCGATATATCACCACCGCTGAGTATAAACTAAAGGCAAACCAGCATGGTACCATTTCAGTAGCAATGACGCCTACTCTATATGCCTTCAAGGGACAGGTTTGTTCTATTTTTAGGTCCTATGTCTAATTTTCTCTCATTGCAATATAATTTTATTGTGTAGGTTTTATACTTCTCATTCCTCCATTACCTTGCCCTTTAGACACTATTTTGATTTGTGTTCTGCCTGACTGGATCCACAGTATCAGACGCCTCCTTGTCAGACAGAGAGGAGAGACTCTAACTTTATTGCCCATAACAAATAAAAGTTATCATCCCTCTTTAAAGCCTGTGACTTGGAGAGTCTATAAGTTCAACGACACACTGTTGATGGAAGACTATAGTACAAATGAGCAGATGAGACAATTAGACTGTAACCATTTGTTTAAAGGATTTAGTGTCTCTTTACAGCCTTTGTGAGCCATTATTAGTATTTTATTACTTTGCCTTGTGATGGAAGGACACATAAGACAAAAGACAGTTTTTCAGGTTTGTTTTTTTTTTTTTGGTGAAAGATCTGATAGGAAAATCCACACAAACTTATGAATTACCTCTGCTATGCCTACAAAGCAATCCCTTGCTTGGAAAATATTCTCTAAGGAAAACAGTCCTTTCTTGTCTCTTTTGTTTTCTCAGTGGTAAACAACTTTGAAATCCAGAAATCTCTGTTGAAACCATTCCCTTAGAAATTGTACTCAGAGGTCTCCTTTCAGCTTTGTTGAGAAGTCATGTGTATATATGGTTAATTAGAAGTAATTTTATGATGTTCATATTGCATCAATTACATGGAAAAAATTATTTTCTAAATCCTGGAGAAAAGAGTGGAGTTCAAGAGAGGAAGAGGGGTGGGGTGAGAGGACTGTTTAGTCTCGAGAAGAAGAGACTTAGGGGAGACCTCATCTCTCTCTACAACCACCTGAAAGGAGGTAGTAGTGAGGTGGGGCCAGTCTATTTTACTGTGCCCGCAGTGAGGGGACCAGAGGAAATGGCCTTAAACTGAGACAAGGGAGATTCAGATTAGATATCAGAAAAAAAAATGCACTGTTAGGGTGGTCAGGAATAGGTGGTTGGAATAGGTTTCCCAGGGAGCTGGCAGAACCACCATCCCTGGAGGTGTTTAAGAGGCGTCTGGATCTGGAACTAGGTGATGTGGTTTAGTGGTTTAGGGGTTACAGTGACAGTGCTGGATTGACAGTTGGATTTGATAATCTTAAAGGTCTATTCCAACCTTAATGATTCTATGATTCTATGACTAAATGCCAAGGTCTAAGAGAAATAAACTTTTCAAAGGGCAAAAAATCAAGCACACAGTTTTTTTATTATAAGCATCTAAATCTTGACCATAATGTCCTAGTCAAAGGTGCAGATACACAGGTCAGAGGCAAAAATGTTTTGAGTCAGCACTGCATTCTGTTTCCATTGGCATGTTAAAGCATCTATGGACAGCAAATTATTCAGATAACCATCTTTTTATTGACATACTATGGAAATCTTACTTTCTTTTTATGCCTCCTATAAGGATATTTCCAAATAAAGCAACAACTTTCCATGGGATACATTGGCTTCTTTGGCTCACAGGCTGCTCCAAGAAAATTGTTCATTTAAGGACTTCGAGATATTCAGAGACTTAAAGAAGGCAGCTTCACAAGCTACAGTACCATTTAATGTTATTTTTCCCTTTAATTTATAGGCATCACAAACTCCAGAGTTCAAAGCTTGTTCAAGCCTTTCAGCTTGAAATGTTAAGAGCTTTACAAAGCAAACACGTTTTTATCCTCAAAGAATGACATTTGAAAAAAAGTATCTTAAAGGCTAATAGTACATTTCGATTTTTACTTATATTTCTAGGCCAAATTGCATAGTATCTTTTTTATAGCACAGTGACAGAATGTCAGTGCTTTAATTTTTTTAGGTTTTTGGCTAAGAAGAAATTAGGATAAGAATTTTGCAGTAAAATATGCAATCATGAAATGACTGTAAATAGAGAAAAAAAGAAATCTGTAATTGCCTTTTATCTTAAAATGAAAATTTTTATTTGTGTATACTTCTAATTACTACAAGCAAATTAATTCAGCTATATCAAATAGCTGTGTTAAAGCATTTGTAGTGTAATATCTCAGTAATTAACAAGATGTAAATTATGAGACAGGCAATAAGAGTGCCAAAATAGTGTGATGAACCCAAAAATTATTTTAGGGTATGGCAGTCACTTGTTTGTCCAGAGTTGCCATCCATAGCAGCAACAGAAGGAAGAAAATGTAGAAATCATCTTTAACCATTCATTACTAAGAGTTAAAAAGTCACCAAGAAATTAAAGTAAAACTAGAATGAAATTAAAGGGAGAAAGTAGCCTATTAACATCATGAATAGTTTATAAGGACTCTTAATGCTTAGAATGTTATGTTTTGACCAAAATCCTGCTTCCAGTACAAAAT
Source organism: Neopelma chrysocephalum (assembly GCF_003984885.1). NCBI lineage: Eukaryota > Metazoa > Chordata > Aves > Passeriformes > Pipridae > Neopelma > Neopelma chrysocephalum. The sequence continues at coordinate 21,729,574 of NW_020897689.1, forward strand.
GGAATCATCACCTTGTGCAAATCATGATCCTTTTTAGAGCTATTCTTGTTTGCTAAGAGAAGAAACTGTCTGGAAAAAGGAGTAAGTTCTCTAAACTGATGAAATATCTGCGCTAAAATGAAAGAGTGATTTTAAGGTACCCTCCACTGCTGTTCATTCTGTACTAGGTAGATATGAGCTGAGTTGAACTTCAATGCATTTGAAGAACCTCCTTAGGTAGGTGTCCCTGCAGGGACCTTCAGTGCTTTTTGGAAGGACCTTGCTCAGCAAAATAAATAACCAAATTTTGTCCTCAATTGGCACTCAGAATGATCTATAGCAAGTCTACTGATTTCAGATGTCAAATGTCATATGAGTACAAGATATTATAATCTTTCAGTTGTACCAAGAGACAGCAGGAAGATGCTATTTTGCAGGTCCACTTGTAATGTATATGATCAATCATAAAGTCTCTAAATAGATTGTCATAATTTCATGTCAGCTGATGACCTGCTTCTGATACATTTAGAACAAGAGTGAATACTTAAAAGATGCATTCTCAATAGATATAATAACTTATGGAGTGCTTGGAAAAGATGAACAGCAATGTGTTTAGTTTTAGTATCTTCATGAAAAAAAAAGAAAAAAAAATCCAAAACTAATCTTGCCAGTAACAGTATCTTGTGAAGATGAATATTCTAACTTCTAAACATGTCACAGATTGAAACAGTGAGGTAAACTTGGGATGTGTTTTGCTGTGGTATTTGTTTACAAAAGAAACAGAATCGATGTTTCATCTGATATAGGTGAACAGTATTTAGATGATTTACTGAAAGAAGGAACACAAAGAAAGAGATGAGAGAGACCTGCCCCTGGGGAGATCAGGGATGTCTGAAAAGAAAGACAGGAGGTGGAATCTTTTTCTAAAGCATCCATCCACAGTGAGATTTACAGTGTGCTGTGAAAGAGAGTAGTGATGCCATACAGACTATTTTTCTGCCTCATGGCAGGGTCAGCTAAAGCTATTCCAGAATGATATTTGACTAAACTGTATAATGGACTTTTTGCATTACTCTTAGGTTTTTTATCTGAGTAATTTGTGATTTTTATCCTAGGTTTTGTTTAGGTTTTTTTCGGTTTTGTTGGTTTTGGTTTTTTTTTAATAACCTGCAACTGGAATCTATCTTCTTGTGCTCTAAGACTATCTTGTTGTGTTGTATCTTATTATCCTACACAAAGTAGATGTGGAGAGTAATTTATTCCCTTCATCTTTACATGTCTGACTACCTTTTTCCTATAACCTTTCCAAGTAAATAATCCAATTTCTTTCCCTCTTTCCTTACAAGTAATTTTCTAGACAGCTGATCATTATTTTCTTCCTGAAACGCAGTCTGGTAAAAAACTTATGTTGTTCCAGCACAAGCCACTAAAACCAGAGTGCAAAATAATTTTACAAATTTTACAAATGACAATCATGGTTATGCATTTGGGGCTAACAAAACATCCACTGCTGCATGTCCTTGCTAAATCCCATTCATTCTGAGGCCTTCTGTAATGTGCAAGTCCTCCTCTGGACACCTGCTGCATAGACCACACCATTCACCACTCTCTACTCCTGCAACTCAGTATTTTTACTGCTCGGTACCTCATGAAAAATAACATTTTTAATCAATTTTTGGAAACTCTTAGAGTCGTGTAAATCTACTCTTTTACTCTGGATTGTTTGATAGCCCACTCACCTTGGTATCAATAGTAGATCTTGCAGGTACCATTCCAGACCATGACTGGGGCAGGACATTTTGTTGATCATACAATACCTATAACTAAATGACTTTGAGTTCTATGAGTGCAAAGAACATATAGTGTTCATATTATATGAATAAAATTTTACAACTGCTTCTGTATCTACGTTATCGAAGTTCTAGCTAAATCACATTCCCTTGTTTTATAATACTGTCAGAAAAACAGTGTGCAATTTCGCTAGTCAAAAAAGAAAAGTCATATCTGTTGTTTCTTCAGTCTGAAAGGGTCTCTTAACCTGGGATAAAAAGAAATTAAGTTGGTTTGAAGTTTTTTGTTCTTTACAAATGCATTTTGTCTTTTACTCCTCTCCTTGTTATATTCTAGCTGTTTACAAATCCTTTACCCAGTCAAGAATTTTAGGGAACAGGATTCTTTGCTTTTTTTTTTGGTTTTCCTTTGATTGCTTACACAGGGCAGGCAGACTGGTCTTCAAATTCATGATTCCTTCAGCTCATTTAGAGAGCAGAATGTGCCAAATTCTGACAACCTATATTATACACCAATTCCTACTATCAGTCTCCATGCTAACTTGGTGTATCTGAAGCACCAGAGCCTTAAAAAGAAACATGAGATACAAACATTTGCATGTTTACTCATACAGACATGATTATGTTTCTGTTTTTTTTCCAACCTTCTGGAATGTTTTTATGTAAAAGGAATAAAGTCCAATGGTTTTGAATTGTGATTCCTTAAGCACATGGGTTAATGTTAATGATATTTCAGTATTTAGTGTTGTTACCAGGAATGAGCCACTATAACCAAATTGTTTTGCTTTTGACTTAAAACCAGGACAGATTTCAGCTTTTAAAAAAGATAGCTAAATTTTCAATATTGGCTTTTAGATTTGATGTATGCTAATATATGAAAATATACATTTTTTTTTCTAGAAAGACATATCTGGAGTGAGGGAAATAATAGAAATCTCATACTATGCAGAATTTAGAGAGCTAATGTTTTTTTCTATTCTGATTTGGAATGGAAATTAAAAAGTCTAAAAAGAGTACATCCATTCCTTTCCCCTTGTAAGTAATTTTTTTATCAAATCAGTTTTAATTTTCTTTTATATATATGAACAAAGGCAGATAAAAAATTCTAAAAGAAAAGAAAGATAATTTTATTTTTAAAGTTCTGAAAAAGCAAAATTTTATATTCTTGACATGCATTTCTTTGTTTTTGTTTAAAACTTATTTTGCTCAATTGAACTTGTTCTTTGAAAGATTTTGAGGCACTTAAACTTCATTTTTCCTAAAGGAAATCACTGAAAGTTTTAATCATATCTTCTGAATAACCAATATAAAATATTTGCAACACTGGAAAGACTAGATTATTTTAACAAATACATATGGACTGAAGATCACATCAAAGAATCTTCACTAGAATTTTGATTTAGTTTCTAAATTGCCAGAACTACGATTAACTTTATTTTACATGATGATATAAGTCAAAGCACAAATTCCAAAGTCTTGTCTTGGAATTATAGCATTACTATTCAGCACAATTGGTGTAAATTTGAGAAAGAAGCCATTTAATAATATTTATGAAATGACAAAACATTCTTCTATATTCATAGAGATTGCTAACAAGGAAAAGAAAATTAATTTTTATGAAAATCACAGCGAATTCTGCTCAGTATAAGCAAGTAATTAAAAATAAAGATCAACTAAATCAGGATATAATCTCATTTAGCATTTATTGTTTGAAGCTTTTAAGTAACAGGAGAGGATAAGTGAAGAACTCATTTGAGGAAAACGCTCTAAGTAACTTCAAGAAAAATGGATTGTGCCAACTGCAGCCACCAAACAATCACAACATATTCTCTCCTGATAATCAAAAGAAGGGAAAATAAATAGAGAACATTTCTAAGTTAAAATCTAGGGAAAAGTAGACTTTAGGTGCATGAAGTGAGACAGAATTTATCTTAAGCGACACTGTATTTACATGTTTGGAATTTGAAAAGCAAATGGTGCTGTATTCATTAAGTGGGATTAACTACCTGTCACAGTTTTCAACAGCATGATATTGTTCTGAGAGTCAGGGGGATTAGAAATGCCTGACTTCAAAACTCAAAAATGTATCTTCTTATGTTTCATTTCCACATCGTCATTAGATTAGACCTCTGAATAGGCCAAGATTTTGAATAAAAGATACACGGTTTCTTTCTACCTTTAAAAAGCTATTGCATAAAGGCCTGTTAGTTTTGCACTAATAAAAGGCAGTCACCTCACTGCACTCCTGTGTGCTGTAGTTACTCTATCTACACCATTAAACTGGCAAGCTTTGACAATGATCTAAGAGAAACTGTATATTAAAAACCATTGTTTACTTTTCTCATAACTTTTATTTTATCAGTGTATTGGAATTTCAGAAAATAATATACTAAAGCCACAGCTTGAGATAGTTCTTTCTGATATATACCTAAATAGGATTCAAAATTCTCAACTGGAGTATGCCAAGAGATCTCTCTGGAGAATGCTGATGCCATGTGGGCTACTTCTTGTTAATTCCTAGGGGGTCATTCTCAAGTGAATTCATATAAAGTCTTTAGTGCTCTCTGGTGGGTTACCCTGGCTGGAGGCCAGATGCCTACCAAAGACCCTCTATCACTCCCCTCAGCAACTGGACAGGGGAGAGAAAATATAATGAAAAGCTTATGAGTTGAGATAAGGACAGAGAGAGATCACTCGCTGAATACTGTCATGTACAAAACAGACTCTGCTTGTGGAAAATAATTGAACTTATTATCAATGAAAATCAGAGAAGGATAATGAGAAGCAAAAGAAATCTTAAAAACACCTTCCCTCCACCCCTCCCTCCTTCCTAGGCTCAATCTCCTCTCCCAAAGCAGTCCAGGAAGATGGGAATGGGGGTTATGGTCAGTTCATCACATGTTGTTTCTGCTGCTGCTTCCTCCTGAGAGACAGTAGTCCTTCCCCTGCTCCAGTGCTGCGTTCCTCCTATGGGAGACAGTCCTCCAGGGACCCCTCCAACATGAGTCCTTCCCACAGGCTACAGTTCTTCATGAACTGCTCCAATGTGAATCTTTTTCCACAGGATGCAGTCCTTCAGGAACAGGCTGCTCCAGTGTGGCTCCTCCATGAGGTCATAAGTCCTGCCAGCAAATCTGCTCCAGGCTGAGACCCTCTTTCCATGGGTCTGCAGGTCCCTGTCAGGAGCCTTCTCCAGCAGAGGCTTCCCACGGCATCACAGCCTTCTTTTAGGCATCCATCTGCTCTGGCATGGGTCTTCTTGACAGGCTGTAGATGGGTGTTTGCACCCCTGTGGACCTCCATGGATTTCAGAAGGACAGCTGCTTCACTGCAGTCTTCATCATGGGCTGCAGGTGCTCTGCTCTGGTGGTTGGAGCACCTCCTCCCCCTCATTCTTTATAGACCTTGGTGTCTGCAGTTGTTTCTTTCACATATTCTCATTCCTCTCTCCCCTTAATTTTTTTCTCTCTTGGCTAGAAATACAACTTTGTACTTGATTAAAGAACAAACAAACAAACAAACTGTAATAAAATATAATTTGCGTCAAAAGGTAAAAGAAAAACTCCACTAGCTGTAACAGTTTGGAACTTGCCAAATCTCAACCTGGAAAGGGAGTCCAGAAAAAGAAGTTCAGTGTAACCATTTCATTCTGGAGAAGAAAATTTATACACTGAGTAAGAAATTACACCAGTGGTCTAAAAACAGCCTTATTTTTAATATTTTGCTCTAATTAATTGGGCTGAAAACAAATTAACAAAAAAAAGCACAATTATTTGTCCTCAAAATGCATGATGCAGCAGTTCAGATCAGGATAGTGGTGGTGATCTTTCTCCATAATGCAACATTTAACTGAAGTAATTCATCTCCTTTTTTTAGTCAATGGTGCTCTTGAGATACATTTCATCAGGAGATTTGAATGAAACAAAAGACCTCTTCATAGCATAGTCTTCAATTGTCTTCCTATGCTGCAGGAACTTGAAAGCCAAGTTATGCAGAACCTAGTGTATTGTGTCATGGGGGGTTATGCAAATATTTGCTTAATAGCTATGTGCCATGCAGTTTTTGTAAATATTTGTTTGAATTTCAGTGTGACTTGGCTGTGTACCCTCTCAGCTGGAACAACTTGTTTTGAGAAAATATTTGTGTGAACTTTGCAAACCAAAAGCCTGTTGTACTGCTCAACTTCACACTTTTTTCTTGGCCAGCCCCATAATTGAGAAATATGGTGCTGCCTGGAACAAGTCTTACATCTCTTCAAGTATTTCTGAAAAAAACCCCAGCTGTTCTGGAAATGTTGCTGACACAAAGGTAGGCTGTCTTTTAAAAATAAACGTGAGGAAAAAATGTGAGATCTCAGACAACTTGTTTTACATGACATTAACCCTAACTGCCATTATGCAAATTAGAATTATGCATAATTTTACTTAAAATACTTAGATTATAAATTGTAATAGGCTGAGATGCTCTTTCTTCTGATATTCATAAATCACCTAGCACAATACAAACTCTGCTTCTTCCATCAACCCTTAAATACTCAGAAACAAGTATTGCATGTCAGTGCAGACATTTGAAACATTTTGATTCATTTTGGTCTTACAAAATAAATCCAAACCACAGTTTCTTGGGACACTTTTCAAGCAGTTCCATGTATTTGGATATTAACAAAGGTAGTCTCTGAGGCAACTGAGGATATTCAGCACACCAAGAAAAATGAATTTATTTGAGGTATCCAAGATGCATCAATTGTCTGAGTTAGCTCAGAGATGTCTTACTATTTATTTCGTGATTTTTAAGAGACTACTGAATGAAGGGGTTATAGTCAATCAGTTGAGTGGGCATGCATGTACATTAGTCGTATGTTCAGAGTAATAGAATCTGTACAATTTAACTTCCTTCACTTTGCAAATTATCTAGGTACAAGTTATGAATTTCACAAATATATTTTTCCATTTACAGTTCTTCAGTAAATAGCTTGTGTCAATAAATTTTAACTCATGATTCATTCATGAGCTGATCATTGAGAATATTAATTATTTATGCTGTATAATTTGTCCTGTAAATTAAATGGCATTATTTATATTCCCTGAATAGGAGATTTAGAAATAGCTTTATAAATAAAATTAATTGTGTTTTCCTTTATCAGATAAACTGTGAACTTTACTAGTTGTTCAAATCTATCATCCAAATAATAAGAACAACCTGCAAATTGCTCTGTTGATCCTCACAATTCCAATAAAATTGATGATCCCCTTGGTGTTGATTTTTTTATTTAGAAATGTCAAAAATAAACATTTATGTATTGGAATGTAGGTAAATTACTAAATGGGAGAAATTACAAAAAATAGTTTGAGGTATTTTGAGCTCTATTTTTATAAAAGCAATAAAGTGTTTCTTGTACTGAGGTACATGAAAACATTGTAGGGGAGAAATATAGGGTAATTTGAGTCAGGCTGAAGATTTTCAGGGCCATTATTGTGTTTGGAAGAGCAGACATATTTCTCCTCTTGGCTTACTTTGAGAAAAAAGACACTTGTTTTAAAAGTGTGAAACATTTTACAAAGAAAACTGAAGTGAAGGGGGACAAAATTATTGGGAGTGGAGAAATTAAAAATCACATAGCAACAAAAGCAAATTACTGCTCTGTTTTAATGCTGCCTAATCCGTGAGCAGTAACAAGCAGTGCTCAGAACAGCATGATACTATCCAAAAGTCACTGGTCCTGGGGATAGCAATGTCCCTGAAACAATGAGAGGAGGTGGCACAGCTGTAGCATTTCCCTCAGACTTGCATTTTACAGAGGTATTTAGAGCAGCAGTGACATCTGGGCCCTCCAGCTCAACTGCACAACACAGTAGGGGTTGAATAAAAAAAAAGAAATGTACTTGGTTGGAATCCCACATCTGCCTGGCACTTAAATACCATTGAAAGTGCCAAGAGCCCACTTCTTTGGGATTTCTTTAACTAGTTAAAACAATAAAAAAGCCTCACTATTAAAAAAAATAAAATTTTCATATAATAATTTTTCTAAGAAAACAGACAATGAAGCAACACAAACATAGGAATCAGCTCTGCCTATGCCTTCCTTTGTTCCTAGCCACACAAAGTGTATTGAATGATGAAGCTGCGTTTTGAGAGGATTAATCTTTCCCCTTACCATTTAATGCCTGGTTTTGGGAAAGCACCGGTGGGTAATTTGTGGTTTCTTGTGACAGCCAAATATTTTGCCATGATTCTCTACCTCTGTCATTGAGTACCACACTTTGATTATCTTGCAGAGAAGAATTACAAACTACTTTTATTAGACAATAGATGCGGTTGGAGGAAAAAAAGATCAAACAAGCATGGGTGACGCAGCAAAACGATAAATGTTTTTTGCAACTTTGAATGTATTATTTCTTTCGAGCCAGGAGCTAGGAAGATAAAAAACCTCTGCTAGCCACTAAATATTCTGAATTAATAAGAAAAACTCTCATCATTAAGGAATATTAAATGCCCCATAGAAATGTTGATTGGAAAACCGATCATAAGTATGAACAAAAAAAAACCCAACAAAACAAACCTCAGCATTCAGTAAAGAGATTAAAAGATATTTGCATATTTTTCCAGTTATTATCAATCCAAAAGAAAGGTAATTGTGTTAGAGGTCAGTGTGGTTGAATAACAATGTCAAGGTTACTATTTAAGTAATACACAGAACACTTTAAAATTATCTGAAGCAACAAAACACAGACAAATTAAAATCATGACTGTAGGAGAAAGCAAACACAAAAAGTCAAACTGAAGCAAATATTTCAGCCTAATGTGTTCAGCAAAGGTCACTATAATTGGTTTCAAAAGGTTCTTCAAATTTTGCTTTTTGGGTATAACTTTTCATTTGGTGCTGTAAAACAGTAGTATGTCCACTGCTGAACCTCAGAGGGGCAGATCCAAGTTACCTCCTAGGTGTCAAGAATTAGAGGCTTCACCCTTCTTCTGGTTATGGGCGCAAATGTGAGCAAGGCACATGGATGCAGGAATTCTTAGGTTCTGAGGCTTAATTGGAGCTACAGGGACCTTCACAGTGAATGGTGTTAAGTCCTGTGTCTATTTCTTTCCACCAAATATGTCACAAATCTGGGATGACTTCTCTGCTACCTTGCTTAAGCTTAGCCACAAGTAGGTCATGAGGAAGAGATGATCTACAGGGAAACAACAGGAATATGATTAATCTAATAATCCAACCCCAATTGCATTCCCTGCAGTTGTTAGGAAATCCACTTGGGATCGTCAGTCAAGAAATCCTGAAGTGAATGCAGGTAGTAGCTTGAGCTTTCTTTAGGTGAGCAGAGTAAGAATAATTTCTGTCTTGTAAAATATGACTGCTCTTTTTCTACTTAATAGCCTAGTTACTGCAATGTTCTGCTACAGCATGAGATAAACCAGTTCAATTTCTTCCCTAGTTGCCTTGCAACGTGTCCATTTTACTTGAAAAATACCTTGGATAAACCATCAGTACTGTCCTGGAAACCAGCACCACAACAAAGACCTCTGGCCACAACAAAGACCTCTGGCACAAGTCAGTGAGTATCCTGAGGGTTAGACTGCTGTTTGCTCTCTCTAGTTAATATACAAACAGCAGTACTTATGGTAAGATGAGCAGAAATTTGCTTGTCCCTCTAAAAACTCTAAGTCTGTCTTTCCCTTATGTTTGACCTCTTACTGAGAACCAAGCTATGTCAGTATTGTGTCAATAAAAAAGCAATGCTTTTTGGATTTCTGTGCACACCCACAGTAACGAATCCCACAGTGCTCCTTGCAGCTGCAGTGTGGCCCTGCATTGGGATGATGAAACCTTCACTTTGCTCTCCCTTGGAAGAAAGCCCAGGCATGCAGCTTGGAGACTGTGGGACACGCTGCAGAATGCACCGATGTTGTAAGACAGGCACAGCCTTTTAAGCTTAAGCACTTGCTATACCTGCATTGCATAACTGAGACAAAACTGGTAGATATTAAAATAATATGAAGGCTAGAGAATCTAAGAGCTTAGAACTCAAATTTTATTTGAACTACAATTTTTTTAGCCTGTAAAAATAATTTTTAAAGTGCCGTCAGGTTTTGTGGTGCTTTTTATTTGGGCTTTGTTTGTTTGATTGGTTTTCTTTCTTTTTTTTAATCTGATCTTCTTCTTTGTCCTACCACAGATGATGTAATTGTATCACTAAGGTTCAATTTAACAACTGCTTAACTGTATGTGCATATGGGTCCAAAAGCATCAGAGAGTTTGAAGATAACAGACTGATAAGTATTTTGGACTAACCAGCTATAGAATATCTGTATAAATTCAAGATGCTATATGCTTAGAAGTTAAAATAAAGAATTTAATTCCCCTACCAAGTTGAAAAAAAATTATGTTCTTCAGTAACCACCATTAGTTAATTCTTTCTAACACACTGTTTTGAGGTTTAGGTTAAGAGATTTTTCTCAGCCTAGAGCACCTGTTATAAGCAATTGGAATGAAATGAGATTTTCAGAGAAATGAGATTTCAGTTTTAATTTAATTTTTTTTTAAATTAAGGCAAATGGGAAACTCTTGAGATGACCTAAATAACATCTAGAATTATGAGGGGGGAATGATAGCAGAGGTAGGACAAAATATTCTCAATATGAATGATTTAGACATTAGAGACCACAATTTAAATGCAGAGAGAGATAGCACACAAAGAGTTCAAGCAGAGAATTTCACTTAGTGCAGTTGCCAAGTAAAGCCATCAAAGCAAATAGCTCAAATGAGTTTAAGAGAGAACTCTGCATGTCTGAGCAGGGAGGGAATCAAAGGATATAGTTACTAAGCAAGAAAACGGGTGTGAGATAAACTTGAAGGGAATGGTTTATTGGGTCAGGTGTCCTTTTTTCTCTGTGACAGTGCCTTGTGTCCTTGTTTCTTAATCTTTCATAAAAGAAGGTTTGAAAATAGTCATAAGGAAAAGCCCTACAAAAACTATAATTAAAATGTACAGCAAATGTTTTAATCTGACTGACTTGTGTTTTGATTTGGGGTTTTTACATTAATTAGAGAGACTATAAAGGCTGTGACAACCATTTCATCAAAGACAAAGGCTTAAAGAACAGCCAAAGACTGAGAGATTCCTTCTTAATGAAAATATCTTCAACATGCGGACTAAGAAAATTTTAAAACTGTGGGTCTGAAGAAGGAAAACTACATAGAAGTGAAAGGTGGACCATAAAACCTTTACTTTGGAGAAATTGGCCTAAACCACATAAATTGGAGAGTAAAGTCTGTCAGAATTCAGTCTATCTGAAGAAATACCGGACATAGGTTTCAATACTAGATATTGTACATCAGTATATTATTTTTTAATTTACATTCCAATTTGCATATTATAATTACCTTTCCAACTGTCTTTTGGGAGATAAAAACACAGCTATTAACAAAACTTCAATGTAACACACTTTCTAGACTAAATAAATTTGCTCTATGATATTTCCTGGCAATTTTTCCCCAAAATGGCAAAAGCATAAATATGCTTCATTAAACAAAAAGAACAGGAAACATCTGAGATATAAAATATTATTGCTTAAAGAATATTTTGTACCAACAATCATTTTAATGATTTGCTTTCAAAAGTAAAACTGTATTTTTATTTAAGCTTGAAAACATACTTCCTTGCAATATCTGGGCTGCTATAGACTACAGTTTAGTGCTTACCCACAAAGTGCATTGGAAACAACTTGTTAAAACTTGGAATGACTTCACAAAGGATAAGCTGTGGCCATCAGTGCTAAAATCAATGTTTCTCATGTAATCATGTGGAAGCAAGATACTCTGAAGTGTTGAGGGTTATAGGAGTGGTTGTTTTTTAGGGTGAAGCTAACTGTGAGCCAGGATCTATCTTTAGCTCATCAGATCATTTATAATCTTTCACATGACCTACTTTAACCTTGCAGACCAGAGGTACAAGATTGAACATAAATATATAGCAAGGGTCTACAGGATTTGAGAAGATTGTCTGAAGTATACATTGCTTTTTGTGTCTCCCATATTGAGTTTTAGCAGTTGCAGGGATAAGACCACTGGACTGCATGTTTTCCTTGTTGAATAGCTCGCATGTGTGTGTGTATAGTAGAGTATAGTTCTTTCTTGTTTTCAAACTACTGAACTTCAGAATATTGCTCTTCACTATCTGTAAGATAGAGGAGAGAGATAACCAGAACTCCAGGTTAATTTATGCAG
>NW_020897689.1:21741973-21832349 GCF_003984885.1 Neopelma chrysocephalum
CCAACAACAAAACAAAAACAACCTTGCAGGAGACTGATGTTAACTGCTGATGTTAACTACTCTACAGTGAGACAACTTTTAAGTACATCACTTTTTACTGAGTCTAGCTAATTTTATGGTTCAATCTTACTGGAGATGTTCAGAGAAATGGGGATTTTTTGCATTTTACTCTTCCTCAAGACTTCAAAATTCTTCAGGGAGAACAGAGCATCAGGTTTTCCCAACTGGAGCCCCAGTCCACTTGACTGAAAGCCTTCAAATTTGACATTGGCAGACTGCGCTGTTAAAAAGCAGCATTAATGAACTGGAAGAAAACAGCTGACAGATAAGTAACTGACTTACCATTTTATCTTTGTCAAAATTAGTGTCTACAGACTGGTTTGATTTTTATGGCATGTTTTTTCTCTAACAGAAAAATACAACCACCTTTAGCATACAGACACACTGTGGTGAATCATACTATGGTAATTTAAGACAGTAACTTATGGTGCATGCAAAAAAGAAGAAAAGCAAACTTGAAGCACTCCAGTCACTGTCTAGTGTAATCATTTCAGCTGCCAGCAATGGTAGCTTGTGCTGCTATGCCAGAATGAAGCAGATGAAACATGCTCACAGACTCCCTTTTGCCAGCTCTGCTATCAGGGATTAACCTCCAGGAAACACAGGAGTTAGGCAGCAGAGCAGAGGTAATAGCTTAAGTAGCTGCTTTACTAAGCATGAGTAAGCCTTTAGCTCATACCCAGGATGCATATTTTTGCTGTTGGAAGCATGCAACTCAGTGTGCAGTAGGTGATTAACAGACCGCAGAAATTTTTTTTTTTTAATTAATTTGCTGGTGGAAGAGTAGAATGAGACCACAGTATTTTGCTTATTTGCATTTTCGATTTGAGATAGGTTTGAAAATATGCTTCTATGCATACTCTAAATGAGTGATGTACCAATTCCCTGTGCTGCCTAAAAGCACTCTAATCCACACCATCTGATCTTTTGTAAATATAATTTATAACATGAGAACCCTTGAATTTCACATGTTTGTATTAAAAACTGCAGCATGTTACTTGCTCTTAAATCTCACCCGGAGAGAAATACTGCGTAAAATCTAACCAGATACTTAACCACAAAGTAGAAGAAAATATATATTTTTGTCAGTGAATATACTAATCTTCACTTCCCCCCCCGAAATAGGCTCTTTAGTTTAAATGCAAAATGCAAATGTACATGAATATATTAGAATTTACTTCTCACTTCCTGAAAAGCTCAAATTTCTTCACATCTTTATGGGTTTGGCTTTAAGTTTAAAATATAGACCTTTCTCTTTTCATCTGTTTCTTTTTCACAATTTCCTTCTCTTTGAGTGTCTGCCTCAAATATATCATGTGAATAAACATTTTCACTCAGATTGTTAAGGGCAGTGCATAGAGATATGCAAGCAGATCTATTTTGCAAATTATGGTTATGAAGCTTTATGATGCTACACTTTCAGCCCTAGTTGAACTCATATTGTGTTCCTAACACTGATGCCAAGAAATTATAATAACATTAAGGAAAAATACTTTGTCAGTTTACACTGCAAATGTATATGATATCTCTAGAGAAAAGGTCAGTTTTCATTTCATTGTTCTTCCAAGCTCATATTATTTGCTACTGTTGATAACACACTTAAAGATGCTTTAAATTCTTGTGGCTGTGATTTTCTCTGACAACATATTCAAAGCTCAGACAAGCTGATTCAATTAAAATAAGATCTGAAGTTGTCAGTTTAGGAAGAAGTTGAATAGTCTTTTTATATGACTAATTGTATATCTAAAGCACACAACGAAACAACCTGCAAAATAAGAACATTCTTTTTGCTTTAATACAATTGTTTTTCTGAGAAGAAGGTTCTGCACAGCTCTGTGAGATTCAGTATCTCCAAGAAAATGTAGCAACAAGACAGATATTCTATTTAGGTTTGGTCTTTTGTTATTGTTTTATACCCAGCAGTAAACAACTTTGGTTTTCATTCTGTAAATATTAGTGGAGAAATTTGAAATCATCCATAACCATGGGATCTATAAAGTTATATCACTAACTACCTCTCCTATTCTTATACTACCACTATACAGTGGATGACTGAACAAAAGAAAGGAGATGAAAGACAAAAGTGAAAATATACCTTCCCAAGCATGTTGAAAACGTTGTCTTTCTTCTTCTCACTATTATTCAATATGTGAGATACTACACATCCCACTTGAGTATCCGTGTGACTAATAATATAAGCCAAAATGATGAAAAATACTCCCGAAAAACATAGAACATCTGCAGGCTCCAGTGCTGTCTTCATCAGCAAGTAGCATGGCACATTGGTAAAATGATACAGTGGCACTAAGGACTCAAGACCTGCAGGTTTGGTTTGGGAGGATTCCTTGAGACTGGTCTCTTGCACGGGACATTTGTCAGCAGCTGCAGCATGTTACATGTGTTCCTGGAGCACAGCTTCCAGTTAGTTTAAGCAGAATTGAATTATACTTGTGTGCTTAAATAAATCCAGGGGATGTGAACCAAACCAGCACCAAACCAGCATTCATGGTGCTGCTCCACATGAAAATGTTAATGTCCCTAAAAAGTGCTGAGTACTGGGAGGCAAGCTGATGAACCTTGTGGGACAATGTTCCTGCACTTAGGATGGGATACAGGTGTTCAGACTGGGTTACATCAAAGATTCAATTAATGTAGTGTGAATGTGACCACGGCAATCCTACTTCCTTGATGCACTCTTCCACAGGAGAGAGAGAATCTTCCATTTCACTGTTTGCAGTGGACGTTTTTACCATAAATGTCTCTATTTTTTTCCTAAACTTCTGTAAACTCTTGGTGTTCACAGTAGACTGTGGCACTGAATTTTTGAGTTGGAGTGTTGGGTTAAGTCGTGATACCCACTTTTATTTTAAACTTCTCATGCAGTGATGATTTCTTCTGAAGCTTCCTGGATAATAAACAGTCAATAATCAATCACTTTTCCATGCCTTGTCATGGTTGTATAGATCCCTACCATGTTCCCTCCTAGATGTCTGTCTTTCAAATTAAAAGATCCCAGCCTGTTCAGCAGGCTCTTCTTGTACAAAATCCAACCCATAACACCTTTGACATCCTTCTCTAAACACTTTTTATTTCTCTGTATCCTTGAATTAGGGAGATCAGATCTACTCTTTACAGTGAAGATGCATGTAAAGGCTTTCTAGTTTGTCCTTTGCTAGTTCTGTAGGAATGCCCAGCATTCAACATTCTCCTTTGACTCACTCAGCCAACACTTTCATGGAGCTGTTTGTTATAAACACTGAACTTTCTCGTTGAATATTAGCAACTTTGTCAGATCCCCTTACTGTATATGTAAAGTTAGAATTCTTTTTCTGCATGGACAAGTTTTTATATTTTGTAAAACCGAACTTCATCAGCCATTTTATCACCCAGGTATTCTGTTCAGTGTAACAAAATGCTTGACAATCATTTCCAGTTTTCAGTGCCCTGAAGAGTTGGTACCAATAAGTACAGTACTCGTTCATCCTACCTGAACCTCAAAAGTCAGAATGGGACCCGAGCCTTACTCAAAGCAGATATTGCATAAATGTGTGTTTTCAATGATGTTTCAGCAAAACCTGTGTAAATTATTCCCACTGTTATTTTATACATTTTCTAAAAAAAATAAATTGTTAATATTAGATGTACAGTCTTTCTAGACATCCTCTAGTAAGGATGTGATAGAACAGTGAGAACACTATCTTAATATTCTTTCTCTAGAACAACTTTTTCTTTATAAGTTATAATCACAGTATATTGTCTTTTCAAGACAAATATTTCCAATAGTCTTGCCCTTTTGTTCAGAGGTCTTTTTTTTTCGCACACAATTTATGACACGGAAAGAAGCTGAGCCGCTTTTACTGCATTTTGTCATTGTTATTTCTTCCAGACCAACTTTTTCAGAGTGAGAAATTAGAAGGGCAGATTCACAACAATAGCTGCACAAATCAGGGACCTTCAGTTCTGACAGTTGTAGGAGATGAACTTAATGCACATTGAACTGCATCATTAAATGCTGTAAATGAGCATGTCTACATTGAAAGCAAAGGAGACGTATCTGACACCTGAGGATTATCTGACTGCTATCGATGACATGCCAGATGTCACAGGACTCAGTGAGAAAATAGCTTCTCTTGAATATACTTCGGAGAATATGGCAACTAAAAATGTAAATTTGTTTAAAAATAGTTTTGGGAAATGTCAGCTTCCAGTTGCTTGTGAGGTAGCTGTTGATTCTGAGTCATAAATTAGCAAAAAATAGAAACAAACTATCATGGATACATTTTTCTTTTGTATGGACACTAGCTATACAAATGACAAAGTGTGTGGATTGTGTTTGCCTCCTGAAAAAGGATGTAGCGTTAATAAGCCAGGGCATCATGACAACTCAGTTCTCAGGGCTTTCTGAATACTCTAGATGAATGCCTACAAATATCAATCACTCTACACTACTGGAAGTTATGTGTTCAGTAACAGAAGAGGTTGCTGTTCAGACTCCATGAACTGATTATGTATTCTCATTAAAATTGCTCTGACTATGAGTGACATATCAAGTGGAAAGAGATTTCATTAATTTAGCAGCCAATTAATCTGCCAACAACAACAAAAAAAGATTTTGTGGAAATCTCATTCCTAATCTGGGGAGCTTTTTCATTTTATTGTGTCTCATACAGCAAGAATAACCCTGCAGCACTGTGCTTTGGTGCCATTGGTCTAATATCTTGTAGAACCTGTGGGAGGGCAACATGAAGAATACATAGATGATGCTGCCAGTATTACATTCTAGGCATAGAAGAAAGTAGCTGTAGTCACATGTACTTAAGTTCCCTTATAAGTGGGGAGCTCTCCTGATTGTAAGTAGGTAGGTAGGTAGGTTCACACTGCTAAAAGGAGGAGCTGTGACACTATGGCTGCTGACAAGTAGCTACTAAGCAAGATTGCATTTCTATATCTGTTTCTAGGGATTCCTGTGATAGAATTTTATGTATTTATTTATTTCTGTTGTTTCTTACTTCTTGTCTGCATTACTCTTTAGCTGATGAACCGATGTTCTCTTTATGCTCATGACGTACTAATTGACATTGTAGTTGACATATGTTTATTTCCATTGGGTGCCTAATAGTCTCTCCTGTTTCACTGCTAATTTGAATTGCTATTTCCTGAGATTTCTTATTACCACTGCCCTGGTAGTTTTATCCTGTCAAAAGGGTCTTTAAATAAATAAATTCCAATATCTCTTCTGGTATTATTGTGAATTAATACGTTCCTCTGTTTTACATGATACACCCTGGTGGAATGTAGGAAAAAAATCCTTTAGGCCTCTTGTATACACCTTTTAAATTTTAACAGAAGCTGACTGTGTCCTCCTGTTGTCATATTACTGAGTTATTTAGCTCTTTTAATATTTCCTCATTTCTTAAATAATTTTTATTGCTCATATTCCAAACCTTCTCAGAGCTGGATGCAGTTTTTCTTGCAGAGAAGAGAAATGTTTACCTTCCCACTTTTGATGTTATGCGGTTTGGTTTGTTTAGTATTTTTCTTTTTTCTCCACATTTCACATTCATCTCAATCTTCTTTAAATTTGGGGATTAAGTCCCCTCGAATACTTCCCTCTCAATTAGAAGTCTATATTCTGATATTTTTTTTCCCCTGTAATGTATGAACACATCTTTTTCCTCTGGGGAAAATGGGCCTCTGACCCATTTTGATTTATCTCTTTGGCCTCCTTGTCATTTGTAACACCTTAAATTAAATGGGCCTGAAGATTTTAATTAATGTGCTGTTTACTGCTTCATGCAATTCAGTAATAAAAAATTATGGTTAACTTATTAAGACTATTCTTGACAAAGGGCAAATGTATTTCAATACTGATGTGAAAGACTAAAGCTTGGGAAAGTGACTACACAGCAGAATTACATTTTAGCTGAGAAAAATGAAGTGGCTTGCCAAGGGAGGCTGTGAGGCTTTGTTTCTTTGTATACAGAGTGATGAAATTCAAGTAAACAAAAAAAATGCAAGATCTATTGGCAATATAAATCAGAGGTAGAGTAATGTCATACACTATCACCTCTTTTATCTCACAGAAATGTGAGCTGAAGTAATGAAAGTAATGAACAGAGCAAACGTAAAATATTTATAGCAGTTTCTTGGAAGCCTTGCAGCAGTGTCAAATGGGGTGACAAAGTATCAAGCATTACTTGGCAGCTCAGAGGAACCTAGATGTCCATGCAGTGTTACTCCTGCTAGATTTCTCAGTAGCTAAATGTCGGTACCTACTGTAGCAATATCCGAACTTATTTCCCTTTTTCTTTTGTTACCATTATGAATGTGTCTTTCTCTATCACCACCAACCTGAAAAATCAGTGTCAAAATAAGCTGTTCTATTTCCCAGCCTTATCTGGGATCACTCAAGTCATCACTTCTGTTGTCCCTTCTGCCATTCTAAACCAACATTTTTTTTACATCTACTAATATAAATTAAAAACTCCCTGCCTTTTTTTCTCTTTTTTCTTTTTTTTTTTTTTAAATCTCTTTTATTTTTTTTTTCTCTTGACAATATTGAATTAGGAGAAAGTACGAGTCTTTTAGTTTTGGTTTATTTTGGTAGCACTGAAATAAGGGATTACAATTGGATGGGAAAAGGCAAAAAATACGGTGTTGTCTCAAATTCTTCTTGGTTTTGGAATTCTTATTTAAACCTGGATAACCTTTGTGCTGCATTTGTTGTACCTCTGCTGATAAGTAAGATATAAATGTTGTCCTTGTGGATACTAAAGCAATAGCAAAGTGTCTTAATTGAACTCAGGTCAAATCATGCTCAGGAAAACAAAAGAGTATTCCAGCACTCCTACAGGTATCTTGCTTTCACCATATATAAATACACGTATCATATTAATCCATATATAGAAAAATATATTGAATTATATATACTGCATAATATATAATATTTAGAATGTATACATATACACACGCACATATTTACATGATGTATGAACTACAATCTTTCCCATCTTGAGGATAATCTTTTTGCCACTGTGGGCCTTTGGGCAAGATACTCTATGTAAATTGTTTTGGCTTCATCTCTGATCTGATGCCTCCAGAGCCAAGGCAAAGTGGTTGAACAGAATTGGCCAGCAGTTAATGCACTACACTGACACATTTTCTGACTGTTCTACATGAAAAGAACTAAACTCCATGAACAACATCAGAGCTACTGGTATTCGCTAGTTTAAAAACAGGTTAGACAGGCAAAATACATTTAAACTACATATACATACCACTGACTTCTGTGTGATTTCTGATTTCTTTGAAGTTCAGAGCAGTCTCAAAGTTCATGAAACCAGTCACACCAATTTTATATTAGTTTGTTGTTTTATTTTTTTTTCCTTGGGGCAGAAAGAAAAAGAAAAAAAAAGAGAAGAAAAGAAACAAGAGTGCAGTTCCCTACTCATATTCTATTGCACTGAAACAAACACATTTTATAAAATGAAAGCCATTCTAAAGAATTCCCTCGAGGAGATAAAAGCCACACAGGGTAGCTATTACTTGTACTCGCAATTGCATCAATCTTTGATCTTTATTGTTGCGGTATTATTTCTTTTCTGGTGCTATAAAAATGTTCCTTGTGGATTTTCCGTAAATAATAAATGTGCCTATCCTAAAACTGCTTTAAAAAAGAGACAGTTGCAGATCACTGCTGCAAATAAAAGCTAAGGAGGCCCTTTATTTAATTTCATCCAGAAATGACTCCAAGATTACTGTCTTGAGAGAGGATCAAAAATTAAGTTTTCATAATTTTCTATTTCCATGACAATCTGTACCATGCAGAATAGATTTTATGCCATTTCCTGTTCTTACTAGAGCCTCCATCCTGAGAATTGGGACTGCAATAGAATTTTGATATCCAAATACATGTAAAATACCAGTGGCCTGTACTTTTTGCAATTTCTGTTAAGCTGTATGTTATGTTTTATTTTTTGTTAATTATATTGAAAATTAATTTACCTAAAATTTTGGACACTTTAAATGAGAATAAAAGAAGAATTCAGAAGAAGAGAGGGATTTTCCTATTTATCTTATTGAAAAATTAGGGTAAAGTTTTTCTGAAAATTGACAAAAATATGGTGAACAATAGTACAGGAGAAGAGGAAATTCTCACTGTCCAAGCAGACAGTTTACAGCCAAGGAGACACAAGAGCCATAGAATCATAGAACGATTAAGGTTGGAAAATACCTCCAAAATCACAGAAAATGTGTAATACTAAGCTTTATAAATTATTACATTCAGCTAAAGAGTTTATTTCATGTTAATTTTAGGAAATAGACATAGACCATATGTATGCAAGAAGAATATTTTCATAACTTTCTCCATCTACATAATTTTCATTTTGTTCCCATACTTTGCTTTGTATTTATAGATATTTTAAAAATCACAAATTGTTTTGTGTATTTATTAACATATGCAAACTTAATGAATCTGGGATAATTCTATCTTAACATACCACTTAGCCGCTCATTATTTCCTGGATTATGTAATGAACACACTAAAAAGAAAGGTTAGAAGTAGGAAAAAGTGGCAGACTTGTGAATTTGGTCTGGGAACTTTCCATGTAAAATCTAACATAAAAGAAGTACGACTGTAAACGCATCAATATGCACCCCATTGTAACTTTTCCTCTGCCCCAAATTAGTTTGGAACACAAACTAATATGATTACTTTAAATTTTCACTCTACTACTGGATGCATGGGCAGCATGCAGGAACTTTAATGCAAGCCATAATTGCAGAAACTTCTGGAGCTGTTTATCACATGCAAGTTCTTAGCAGTATGCAATCTCAAATGTAAAATACCTCCAACTACGTAACCAGCACAGTCTGGTGGGAACTGAAAGCAAGGCTTTGTATTTATTTACTTCCTTTCTACTTCCACGGAAAATACCAAGACAAAAAGATAAGAGCAAACTACACAAATTTCACACTCCCTTTACTTCTCCGGAGTCACTTGAGTCAGTGACGTTATTTGACTTCCTTGGGAAGGACATCAAATAGCTGAAAGCTGAGTTGTGGTCCCACACAGCAATGGATAACTATAAGACAATATGGTTAACAATACCTAGGTAAAAAATAATAACCTTTTAGTTAGGAAAAAGAACCTTTCAAGATGAAACATTCTTTTCTTAGGCTCCTTTTCATGCTATCCAAAAGGACATATTTGTCTTGAAAGATCCCTGATAACATTTAACATGATATCAGTCTCTTATCCATTAATAGAAACGAATCAACCTCCAGAACCTTCAGTATGCCTATTTATCACTATATAGATATTCCAGTAGGAGGTTTTTCATTTAGAAGCAAAGAGTAATCTCTGCCAACATGCAGAGAGATCATTTGGGCCTATCTAAGTCTCCAAACAATGATCCAACTCCATAAAACCAGTGTGAAGCGTGAGATTCTAACTGCTTTAATAAAGAAGGTGAGCAACTACAAGTCCAAAGGGCTGCTGAACAGTGGACAGTCAAAGCTGTAGTGTTTGGGCTACATTCTTTTAAACGTTGGTGGGACATGTCTGTTTTTTTCTCTTTCCAACACTTATCCCCTCTATCACTGCACTAAAATACATAGAACCCTCTTCTCAAACTGGAGCCTGTTACTAGTTTTTGTTCATAACAGCCTCTTTCTTAGCAGTTCACTTTGATCTGTGTGGCTCAGACTCATTATCTAGTCATTAAAGTAAATAAACCTGAATTCCTCCCATATTGAGTGCAAAACTGCAGGATGTTTCTGTAACACTAGGCATAATGGTACAGAATTATTGCTGTAATATTTCAGCACTGTGCTACAGAGCTGTCACAATCAGGACAAAACACCTAACTAAGATGTACAAGAATAAAGCAGCAGATCCAAAAATTTAAGCTGTAAAAGTTAGATGGATTTCTTTTTTCCTTTTAAAGGAATAAAATTGGGAAAACCTGAAGTGGCAGACTGAAAGAAAATTTAAAGCTTCCTCTTTTACTTTTTGTATTAAGCATTTGAAAAGATCATTGACTAACAAGACATATTAAAAAAAAATTAAACTTAAATTGCCATTTTTTGTATTTATTAAGAGAAATTACACCTTGCATATGTTGGCTATAATTTACAACAATAAGTTTCATTCACATTTTTAATTTTAGAGTAGACAAGCAGAAGACCCAATTTTGCTCTTATCAATTTTGCTCTCATTTTTATTGAGAACCTGCATAAGAATGCAAATAGTGTCTATAATAGCTATATTTTAAAAAATTGAATTTTCATTAAAGCCAGGAGGAAAATCCATTCCCTTTAAAAAAAAAATAAATTGTATTATATGTGTGTGCTGGATTCACCTGGGGTACAGTTAATTTTCTTCAGAGTGCCTAGTGCAGGGCTATGTTTTGGATTTGTGCTGAATGCAGGGTTGATAATATAGAGATGTTTTTGTTATTGCTGAGCAGTGCTCACACAGAGTCAAGGCCTTGCCACAGCCACACTGGCAAGGAAGTTGGGGCTGCATGCCAGACTGGGAGGAGACACAGCCGGGACAGGTGATCCAAACTGACCAAAGGGATATTCCATACCATGTGACATCATGCTCAGTATATAAAGCCAGGGTGAAGAAGAAGAAAGGGAAGGTTTGGCATGATGGCATTTGTCTTCCCAAATAACCATTAGGCATGATGGGGCCCTGCTCTCCTGGAGATGGCTGAAGACCTGCTTGCCCAGGGGAAGCAGTGAATTAATTCTTTGTTTTTTCTTTGCTTGTGTGTGTGGCTTTTGCTTTCCCTATTAAACTCTCTTTGTTTCAATGCACGAGTTCTGGTCTTTGCCCTTCCTGTTCTCTCCCCAGTCCTGTTGATGGGGGAGTGAACAAGTGGCTGCGTGGGGCTTGGCAGCTGGCTGGGGTTAACCCAATGGGGCATAAAAATGTCCAAATTTACCCATGCCCTTCTATGACTCTCTAGATACCAATGTTTAAATATATCTAAAAGGGTATAAAAATACTTGTGTCAGTTGATGCAACTGTGACCTAAAAATGAGTAACAGTTATATCTCATTTCAAAACTTCCATCCAGAGTTTTTGCAGCCTTCTTTCACCTAACGTTTTGCACTGTACCTGCTCCTGATCTATCTATATTGTGTTTTGCCCCAGAAATTCTACACTTGATATAATGTTTGAGGGTTTGCTTTAGAGCTGAATGCATCATCCTTCTAAGCAAGCCTCCTTATAGGCTGTACATCTATTTTACACTTAGGAGGTTTGCTTTAATTCTCTAAAACTTGCCACTGGAACAGCAATGGATATTTATGATAGACAGACTTAGAAGATAAAGCCTCAGAAACCATGTAGGGAGATGCTCTGCCCCTGTAAGAGATTCCTGAGCAGTCTGTCTCTTTTACATGTTAGCAATGCTTCTGTGTATTTTGTCAAATTAATAAAGTCTCATTGAGTGCAATTGATACAATTGCATATACAAAGCTGCAAAAGAACAGTAGAATAAAAACTTCACTTACTTAACCTCATGACCAGTAGCTTGAAAATGTAATTTTTTGAAGCACTGGGAAAGAGCACGCTTTCGAGAAAAAGACAGGTGACATTCAGATTCAGAGCAATTTACTGTAGTCAGAATGCAATTTTTCTTTGCATGAGGACAAGCTCATAGTCACACCCTCTGGCTCCTTGTAATATAACTCTAGTAAAATACTGTAAAGAAACTAGAAGAAACGAACACCCCATTATTTCATACATTGTGTTCTTGCCTGTATACATATGTATACACTCCCACAATAATTAATGTAAATTTGATGTAAAACAATGGACAAAAACCAGTAGAATGTGATTTTCAAAAAGGTTATGAAAGTAACATTTTTTAAGGAAAATAAGAAAAAGTAAAAAAATTAGGAGAAGTAGGAAATTTCACGTGAGAGGATCAATGCCCAAGTTGACTGAAAAGTTCACCTATAATTGCAAAAATTAGTTGGTTCATAGGAAAGGACAGTAGTATGTGGTGAGATGTTTTCTATTTTAACTTATTCTATGGTTTGAAACTAGTTTAGAACGACTTCTCTTTATTCTCACTTTAATTTTAAATATGCTTTTCTGAGCCTCAAGAAGCTTGAAAAAGTGTGATCTGCTTTGACAAAAAAAGCAAGCTACTTCAGGGGGTTTTTTTACCTGCTTTTGAATACATTTTGCAAGATATGAATACAATAGCTTAATAAAAAAGCAAAAGCCAGTAATCTTTTTCTATTCAAGTAGTGTCACTCATACCTTTAAAAATGAGGAAAATCCTAATGATTGAGTTGGAATTCATAGATTCATGTAACTGGCAAAAAACTGTAATAATACTTACCTTCCTTGCAGATAGCCATTAAAAATAAAACAATAAGACATTTGTCAAATTATATCAAAGAACATGCTATAAATCTTACCATTAAATTGAAAATGATGCTCAGATAAAATATCAGGACTTGATTGTTTTGAACAATCTGAATAGCACGACTGAGACAATTGCATCACACAGGTAAGCAGTTTTGAGAAGTTGAAAAGGTTTTTTTAAATACTCTGAAAAAATTAACTGTTTCTGAGTCCATTAGTGTACTGCAGAAGTCTGTTGCAAAGCACACTGTGCTCTATTGCCAATATGGAATCCGACCTTAATCTTACATTATCATACAGCCAAAGCAAGCTACCTAGAAAGGAAGTAGAACACATGCCTGCACTAACTCCTGAGAGTTGCACTGAATGCCGCATCTTCACTCCTTCTGTCCTCTGAAAGGGAAAGGTTGTTGTGGCAACTTACTGCGGTATTTAAATTAGGTATCTGATGGTCCTGCAGTGAATATAGTGGTATGCAGTGATGTGTAGTGGGTTGGAGTGTAAGAGACCTCTGCAGAAAGGAGGATCTTCTACTGACTAGGTTGAACACATCCATTGGGAATCTGAACTTAATGCTCCACCTTAGCTACCTTGTGCTAGTCAAGGAAGCAGAATCAGAAACAAGAGTTTAGACTGGTCTAAGTCTTCATTTACTTTGATCCAAGTTTCAGCCTCTAACCTGCAGTGATTTAATGACATGGGTTCATTGAAAACTGCATAACTTCCAACCCTCTGCAAAAAAACAGTTTTTATCCGACTACTGTGTTACACAATGTACTAAAATGGGAATCTTACAAAGTTTAGCCGTTCTCTTAGGGTCATCTGTGCAGTATTTGGCACAACAACAGACAAAGTACTCTGATTAGAGCTTTCAAGCCCTTCATTGTAAAATGATCTAATTTGAAAATAACCTAGGTATACAAGTTAAAAATTCATCAACATTTGACTTGACTTTTTAGATGAATGTCCAAAAAGCATTTGAATGCTTACATGTGCTAGCTTTTGAATGAGTACTTTATCATTGCGATTTATCAACACATTGTTTTACAAATTGAATTAAGAAAAAATAAAATAAAATATTTTAGAATTTTAAAGAAAATATAAAACATTAACAGAGCATTAATGTGACAAAATAAGAAATATTGCCAGCATATGAGGCCAATTAAAAAAAAAAAAAGAAATGTCCACTTCAAATCAAAAAGTAGTGAAAATATCAGTCATTGAGGAAATACTCTAAAGCCAGGAAATTCAGTATTGACAAGTAACGGAAGCGGAAAAGAATGATCACTGTAACAAATCACATACAAAATTCTAGCACACATCTAAGACTGGATGCTTCCAAGGATTAGAGAACATCTAGTACAAGGCTGGATATGTTGAACAACCCAGATTTAGCTACGCTACAGAGTGGAAAAAATGGATTTTTTTTCACTAAGTTTGGCAAAAAATTTGGAAGTTAATTCAAATATTCAATTACATTCCATTACAGAAATGAGATGTCTGAATGCAAGAAACTCAAGTCTGCAAAGTAAAAGGAAAAAGAGATATTTGGAAAAAAGTCTGAGTCATTGCTTGGTTTTACAACGAACAGCAGAAGAAACAACAGCATGAAATTACCATGAAGAGTAAGAGATGGAACTAGAACTCAGACTGAAGAGAGAATGCAGCACTAGGTGGAAGCTGAAGATCAATCCTTTGAAGGATTTGGATGTTAACTTGGCCATACCAATGGCAGTAAAGGCCATACATACATGGTAAACTGAATTCTAGAAAGCTCTGTAAAAAGCAGTGTGTCAGTAAATGTTCATACCCGTTACTCCACATTAGCAGAACCTATTGAAAGCAATCTATTGACTGAAGAGGGTAACACTGTAGCAGTAAAACTGCATTATATGGGAAAACTGTGGTTTAAGCATGTTTTAAAATGGCTTTTTGTAGTCTCTGCTAACTCAGGTTCTTCTTCCCAAAATCCCCCACGGCCAGTTCTTATCTCTGTCTCAGGAATGTCCTGAGAAGACTTCAGGAAGTCTTCTCATTGGACCTTGTTAACCCCTTCCTTATTTGGCTGTTCCCTGCCTGATTGGTGATTTGTAAGACCCCTTACCTTACGTGGTTCCCTTTGACCCTCCCAAGAGCTTTATAAACCCCTACCTACAATAAACTCACTCTCTCGCCTCCTCTCCACGTGCTGTGTGCTGTCTCTCTCCGGCTGCCATGGGACCGCGTGGGTGGGGGGAGGGGTGAGCACCTAACCCCTCCATGCGTCCAGGACCCTGAAGAAACCCCTGGAGCTGGAGTAACCCCTTCCCTATCCACCTCAAGCCGTCGGAAATGGTTCCTCAGATGGAAATGGAACTAGGACTGGTGCTGCCCCACATCATGGGAAGGGAGAGAGATCCAGATAACACAGGTTGCAGATGAATGTTAAGGTAAGAGTTGAGAAAAGCTGGTCTCTGCCCACTTAACTGGAATGGTAAAAAGAGTTCTTCCTTCTCCTAGAATAATTCTCTTTTAAAGAGAGGTAAGTTTCAAAAACATTCAGCAAGACTGAAATGCTAAAATAGCTATCTAATAGTGTTTGGCTGCACAAGCTTCTACAAGTCTGCAAGTCTTACAAGGATAACTACATTGCTGTACATTACAGTATCTGAAACTGGACTAGAGAGTAGTGCTTAAAAGAATTAATATGGCCTGTAGTATTCTTGTTAATAAACCAGCATCAGGAACATGAAGCAACCATGAAAGCCACCATTGCCAGAATTAAACTCTTTTCACCCCACAAAACTGAACAAAATGTAACTCCATGAGTCTTTTGTCCCTTTACTTGCAAAAAAAACCCCCAAAATTAAGGAAACGACACATTTTAACTTATTGAATATTTTCATACTTCTTTGAAATTTTAGTAGATGCCATTCAATGTAGTTCTCTTCATCTCTGACACTGGAGATGTACATCGCTTACTGAAAATCATTTGTTACTTTTTCACATCCAGTCAGCTGTCCTAATTTCTTTCCTTCCTATTTAAACCGGCATCTCTAAAACCTTAGTATACCCTTTGAGTCAAGATCTGTTTGGAAAGAATAAAGTCCAATATCCTAGTGAGAGTAAAGCCTGTTGTATTTTCCACTTAAAAGCTTTCCTTTGTGTCCCACGGATCCCAAGTGATCCATACAAAAGTACATTATCTCTTGTCAGTATTTTATCTCCTAGTGTTTCCTTTTTAAAAGCCTTTGATTTAACTCTGTGCATTCAGGCTCAATAAGATCATACAGAAAAGTGTAGGTCAAATAGTATTTATAATAGCAATGTAGATTGCAGGAGTTACTTAAACTGAGGATAAAAATTTTTTCTCAGATTACAGATAAACAAAAATAATATACCAATGTTAGATTAAACACACACAAAAAAAGAAGATAGTACAGGTAAGAAAGAGGATGACTTTTTGCCTTAGGAGGGACTGTGGGTGGAGTGGGGAGGAGTGTCTGTGGGGCCTGGAGTGTACAGAATTTGGGAAGTAATGCAAAGTCAAAATACATACCCTGTAGCACTGCCACTATCCAACACGCTGTGCTATGCTCCCATTTAACCCTCTGGGACTGTTCTCAGAAGAGCTTTTTCTGAGCAAAAATTAGCATTGCATTGAATTCTGACCTTTTTTTTTTATTTTAGATACTACATAGAATGACACTACCATTTTTACCATTTTAATCCCTAACCACCTCTCCTGTTTTAGTAAAAATAAATTTCAGTCTATGTACGTCTAAACAGCCTTTTTCTGAAATTGTTGTATATCTAGAACCTTTTCACCCTGCGAGCGATTCTTTTCCGGGTTGTGTTGCTATGTATCGAGGCTCATTCTTCTAAAATCTCTGGAGTCACTGTGATATAAAGCAGTAAAAATGTAGGGTACTGGAGATGCAAATTCTTTCTCTGATATCTGGTTAACTGTGACCATAACAAGGATAAAAAATATGCAGAAATACATTAATTTGATCTTCCTAGGTAGCTTGCAGAGTTAAAAGAAGTGTAACTGAAAAACAAGATGCTTTTTCAAATAGCTTATACATTCCTTTTCTGAAGCCTTCAGCAAACCTGTCTCACAGCAGAAATTAGACTGTTTTAGATCATGATATTAGAAGCTGTATAAAGAATATTTTTGCCCTAATTTCACTGAATAATTGTATATGTGAATAATAGGGCATCTTATTAGACTAGTCGCCTGCCACAACTCTGCTCAAGATTATTTCCTTTTTTTTTAGGAGGTCTCAGATATGAACAATAAGACATACTGTCTCTTTTTTCCATTTCCTTCAATTGCACTGGCAGCAGAGGCTATAAGCCAGATTTTGCAAACCTTGTGTTGATGATGGAATTAATCGCTGAACTATAACTCTTCCTGTGTCACAGAAATATGTGATGGGGTCTATAAACACTTTATATTTACTCATGTGATGTCTAAGAGTCTTTTTAGACATGGCAAAGCCATAAGGTAAATTTAGCTTCATTTGCTTGATCCATGCCCGTGGATTGGATCAGCTGACAGTACCAGTCAGGATGCGGATGTAAATGAGAGACTGTTGCAAATACCATCAGAGGTAGGTGTTCTCATAAGGAGGCACCAGACCAGATTTACAATCCTATTGTGGTAAAATTAATTGGAATTAGAAGCTTAAACATTAAATAGAAAAGTCTCTTTGCACAATAGACTTCTTAAGCTATGATTTCATTTCAGCTCCTTTGATTCTTTGTCATAGCTGAAAACCCTTTGTCAGCATGGATACGAAGTGGAGGACTGTGGGGATGAACACCATCTACAGCAATGTGGCACATTCTTCGGGGATCCTCACAACCATTGTGAGAAACAGCAGTCCTCAATGTACTGTAAGGAGAACTAAGTTGGAGGTGCTATTTCCAGAGTTAGTTTTTTGTCTGTCACGCACATACTTTCATTAAAAATTGGTGGCTGTCCATTCAGCAGGAGAGAACCTGACCAGCTCTTCTTAGAAAGCTCAGTGATATCAAAGTACATGTTGATGTGTGGCGGCTTTGAAATGCCAGCCACCTGCACAGCTTCTAGTTTATTGTGTAAGCTTCAGATGTAGATGTACTCTTGATGAAAACAGCAATGGGCCTATCAAAGGGACAACAACAAAGCTAAATGGTTTGAAATTTGGATCCCTCTGTGGTATTATTAAAATAAACTGTATTTGAAAAGTAGTGAGAGAATGGTAGCTTCAGAGTACCAAAATAGAATAGAAAATAATACTATGATTTTTTTAATAAATTTTTATATATGTTAACATTATGACGTTTAGTTACTGAAACAGTATCTCGGAAGAAAAACCCTCGGGTTTTTTATATTTTATTTTTAGACTTTCTTTGTCATATTAATTGAAGAAAAATGGAAAAGGGGATGAAATTACCACTAGCTTACAGGGACATTGGAACAAGGGAGAAATTGCAGGGTCTGGCTGTCTGAGGTAAGCACATTAGCTGCTGAATGTGTAAATTGCAAAAATAACTTAGAAGCCAAAAGTGAGAACAAATGAGCAAGCAAGTGATCTAATCTCTGTTGGAACACATCACCCATGTGATTTGCAGGGTCCCTTGGAAACAAAGAAGCAGATGAGGCAGGAGTAGCATTTGTGTTATCAGCAATGGAGAAAAATCAATAACAGATACGGTCTGAGTGTCAGCAAAATAAAGGAACTTTCCACTCCTCTCTGAAACACTGACACATTTGAAACAGGGAAAGCCTGGGGTCTCATTACAGTAAGAGGTTCTCTGATCTCTGTGCACTGCCCACATTGAATGTTTAGTTACTGTCACATGTAGCTTTAAGGCACATAAACTATATTTCTAAACTTTTAGAGTTAATGGCCTCAGAATAGTGTCTATTTTGAAGAGAGAGATGTAAATGTAAAACACTGACATTTGTGGAGCAAGTCAGAGATCGGAGACATACTTGTCTTGTAGACCCTGAGAAACTATGAAATCCAGAAATAGTCTTATTTAGGACACAAACTGTTCTCCCTCACTCCAGAGCAGCCGTTCTCTAAGTGATGCTGCAATAAGAATTGAATAGTGTAATTAATTGGATTTCACACTCTGCTAGAACTTTGGGCAGCTAGTGCTTTGAGGTGCGGGAAACCCTACTCATGGACATGGAGCTCCTGAGCAGCACCAAGGAATTGCATTATGAGACCTAGGAAACCTCTAGTTTCAGTGACAGAAGAACTACAGGTTAATCACAAATCAACCACTTTTTAGAAGATTTTGAACCGGAAAGATGCCTCAATGTAACACTCTACATGGGCGTAGTTCTTTGAAGGAATATGAAACCGGGTTTTCTTCATTGGTCCTGGATGGGCTGAAGGCACTGCAACTGACTCCTCCATTTTTGTTTTACACAGTGGACAACCATTGCATATTTGAACCTTGTGCACAGTTGCTTTCTTTTGTTTTCATTCTACAAACCTAAAAGAAAATAACAGATGCAACAATAGGCTTTGAAAGATAACATTAGCCACACAGTTATCTTTCAGCGATGTCCAGAGTCACTATACTTTTCCACATAAAGGGAACTGGAGATGTTTGTGACAATTGGTTAGGAAAATATTGATCATCTAATTGTTTGCTGTTTAGGTTTTTTATTTTAATGGAAAACTCACAGTTTTCCACCATATTTCCAACTAATGTTGTCTTGTCAAGACTAACAGGCTCAGCTTTAAACCTGCACATTCAGGAAGTAGTATAACTAAGTAGAGTTGGTTGTTTGCATAAGATACTAAAGAAGATGAGAAAGGTACTCTCAAGTAGGCAATAGTGAAACAGAGCTGAAATTAGTCAGTGGAAGGCTATCCAGGGATTACAAAAACCCCAAGAAAACAAAAAACAAAACCAACCAAACAAAACCCCACAACAAAAACAAGCAAACAAAAACCAAACAAAAAAACACAAAACAAAACAACAAACAAACAAACAACCACAAATGCAGCAAGTATTACATTTGTTTTAGCAAGAATCAAGTAGGTAGCAAGGCTGAGAGGTGACACTACAACTAGTGGTAGGACGCAGGACAGGTTATTACCGAGGTTGAAATAAATCCTCTGTGAAGAGTCAGAGAACCATAAATGGTATTTACTAGCACTGAAGAGGTCAAACAAACTCCTATTTTTTGGAATGACAAAGAAAATTGGTCTACAGTTTTAAGCTTCGCCGTACTGGAACCTGCCATTTTTTGACCCTAAGAAGGAGTAGTATCTTTAATCTCCTTTAGTCATAGTATTTTTATCTATGAAGTCCTTGTCAATTGTATCTTGAAATCTGTCGCTGTCTTAGCTATTGTTCTACTATTTGTATTGTCCAGAAATTCTTGCTATCTATGGGATTGCTTTCAGTACTATGTGTAAACAGTGGTAAAAGATGATCACTGTAGAGTTGGGTCTTTCTGCAGAATTTACGGTTTAATATTGCACACTGCATAGAACTCAGGAAAAAATGCCCCTACACAGTGGCACCTTCCAGAAATATTACAGCATTGAACCCCACAATTCTCCCTTATTTCAAGGGCCAGAAGAGCCATGATTTTTTCAACAGCTATTTTCTTTCAGTTGGGACCAAGCTCAAACCATTTCAGGTGCGCTATAGCTGTTTTAGACCATCACTATCTTGTGCCTAGAGAATGAAACCCAAGAGAAAAGGTGACTCTTAACTGCAGAACAGAATAATAATGGTTAAAATTTTCCCACTATTAACCAAGCTGAAAACAGTGCAACTTTAGTGACAGCTACATTTCTCACCCATGACTAGCTTTTTGTGTCAGAACTTGTCCTAGTTTGTGTGTTCACACAAATTCAGAGAACAGAACCTGCAATATGGAAACGCAAGCTTGGTTCTTATTTTCTAATTAAACCTCTTTTATCTGGCCCAAAAGTTGCTTTCAGCACTTTTTTGTCAGGAAACTTTAATTACCATTAACCACTGGCACAAATCCAAGATATAAAGTAAACTGGATTAAGATTAGAGTAGCTATAGTTAGGGCACACTATTGCTTCCTAGAAACAGGATACGAATTCTAACCACCACACCGGAAAAAAGAACACCAAATAGATCTAACAAAAATATAGTCATAAGTATCCCCTTAGATATATCCCTGATGTAGAGAAGACAGGTTACACCTCCTATTTGGGTAGTTTGTGCTGTAGGGTTTTTTTCTTTAAATTAGCAGATAGTTTCCAAAGTTGGTTGTCAGCTATATGTCCTTGTAAGTGTGAAAGTGGTATGAAAAGAAAGCCTGGCAGTAACACTGAAGAAAATGTGCCTACATTTGTTGCTAATTATGCTAGATTATGAGGCTTTCACTGTGGTTGTTATTGAAGCCCCAGGAACACCTGCAAACACAAAAGAGAATTCGAACATTTCCTAACGGAGCTTATACTTCAAGTTCACTGACTTCAGGATAACTTCAGTGGATGTACTCATAAATGGTGCAAATCAGTTAAAAGCACCTGAGCTGTAAGACCGCAGTTGATAAACTTTTTTTTTTCCTTTTCACTTTCCCATCAGTTCATGCCAGGTGCTTTGTGTTCAATGCCATGGTCACATTAGATCTCTTGTTTCCTGCATGCATTTTCTGTCCTTCATCACAAAATAAGCATTTGATGAAGCTTACCATAACACAAATAATGTATTGATGTTCGTTGATAAGAAAATTAAAAGAACGGTACAATGACTTTTACAGTTCAAGGGATAGATTCACTGATACAATTATAAATCAAATTACCACTTGGCAAGCAAATGTAAAATGGTGAAACATTACATGAACAAGTATTAAATGCATGCACTCAGAATATCTGAGAGGCAAACTGAAATGTGTTTTCATTGCAGTTATGGAAAATTAAAGGTACTTTTAGAGAAAAGAAAAAAAAATGTAAATGACATGCACAAAATAATCCCACCAATAAACACAAGAATAATGAAATAAAAAAAGGTAGGATACTCTGAACTTGTTTTATTTGCCTGATTGTGTCACTGCTTCACTTAAACTTTTTTCTAATTTTTTCTTTCTTTGTTGTAGTTGTACAGGATGCATCATCTCTGAATCATAGAATATGCTGAGTTGGAAGGGACCCATCAGGATTATTGAGTCCAACTCCCGGCCCTCCACAGGACACCCCAAGAATCACTCCAGAGAGAGCCTTGTCCAAACATTTCTTGAACTCAGACAGGCTTGGTGCTGTGACCACTTCCCTGGGAAGCCTGTTCCAGTGCTCATCCACCCTCTGGGTGAAAAACTATCCTGATTTGCCACATATATAAAGAAAGAAACTGAAATGAATGTGTTTAAACAGCTTCTTGAGAGCATGAATTTTTAAAGTAGGCACTTTTCTTGGTACAATCTGATTTCAGAGTCAACACACTTCTAAGTGGCTTAAAATATTTTGCCCTTTCGATAAGCCTAAGAAACCCCTGAAGGATTATGAAAATCTTAATTCTATTTCTTCTGACCAAATGTTTAAGGAACAGGAGGTGGGCAAAAGTCAAAATCCTAGATGTGACATTTATCTCTTGACACTTGTTTTGTGAACAGCTTTGGGAGCTAAATCCAATACTGAATGTCTTATCTTTCCATTTTAAGATGAGTCAAACATTTAAATTTGGAATAGAAATATTCTTAGATGAAAAAAAAATCCCTATAGTCATTAATATCTGACCAGCATAAGTCAGAGTGCTATTTTTCAGTTAAAAATTCAGACTGGAGACTAGGATTCTATAGAAAAGATTCCCCTGTATAAATAAGGTCAAGATTTATGCCAGGAATGGGAAGAGAATTTTAATCATAGAAATGAAAAGTAAATGAAAAGTAAACAAAAACTTTAGAAA
The DNA here is from genome assembly GCF_003984885.1 of Neopelma chrysocephalum. Classification (NCBI taxonomy): domain Eukaryota; kingdom Metazoa; phylum Chordata; class Aves; order Passeriformes; family Pipridae; genus Neopelma; species Neopelma chrysocephalum. The sequence continues at coordinate 21,764,313 of NW_020897689.1, forward strand.
AAAAATCAATCTCAGATGCTTCAGAAGAAAATTTTTTGAATCTAGGCTACCTCTGAAGTGCAAAGTATTGTATCTGAAAGTCTCAAAACCATTTAAAAACATTTCATTTGAAAGAGTAGTAGGAACTGTTTGGGAGTTTTTATGGCTATGTTAATATGAGTTTGTTTTTAACTTCTGTAGGAATACATATTTCAATCACATATCACAAATCCTTTCCTTACCATGCTACTGTCTGAGTGGCTATTTTGTTCCTGTCTTTGCATTAGCTTTCAGGGAATAACTCAGGTAAGCACTGTGCACAGCCTCACAAAGTCATTTAAATTATGTATGATTTTCTTCCACAGGTGCTAAATTATTATATTCACTTTTATTCAATTAAACCTGGAAACTAAAACATCCCTTCTAACACATGCTGATTATTGCCAATGTAGAATTATAGATGATAAAATGCTTCTAGGGAGCTTTCTTACATCCTTTCTCTGAGATTTTCTGATCTAAAGCTCTTGTGATAGATTACGTGTACATCTGCGGGATATGTGAATGTGACACATTATATAATAACAGATCTTTTATAGCCTTGTAGTAATTTGAGGTGTATCAAGATGACTTTACCCCTAGTGGGTCCCTGGATGTCCATAACCTTGAGAGAAACCTAGTCTGGCACGGAAAACTCTCACAAGCTGTGGTGGCCATGGTATGAGCTGGCAAAACAAGAGAACCTCCACGACACCTTCAACAGGGAAAATATTTTCTTTCTACTGCCTGTGGTGCAAGTAGACAATGCAGTTACCTGTGTCATTCTGGGATGGTAACTGTAGCGTAAATTCTGCCTGTAAATCTCTCTAAAGGTGAGGAAGCAATATTGCATTCGTCTACCTTGCGTCATTTGGAAGTGGTCATTTGTGTCATGGTTATTAAATGCAAGACTCAAGTGATCTGGGGAAAAACTCATAAGAGGTTTTTGCTTTGTGCTGAATTTTATTCCCTATGTTCTCACAAAGTTTATATGAGATGAGATATATTGCTAATTTGAGAATAAGTTTTCAAGGATTAGGTGAGGGGAGCCTAAAAGTAATTGGAGACAAAAACTCTTTCTGTATGGCTAAAGTCTGTCCATATATTCACTTGGAGAGTATGTCTTCCCTTTTAAAGTTCCCTTAAAGCTCAAGGAAGATTTGGTAAAAATAGGGAAAATCAAATCTATATTTCTTTATTTCAAGGATTTCCAGAGGACTTGCCCTTTTGATCCTGCCTGATTCATCTATCAATTCCTTCAGAGACATTTGGTTGCTAAAATAACTTTTACAACACTTAGCCAACATGAGCAAAGACAGCATGAGCAACAAAAGGGAGCTAAGGGTAAAATTTCTTATCTTTTCCTTCCCTTGTGCTGGAGTGAGCTGCTAGATTCTAAAGTTCTTTGATGATATTCAAATTTGTGCCAAGGATTGGCCTCTCACCTATACATCTAAGGAGCATTTCTGAATTCTAACCACAACTTCTACATTTCAACAAATGTTTGTCCCCAGGAAATACCTGAAGTGTAAAAGATGCAAGGCTGCTGTCTGCTTTGATTCTGACATTGCTCTGATATCAATTCCAAGTGTTTCTCTTTGAGTGTTTTGTTTCCTTTGCTTTTAAAAGTGAAATGTGAGAAGTATTTGGGATTCTTTTTTCTGTTTTAGAATGTAAACTCTCACTCAAAACTTTGAGAGTATTCTTGTCAAGCTGTAGCTAAGTTATGCTCCACAATTTGATAAAATAATCCTTTCTATGTCCAGAGCTGACATTTGTACAGACATGGAGCTTAGGCTGTTTTGTGCAACTGAAAACTTACTTTGTCAACACTACCCTGGCTCTAGGAAAAAGATTTTTTTCCTGTTTTTTTCTGTGTGTCTTTTGTGGCTTTGATTATATGACATCTGTACCTTTATTGTTTATTTTATCTACCAAGAGAAATAGAACAGGATTTGTGTTTTAATATATATATAATCACAGTTATTATTACTTTTAGAAAAAAGTTCTACTATTATACGAATCAAAATTACAGTAATAATATTCCCATTATAGTTCATAAAATACAAGTCATTGATTGTTTAAGTGTATTAGAGAACTGACAATAAACATATAATCAAGTTTATTTAACATTGTTTATTATTAGGCCATCGGAGACTTAAATCAGACATAAGGCACCATGAAAAAAATCTTTTTCTACATAAAACAGCTTTTCAGTGAGTTTCTTAATCAGTCTCCTTATTGTTGTCACCAGAAAATTCCACTAGTAGGACAACAATTGTCCCCAGAACAACAGATTAGAACCTTTATTTGAGAATTAGGAATAGTGTGAGGATTACATGGGCAAGTAAAGTGTATATGTCTATAAAAATAATCCTTTTATGGAAGAGCATTATAAAAGAACATTGCCAAAAATACATGAACTTATTCAGCTTCTGCTAAAAAAGAAGTTAAAGTAGGCATGAAAGCCCTATTAAAAAATTTACAAAGTCCTACTGTAAGGCCTATTATTAGCTATTAAATCCAGGCTAATAATTTACATGAATTCCATGTCATTTTAGATCCAAAATGTTTACTTTTTGTTTCCTATTCTGAGCTTCTGAGAAGTTAAAATTTTTTATTCATACAGTTGTTTCAGCATTTTATGTAAGGATTATGGCCATTACTTTAAAAATCTGTTTGTTTGGGTTTTTTTCTTGTAGGTACAGAATGTCATATTCACTTAGCTCCAGACTAAAATTTGCCATGCAGGCAAGGAAATGTCATATACAGTAAATGTTTGCTCATCTTCCATGAAATAAGTTAAATGTTGTAGTGGATTGGCTGGCAATATCATAGGACTATTAACAGAAAAATGTCTGCAAGACAGAACAAATTCATTCATCCAGGTTAGATTCTCTGCACAATCCTAATGACATTTTTACAAAGACAAAGACAAAAGAGATAATAAGTATTAACTGTGCTAGCTGTTATCTGTCCCAACCTCCTTATCTGAGAAGAGGAGCCTTGTTCTGCAACTGCAATCTTCAAGTTGTGAGATGTTTGCCTCTGCCCTCAATGCTCACGTTTTGTTTCTTAAAACATCAACATTTTAATAATTTTCCAACTTTTGTTAATAAATGTAAAATTTTCCAATACTTGATTAGAATTTATCTTCTGTTTAAAGATACATAAATGTTATGTTTCTTTATTGTTTGGACATTTAACAAGATGCTTAGTATTATGGTCAATCTGGATAGACAATAGTAGAATAGACAGGGCCAGGCCACAGGTACAAAGAGTGGCAAGTGATCACCATACAGGTAAAGCTTTAGAAAAATCCCTTAAGAGAGTTTTGGTCCATGACCAGGTATGAATTGGAAGTAGCTTATCCATTTTAATAAAAAATGTCATTCTGGATAATAACCTTCTATAGTGACAACAATATTTACCACTTCCTTGATCTTTGCCCAAAAGTCATGAGTAAGAAATTACAGGTAGCACACTTATTGTTCTAATTCCATTTTGCCTGAAAAAAATGAGTTTTAATATCCTTCAGGATGCTAAAATTTCTGCTGGAAAATCTGTTTAGAAAAAAGCTCTCTACCAGTCATCTTCAGATTTTTCTCCCACCTCTTCTGAATTTTAACAATAACCTTATATCACATTTGAAAATATATTCTACTTACTTTCCCATATCCTATGATAGATACTATTTCAAATTACTGTTTAGTCTCTCCTTCTGTTTAATGTCTAAAAATATGTTTAGAGACATTCTTTTTCTTGAAAATCACTATTTGATATATGTCTGGGAAAAAGAAATCTGCATGGAGAACACTTTCTGACATAGGATAATTTTTATTTTATTTCTTTATGGGTTTTATTGAAGTCACAGCGACACATGGCAGGGCACCTCAGCTTAATAATGTATGTATCCGAAGCACATTAGTCAGATGCAATGAAGTTTTGTCTTGTCTTACACAGCAGACTGAACCTGATCCTGACTCCTAATGCTTCCAGATACTAATATGGATTCTGAATGGAAGTCCAACCTTTTAGTTTTATTTTGTTATTGGTTATTTTTTTTTTATTCATATACAGCTAGCTTTAAAGTCATATGTGAAAATTATTTCATTTAATATTGTTTCTGCTTTTTTTCACTGTCTTGGTAAACATTCGTACAGAAAAATGAAAGCTAATGTGTTTGTTTAGAGAGATTCAAATGAGACATCTCTGCTATTTCAGTTCTCGAGTGTTCCCTTCACATGAATTTCACATCACAGTCTGAAACTCAAAAATCTAAAACTCAAAACAAAATCAGAAAATCCAAAGTGGGAATGTAATATATGAAATTTCATGGACTAAGTAGTCTGTCAAGGACGGAATTCTTAACATGGTAATGTCATTGGGTAATACTAAGCACTAACTCTGATATACAGAGACTTCAGTTTGTTTCACCCCGTAAAAAACAATGAACATAGGAAGTTTTAAACTAGTTGTAAGGAACACAACAAAAAATGGTTAAAGGTGTTTACTCTGAAACATAAAGAATTAGGCAGAGATTTCACTCTACTACTTTTCTAAAAAAACCTTACCCTGTTGGACAACCTTATAGATGGTATGAATATCTGTAATTGCTACCTTTTCTTGGAAAGAAAGAGAAATTTATTGAGAAGGGCTTGAGCAGTTGTTCTTGTTGGAATTCAATCCTATTTCCTGAAAAAAAAACACAAAGAAACCAATGACAAAAGAGAAAGGTGGGTGAAAAAAAACTGGGTGAGGAAGGAAAGGAGAAAAAACTTTGGGTCTGGATTCTTACCTGCATGGTTGCTGCTGGGAAAGAAAAAAAAAAGTCATAGCATGTGGCTTTATCATCTGCTTCAAGATCTGGCAAAATTGTGTCAATGTCAAAGCATTTAAGGCACTGCTTTCAACTTATTTTCTGGTCACAGGCTCACAGAAGTACTGCCAAAAATCTGTCTTGGCTGGCAAAGTCAGGTTGTTTTCAAACAGAAAGAAGGATTCAGATAGGAAAGGAAAAACTGAATGAAGAAGGGGAAAAAAAGAAATAAGAATGGATGTAAATTAGAAAAATAATAAAAAAGACTGAAGTCATGATTGCTATCAGAATGTCCAGGATAACACTGAGGACTTTTCCAATGCAAGTAGAGCTTTCATAATCCTTTGGTTCCCTTTCATTTTATTTCTAAATGTCGGGGGAAAGAGACTCATGATATTTGGGGAGAACTGTTGCTATGCCAGGAGGGGATGGCAGGAAGCTACTGGCATGTAGTTGGCACAGTGGCACAGCCCACCTCTTCCTACATATTAATTATTTCCAACGTAGTCAAATTGTGTGTTATCAAAGATTTTACAGAATAGACCAGTCTCTTACATTACTTTGTTTATTGATAAATTCTAAATTCTAGACTCTCTGGTTTTGCCCACTTCATTTGATTTACTAATATTGGCCAGTTTAAATTATCCATGGAATTAGATCAATTCAATGTTTTAATGACACCAACAATTTTTGTCTTTCAAAAACAACATGAAGAGAAAGACTGAATTCGAATTTTTTACCTTGAGCAATTTAAAATATATACCCAAGACACTGAAATTAGGACAAGCTCTTCACCTTCAAAATATTTTACTCTCAATAAGACACAGCTTTTGCTTTGGTCCTAGAAACTGAAAATTGGTCAATTGCTCCTGTATTTTATATTTTATAAATAAGTTTTGTACATCTGTAGTCACCAAGTTCAAAAAGGAGATGACTGTTCACTGCAGTAAGGGAATAAATCAGGAATGCATCATTAACTATGACAATACAGTCACTACCCTAGACAGCTATTGCAATATATTTTGTCTTGCTGGCAGAGTCCTGAATATTTCTAGTGCGGAAAATAAATAATCCCCCAAAACTCAGAAAAGTGTTTTTAGGACTTAAAGGCAAAGTCATTATAGGTGGCAGGTCACTTGACTTCTTTCCCTTTTTTTCAGATAAGCATATATTAATAGATAATGACCATTTAAAATCTGCACTACCTTATGGCAGTCACTATTCTTTATATTATTTTCCATCAACGAAGTTACAGAAGCCTAACATTGAACCATTGTTCTTCAGAGAACCTAAGGATGAGTATCAGTAATCTACAGAAGCCATTGAAAAAGCAAGAAATACTGTTTTTCTAACTCATCCCACCCATAAGAGGAGGAAGTTACTGGTAACAGGATGCCTACAGATATAAATAATATTTATTGTATCATTATGCTATATCACATCTGCTAATAAAACCTAGGAAAAAACTGTAAGGTAATGTCTACCTCCTAAAATGGTCCATGATCTGAATAAAAACCTACTTTATAAAAGCAAGTGGAAAGTGTCAGAAAAATACAACTTGCCTACTGGAGTACTGCTGATTTGGTGAAAAATTTCTTCAAAGAGTGAGCTAAAATGTTCAGAGTAATCTAAGATGCAAATGTAATTCATTGGTTCAGGAGCTCTACAATTGTTTTTCAGTTTGGCAGTTCACTGAACTGTACTGAGTGGTAGTCAGAAAGTGAACAGATCTATTTTAACTTCAAGCAGATCTCAATGGCTGCAACTGACAAAAAGATGATTCTTAGCAGTTGGAGATGACATCCTCCTTCTCCGCATCAGTAAAGCAGAAAGGATTTGGAAAATAAAACTAGACTTTACTCCATATATCAGACAAGTAAACAGAAGTGATGGGGAAAATTTTAAACTAGAAGAAATGTTAAAAAGAATGACTTACAATAAAAATTTGCTGTTTAATACTGAAAAAAATACATTTTTATACACAGAAGTTGTGATTTTAAAGTTCAGAATTTCACTGATCTTCCATTGAGACAACAACAAAAAAAATGAAATGCAGACATTTCCTCATTAACAGAACAATAATGAAATAATCACATTATGCTTGTATTTTATAATAGATTCTAACACCTTTACCCATTTTCAACAGTACTTATGAAGCTGTTGGAAACAGTAATTAAATATAATACTAGATAATGTATATAATATATCCCATAAAACATCCATCCTTTTGAAAATATATCACTTTCAACAGCTACTGCATATGACTAAATATATTGGAAATACAATTAATTTCATTGACATCATTAGAACCTACTATCAGAGTTTCTTAAAAATCTCTAGTTGGAATACTACCAAATCTAGGTCTTTTAATTTTATAGCAGCTTGTAACCAAGTAACTCGCTGTTAGGTCAGTTTTCTTCACAGTAGGAGTCACAGAATAACAAAGGACTGAATTTTCAATTATGAAGGACAAAATCAACAATAAAGATGGAATCATTAGAAAAAATCACACTACACAATACTTGAAGTCCAACATTGAGTTTGATAATTGTTACTTTATGACTTAAAGACAGATTATTATTCAGCTTTAAAAAACTAATGTAATGTTTTGTAGAGAGATTAAAATTTCAGGATAGTTTAGGAAATACTTCATATAAAGATCACGTTTTATATAATTTTCCAAATATTTTTATATTTACTCTGACTTCTAGAGAGCATTCTAGTTCTCACATTCCCTTGATTCCTATGAAAACAGTTTTTCAAGAGAGGACAGTTTTCGAGCTTCTTCAGTTTTTCTGGTCTAAAAAAATCTAGCAAATTACGGAACAATGTCCATGCTTAAAATTTGTCAGCTGATTTTCCTACTATTGACTAAATCCTGCTAAAAAAGATTGAAGAGCTGCTGTAGGTTTTCATGTATATGGAAAAGTACTAAATATCTTGCTTGAACTTGTGGTGTAGTTGACTAATATCGTGGTACTGAAAAAAAGAGATATTTAAAGGAGGTGCGACAGAAGAGTGAGGTCTTGCAATGAGACTGGGGGAAAAAATGTAAGAGAATGGATCAGCTGCTTCACCTGTAATGTCTTCACTCCTTCTTTTTTTTTACATTTTATTTTGGAACATGATGACTTCACTGGATCTTCAGTTTCTGATTGTGCATTCCAGGTAGCAACAGACACTTAGTTCTGTATGCTAGCAACACCACCTGGCCCAAACACTTAGTTGTGATATATGTCTTTATAGGTACAGCAGATATTATATACGGTGTTTCACTTTCAACTTAATAACTTGTTTCTCAATTCCATTTTTAAAACTTGTGCTAACTTGAGAGAAAGGAATACGATCATCTCTCAACACATGACTTTTTCTGAATAACTTTATTTTCTTGAAAATATTCAGGCAAGAGAGCTTTTACACTAGGTATATATTCTTTGTTATACAAGGGTGCCGAAACTTATTCCACAGAGACAAGTAAATGAGCCAGACAAGGATCTGGCTGTCATCTTTACAGATAGGACAACATATAAACTCTCATGTTTAATTGGTGTGAATGTGACAAGAGAAAACTGAACATAAGGTCTCTAGACAGCCAATAAATCTGGTTTGTGTCTTTCTCCCTCAATCAAAGACAGAAACTGGCTATTTTTATATCTTGTGTCCATGTACAATTCTCTGTGTGTGTCTTCAAAGGAGGGCAGGAAAGAAAGCTTTTAACAGGACAAAAAAGCCATAAGCTTGCTTGTATTTCTCTAATATCTAAAAAATTCTACAATCTAATGTGCTGAATGCATCAAAACGGCTATTTTTTTATTTTATTTTTTAAAGTCTCCTCCTGTTTATTAATTCTAGGTCAGAAAAATCAGAAATTTATCATCCCACAGACACTTAATTATTCATTTATCTCTTGTGTTAAGCACTGTACCTCTCTAAGACAATATATGGTCTCTATAGGAGAAGGGGAGAAGTCACATACCCAAAGAACAAAGTTTCCAAGGTCAAAGAGTGGTAGTTATTGACAGAGGAAGAAGTAAATCCCAGCTTTACTATGTTTCTGGACAGTACCAGGACACTGAATGTATCACTTCTTTATCTGATAAGGCCGTGATAAAATTTAAGGAAGATTAGGAGAAGAGGAAATCCTGAATTTTGTTTGTTTTCATAGCCTTCTCTCTCAGCCTTTTCCAGACAGCTCATATAAATCATGTTCATGACTAAGAAATGCCCACTAGGTCAATTTCTGTTAATTCGTGGTCTGTCCACTCCAATAATACCTCATGAGAGTGTGTTATATTTCCTGCATGTAGGGTAACCTAAGTGGTGTATATTCTTCAGATACCAAAAATTCTGCTTTATTCAGCAAGGATGACCTCTCTAGTAGTTAGTGCAGAGTGGGGTAAAGGATAGAAAACTTGGGGTCACCAATGCCATCAGGGGAAACAAAAGGAATATTCTGCTAAAGTAATACTTTTAGTAATATATCATATAGTACTACATATAGCTCTAAAGGAAAGATATCTTCTATAAGTTTGGCATTTTATCTCCCAGGTTAATACACACCAGCTGAAACATGTGGGCTAAGACTCTTGGAAGTTTAGCATTAATGTGGAAATGAAGCAAACAATTTTCAATTTTCCTCTTTGAACTTGCTCTCTAAGGTTCAAATTCCATTGTCCTTCCATTCGAATTTCTCATTTCTTCTTGATAAATGAATTGCCAATGAAAGGAAATGGAGGCAATGGAAAAAGGGACTTATTCTGGAGATCTAAAAAGTTTCTGTTCTGGGTGATGTAGGGAATGGCTTAAGATACTCTGTACATAAATTTTGCTAGTAAAACAAACTTTGAATGTGCCTAGATTTCTGGATAACTGTATTTTAAATATTTCAAGATAAATAAAGGTCCATAATTCATAAGGAATAGAAGCAACTTATGTTAATCTTCTATTAATTATTTAGATATGCAATCTTCATTTAAAGTATTTCTGACAATCCTTTCTGTGAACTAAACAGTACTTTTGAAAAATGAACCTTGAACAAACACAGTAATTTTCATAATATTCTTTTACTCTACATGAACTCCTAATTCATGTGATGAATGGAGAGTTTTGTAGTGTTAAAAATCATTATGTGAGGTAATAACTTTGAATACATACTAATATGATCCTATTCAATATTAATATCTGCAGCAGCAACCATTTCATAAACTACAAAAACTAGAAGGCAGAACTTAATTTAAACTAGTAATTTAGCAAAAAAAAGAAGAAATACTGCTTTTTAGAAATCTTTGACTTAACTGTTTTACCACTGAAGAAAATGTTGGTCGTATGATGTAGTAAGGATGATATGAGTGATATAATGTAGTAAGGATGGCTCAATCTATTTTTTCTTCACTATCCTGTTAGCATGACACTGTTAGTAATTTGACACTGTTAGTAATTTGACACTATGATTTCCTTTCCGTAGCCTTGCAATCCTACTTTGGTTACTCCGCTCAGGGATAACCATGCAATAAGAGATGGAGAAATTGTTTCTTTCTATGGATGGACTGAAAACTTTAGCCCTTGTATTCTCCTTAGAGTGTTGGATGCTCTTGTGAATTAGGCAGATGGTCTTGACTTAGATAATCTTCTCATACATAAAATAGCAAATTTCATTCTCCTGCCAGAGGGAGAACACTAAGAATGGGGGTTGCAGCAATATGTTTTTATGAGCTATTCATCATCATGTCTGGGTGTTATAGAACAGAATTCTTATAGAATACTGACATATATTTAGTTATCCTTGGAAATGGTGAAAAAAAAACATTGGAATTTTTACTCACACACTCTCATGCTTTTAAATCAACGCCCTCTTATCACATCTGCAGTCTCCTGGAGAAGTGAAATTGCCCGTAAAAAATAAACACAGGATGTGATGTTCAGAATAAATGACAAACAAAATATAAATAAAAATGTTCAGATATTTCTCTGCAGGAAGCTGTGTGAAACCAGCTTCACTTGGCCTAAGTTTCCAAGAATAAAAGAAATTTTTAAAAAAAAAGGAACACAATTAGGTAGAAAGTAGAACAAGCAAGCAAAAAGAAGTGTTTCAATCAGAACTGCCAGAGAGCCCCAGAGACAGAAAGGAATATGCTGATATGATTTATACATTTAATATTTTTCCATTGATAAGGTATTCTATGGCAGCATGTGCAATATCAATAGGCAGAAAAGTGTCTAAAATCCATATTATCTCCACTTCACAGAGCATGTACTTACGAGGTCTCACACTACAAGGGTACTTTGCTTTTGAAGGACTTGGGTAGCATTTACCATTTTTGTGAGTCTTTAGCTTGCTGATTTCTTGTTTTCACATGCACATGATAATGTGATGACTGTCAGTTCAAATTGATAAGGTTTTACTGTATTTTGCTGCTTTCTTCCCCACCTGTTTTATATTATACCTGTGATCACATAATGAGAAAATTAGAATGTATTCATATTTAGTTATTTTATTACTATCTTTATGTTGGTACTTCAGACATTTTATTAAACATAAAACATCAGATCAAGGTAAAGTATGGGCAACTGAAAAATTTTAACAGATGACTTGGACTTGATATTCTACTCAACTCATCCTCTACTAATGCTGCAAGTTTTGAATTAAGACCAGTGAAGAAAGCTTTGCAATCCAAGAAATGAGATTGTAAAGAAAGAAGATATCTCATAGCTGAGGTACTGTTTCAGCATGAAAAAAATGATTATAGTGCAAAATTAAAGCAAAACTATTCCAAGAGAAGAAAACATATTTAAAAAAAAAAAAATAATTATCTTTTCATCAAAAAGTGGGGTTGGCATTCATTTTAACAATTAGATCAGCTAAATTTGCATCAATAAAATCAATGTCTAAAAAAACTAGTTAGAAGCAACAGATACATTCTTTACTGCAATAGTTTTATTTTATTACTGTTTGTATAATATGAGATTTTCAATACAGACTCTGTTACAAAAAAGAGACTGAAAAATGAAAAGGTAATATAGTACCTTTGCAGGATGGTAGGTCCTCCTAAAGGATAACCTCCTAGCACCATTAATACATTATTTCCATTTCATATAATTTTGTTCAGTTTTACAAGGTGAATCTTGCTGAAACACAGATAACATATTCAGTGTGAGTCATGGAGGATGGTTAAATCTCAGAACTACAATTGTCAAGAACTTGATGAACCAGATGCTGGGAATGTTAGGTGAGAGGTAGGTTACAGCTCCTGCATCTACATGTAGATTTCAGCCATTTCTCACATCCAAAACACACTCTACTGCTTTGGAATGTCTCAAATCATGACAGAACTGTACTCAAAGCACTCAGAAGCATCTGGTCTCACTGAATATACAGATGTGTCAGAAAAGTGAATTAGAGAGTAAAATGGACAATTCTTCTACAATGCCAATTATTTAAGTGGAAACAAAAGACACCTATTTTTACTCAAATTTTATGAGTATTACAGTTGTCAAACTTTCAAGTTGTATGGGTCATTACATGATATTATTTATTATTATATATATTATGATATTATTTCGAGCTGTAGGTGCTTTATGGAGACAGAGGAAGCTAGTTAGAAATTTTGATAATTTCTTGGTACTTAGTTTACCTAGAGAGATATCACTTATCCCTTAAGAATTGTAGCCTAAGAATCTGCAATTTGTTTTGAAATAGAATTGACATTTTTCAAGAAGAATACCCATAATCTGGGACTTCAAAATACAAAAAATTTAGACTAGCTTTATACAATACCTACATTTTTTTTTAAAATCCTACCCCTGAGTCATCTGTTTGTCTAGAATATACAAAGGGATATATGTTTTTCAGTAGTGCTGTTTTTTACAGAAGACTGAATAATTGCATTCCCCCAATACTGCAATTACTATTTTCTGTTTACTCAACTTAAGGGATTCTCTAAAGCTTCTCACTTAAATAACACAAAAGAATTCAGTGACTAAATGCAAAAAAAATTGTGGGAAGCAAAGATCAGAAAAGTGTCATGGTTTCTTTTTTTCTTATCGAAGTAACAATTTCTTTTAATGTTTTGAAAGTGCTATTTTGGTAGGTGATTCATCCACTAACTCCCGGTTTTAACACTTCTTCTGCTACCAAAGGCTGAAAATTCCTCATTAACACTACCGTGACAGATCATCATACCAGTTGATACCACTAAACAATTAAGTACTTGTTCAAAGGCTCTTATTTATAGTTTATTTCATTAAAATAAAATTTTTCTTTCAGATTATACAAACAATAACCATTTCCACTGATGTTCTATTTTGGAAACTAAAAAATATGTGCAACCATTATCCAACTGAGAACATTTACAAATAGGAAGAAATATAAATATAAAGTGGCATTAACAGCAGAAAACACAATTTATAATAAATGTGTGTAAGTATTTAATGAGTCAAGTCTTGCTGTGATTTAGTGACTTAGTGTATTACTGAGTGGCCTTACAGGTGTATTACTCAGTAGGCAGCTGGGATTGATGGAATTCCACCTGAAGTCTGGAAGCATGGGGGCCTTGCACTCCATGCTAAATTTCATGCGTTTGTGGTGCGCTGTTGGGAACTAGGCGAACTACTATCAGACCTTCGTAATGCAGTCATCATCACTTTGCATAAGAAGAAAGGTACTAAATCAGACTGCTCAAATTACCGTGGTATTACTCTGCTCTTCATTGTTGGCAAAATCCTGGCAAGAATACTCTTGAACAGACTAATACCCGCTATAGCAGAAGGAATTCTACCCGAAAGTCAGTGTGGCTTCAGAGCCAACAGGAGCACCACAGACATGGTATTTGTTCTCAAACTACAAGAAAAGTGTAGGGAACAGAACAAAGGTCTCTATGTAACCTTTGTTGACCTCACCAAGGCTTTCGATACTGTGAGCAGAAAAGATCTATGGCAGATTTTGGAACGTTTAGATTGTCCCCCCAGATTCCTTAAAATGATCATCTCACTCCATGAGGATCAGCACGGGCAAGTCAGATATGGCAACACACTTTCTGAGCCCTTTCTAATTACCAATGGTGTGAAACGAGGCTGCGTTCTTACACCAACCCTATTCACAATCTTCTTCAGCATGATGCTCCAAAGGGCCACGGCAGACCTCGATGATCAGGACGGTATCTACATCCGACACTGATGGAAACCTATTCAACCTAAGGCGACTGAAGGCCCACACCAAGACCTTAAATCATCTCATCTGGGAGCTGGTCTATGCTGATGACTCCACCTTTGTTGCCCACACAGAAAGAGCTCTGTAGCGTTTAACATCCTGCTTTGCAGACGCTGCTGAGCTCTTTGGGCTGGAAGTCAGCTTAAAGAAGACAGAAGTTCTCCATCAACCAGCACCTCAGGAAGTCCCCCATCATCCCCATATCACCATTGGTGAGTCAGAGCTCAAATCAGTTCAGAAGTTTAATTACCTAGGCAGCCTCATCTCCTTGGATGGTAAGATTGATGGAGAGATAGACAACAGGTTAGCAAAGGCATACAGTGCTTTCAGAAAGCTTCATAAAAGAGTTTGGCGAAATAAACACCTGAAGAAAAGTACAAAGATCAGTGTTTACAAAGCCATTGTGCTGTCTACTCTCCTATATGGATCCGAATCGTGGGTCATCTACCGCCACCACCTGCGTCTCCTAGAATGCTTCCATCAACGCTGTCTCCGCACAATCCTAAACATCCACTGGTCAGATTATGTGACCAATACATCTGTTCTTGAACAAGCAGCAATCACAAGTATTGAGGCCATGTTACTGAGAACACAGCTCCGTTGGGCAGGGCTGCTGCCTCCCTAAGATCTTGCTTTATGGTGAACTTGCCACCAGCTGCCGCAAGAGAGGAGCCCCGAAGAGAAGATACAAGGACTCCCTGAAACAACATCTCAGCCTTGGCCATATTGATCATCATAACTGGTCTACTCTGGCCTCTAATCGGGAGACCTGGAGACACACCATCTATAACGCTGCTGATGCTTTTGAGAAAGCACGCAGGATCACCCTTGAGGAGAAAAGACAACGCAGAAAGAATCGAGCCTTGCAGAATATACCATCTAAGGTGTCTTTCTGCTGCGCCTTTTGCAACCGGTCATGCCTATCTCGTATTGGCCTTTTTAGCCACCAACGCACTTGCAACAAACGTGGGTAGAGCCCTTCCCAAATCTTCATTCACGAAGCCTAGCCATGATGATTATGATGTATTACTGAGTAAAAGGAATATTTCTTCTGCAGCACAAATATTTTATGTACAAACAAAAGACATCAGAGACCAGAACACTAGTATTCATTCAAATCAAGCTGAAACCTGGTCTTACAGTTAAGTTCAAATATTTTACCAAAGCTATCAGGTTTCTGCCATTTGGAATCACAGAATCATAGAATATCCTGAGTTGGAAGGGATCCACAACGATCATCAAAGTCCAACTCCTGGTTCTGCACAGGACAGCCCCAAGTATCACCTCATGTGCCAGAGAGTATTGTCCACACACTTCTTGAACTCAGGCAGGCTTAGTGTTCTGACTACTTTGTTGGGGAGTCTCTTCCTCCAGGCCTGTAATCGTATCTCAAACCAAGTGTCCCTAGGGAGAGCAGAGCACACCCACACCCCAGGAACTTTCCAGTGGTTTGCACAGCTCACTCCTGGGGTGGATCTGCTATGCTCAATGTCTGTTCTCAGAAGGGTCATTGTATTAACTGGGGTCTATCCACCCACCTTCACATTTACCCTGAGGTAAGGTGGGGCCTCTAGTTTATGTCTAAATAATTAGCAAAGACATTAGCAAAAGCTTGTGTTGAAAAATGAAACAGCAAACATTTTATTTGAAAGCATTGCTCTTCAGTGATTCTTCTGTGGAGCTAGAAGAAGTAAGTATTAACCAGTCTGAAAGGGGAGGGAGGCAACTTCAGAAATTCAGTAGCTGATGTGTTTGAAGCATACTGCACTTGGTACAGCAGTACAAACAGCAGTCGTGAGCTGGTGACAGAGCAGCAGGAAAACACAGCATGGTCTTAGGGAAACTATTTTTCTTGTTCTGGCCTTAACGACTGACCATGCAGAGAACAGAGCTCCTTAACGCTAATATTCACAATGAAGAATTACCAAGAAAAGTTACAGAGTAAGCAGATAAATCTGGCTGGAGATGAGTGTATTTAGGGGTGGACCAAACAAAAAAACCAGCTTCCAGAGTACAATTCCAAGCAAAAGTAACAGCTACTTTTTGTGGTGCAACTGGAACTCTTCAACCAGTTTCAGATATCTATTTGAGGATATATCTTGTCTAGTCTAGTTTTACTATGAAAGTAAACAGTTCTCTTTCCTCCAAATAATTCAGGTCAACTGCATGAGAGCAACTGAGAATTTTGCTCTCCTTTGCCAGGATATTTTATCTTCTTTTCTAACTTTAGTATGATCTGACTTTGTGAACATCCACGTCTTACATAATCTAAGACCATAGTTATCACAGCAGCATTACAGGAAATGTATCAAGTTCATAGGCAATCAGTACCACAGTAGTCTGGGAATTCTCATGGAAATTAATATTAAAAATATTAATACATATTTAAAAATACAGCATCCTCTTGAAAAACACAGTATACTTTTAAACTTTCTAAAATAATTGTATGTGTCTAACAAGAATCTTGGCATTCAGTAGAAGCAAATAAAGTTCCAGAGTAAACAAGATTTCTGCTAAATACTTATATCATGCACAACAAACTGTCCCTTCCATAACATTTTCATTGCTTCTTTTGTATAGGCATTCACCACAAAAGCACAAAGAACTATCCCTTGGCTTAAAAAACTTACAGTAGAAATGGCTGGAGCTTTTTCTCTATTGCAGCAATTTTCAAGAAGGGCAAGAAAGAGGACCCATGGTCGTTGGTCACAGCCAGCATGGCTCCATGAGAGGAAAGTCCTGCTTGTCAAACCTCTTTTCTTTTTTGACAAGATAACCCACCTAGTTGATCAAGGGAAGCCAGTTGATGTAATCTTTTAGATTTCAGTAAAGCTTTTGATACTGTCTATCACAGGATCCTTCTGGACAAAATGTCCAGCACACAGCTGGATAAACACATCATGTGATGGGTAAGCAATTGACTCACAGGTCAAGCACAGAGGTTAATAGTGAATGGGGTAACATCAGACTGGCAACCAATGGGGTTCTGCAGGGCTCCATCTCAGGCTCTGTGCTCTTCAACATCTTCGTAAATGACTTGGATGCAGGACTGGAAGGGATTCTAAGCAAGTTTGCAGACAACACAAAAGTAGGAGGAACTGTTGACTCCCTCAAAGGCAGGAAGGCCCTGCAGAGAGACCTCGACAAATTAGAGGACTGGGCAATCACCAACTATATGAATTTCAACAAGGGAAAGTGTTGGATTCTGCACCTGGAGCAGGGCAATCCCGTGTGTTCGTACAGACTGGGGAATGAGATGCTGGAAAGCAGTGCCATGGAAAGGGACCTGGGGGTCCTGATCAACAGCAAGTTGAATATGAGTCAGCAATGCCCCGGCAGCCAGGAAAGCCAACCATGTCCTAGGGGGCATCAGGCAAAGCATCACCAGCTGGTTGTGGGAGCTGATTGTCCCACTCTGCTCTGCACTGGGGTGGCCTCACCTTGAATATTGTATGCAGTTTGGGGCACCACAATATAAAAAAGACATTAAGCTATTAGAGAATGTCCAAAGGACTGCAACAAAGATAGTGAAGGGCCTTGAGGGGAAGTTGTATGAGGAGTGGTTGACTTCTGTTTGGTCTGGAGAAGAGAAGACTGAAGGGAGACCTCATGGCAGTCTGCAACTTCCTCGTGAGGGGAAGAGGAGGGATAGGCACTGATCACTGCTCTGTGGTGACCAGTGACATGATCTGAGGGAATGGTCTAAAGTTGTGTTGGGGAGGTTTAGGTTGGATATTAGAAAAAAGTTCTTCACCCAGAGGATGTTGAGTGCTGGAACAGGCTCCCCAGGGAAGTGGTCACAGCACCAAACCTGCCAGAGTTCAAGATGAGTTTGCATGATACTCTCAGGCACATGGTGTGACTCTTGGGAATGGTCCTGTGAAGGGCTGAGGGTTGGACTTGATGATCTTTGTCGATCTCTTCCAACTCAGTATATTCTGTCATTGTGTGAAAAAGCCCAAATGAGCTGATCTTCAGGTTGGATTTTGAAAGCAGCTTGAAAGCTATCTGAGTTCACCTAGTCACTTGGAAAATCAGAGCCTTAGAATCCTATGCATGTAGGCAGAAGACCATAGCCTGAGTGCCCAGTAATTTGCACATCTGTTTCAGATTTTAAGCCCTAGTCATCCTATGTTAGGCCCTAGCAGAAAATTTGACTATTTGAGCAGAATTACCTAGTGTTCCCACTTTTTCTCCAACAATCCTACCATACTTACTCCCTAGGCACCACTCTCTGATGGTAGGGCAAAGTTCAGTGCAGCCTTCCCTTGTCAGGGTAACAAAAGCTGCTGTCCAAGCACTGGCACCGGCTCTACAGAGGTAGAGATAGGACTGGCTGGAGAGAAGGTCTTTCTAGGAGACTTAGCACATAGCTAATTGTCTATAAGGACTCTTAGTAAAGAATGGTCCTAGTTAGGCCTTCTTTCTGAAGAATAAAAGTGATCAGTATGTGTCTTCTGATGTACTATATAGGTTCAGGCTAAAAATGTTCTATTTTCAAATTACCTGTTTGAATACTACATTTTCCTACTACTCTGAAAGAAACATATTCCAAGAAGTCATTTGTAAGAGAAGGTTTTTGTTCCTACAGTTGACAAATAATTACTACTAAACATAAGATCTACATGTAGGGTGAGGAGGGAGTGTGTCTTTATTATCAGTATTCCATATCTCCTCAAAGATGACCTTTAAAGGCTTTAATGAAAATAATGCCCATAAAGTAAGAGTGCTAGCATATTCTTACTATTTAGGTAGGGTTTATGGAGACTTCAAAGTATAAAAAGCGAGATATCAGTAAATATCCATGTTTTCTAGTTCAGCAAGGAATTTCGGGTTATATAGTGGAATGGATTTTTGTGGAAATTTAGATTTATCTACAGTGGAGACTTAGTGTACTTAGAGTACACTATTCAAATGTGCTTATAATCAATAAAGAGAAAAGCTCTTGTAAGCATGGTTCATCTGACCCGTTCTAGACATTGTCTTTTGGGTAAAACACATTTCTCTCTAGAAATGTCTGCTTTTCTCCCCACTTGCAAAGACAGGCTGAATAAAGAGTTCAGATGTAGTTGTATAGACAGATGAATCCCCACAAAGCTTTGGGTTTGTAAAGAGGGAATTCTGAATATGGGAAGAGGGAAGACAGAAACATTTGTGTCTCCAAGAGGAATGAAGCTCTTTAAGAGTCTGGAGCACAAGACTTATGAGAAGCAGCTGAAGGAGCTAGGGTTGTTTAGCCTGGAGAAAAGGAGGCTCAGAGGAGACCTTATTGCTCTCTACAACTCCCTGAAAGGAGGAGGTAGCCAGATGGGGGTTGATCTGTTCTCCCAAGTAGCACATGATAGGACAGAAGCAAACAGCCTCCAGTTTCACCAGGGGGTGTTAAGATTGGATGACAATGGTATCCTGGCTTGTATCAAATATAGCATGACCAGCAGGACTAGGGAAGTAATTGTCTATCTGTACTTGGCACTGGTAAGGCCACACTTTGAGTACTGTGTCCAGTTCTGGGCCCCTCACTTCAAGAAAGACATTGAGATGCTGGAGTGTGTCCAGAGAAAGGCAAGGAATCTGGTTAAGTGTCTAGATATTAGGAAAAATTTCTTCACAGAAAGGGTTGATAAGCATTTTAATGGAATGCCCAGGGAGGTGGTGGAGTCACCATTCCTAGAGGTGGTCAAGAAATGACTGGATGTGGCACCTAGTGTTATGGCTTAGTTGACAAGGTGGTGATCAGTCAAAGGTTGGACTTGATGATCTTGGAGGTCTTTTCCAGCATAAATGATTCTGTGATTCTGTAATATTAGGGAAAATTTCATTACCAAAGATCTTGTTAAGCATTGGAATAGGCTTCCCAGTGAAGCAGCAGAGTATAATACCCTGGAGGTACCTAAAAGATGTGTCGGCATGACACTTAGGGACATGGTTTAGTGGTGGACTTGGCTGTGCTGGGTTAACAGTTGGACTCAATGATCTCAAAGGTCTTTTCCAACCTAAACGAGTCGATGATTCTATGTCAAAAGCAAAAAGACAGAAGAGAGGAGAGTTATTTTTTGCTGCTACGTAGCAGATGTGTGGCACAAACCTATGTCAGCAACATGCCTAGTTTTCATGTCTTGCTGCCAGCAGCCATACTGCTCTTGGGACTGAGTAACAGCCTTCACATGGTGCTGCCATCTCCTTGTGTAGGTATCACAAGTCCTTCAAGGATCTCTAGCATGATAATTCACAGAGGGGTACTGTGAGGTTTCACAGTGGGAGCCAATGATCTTCTGACTCTGATGCCAAAGGATGTTGCTGAGGTAAGATGGCTGCCACGAGCCCGTGGGTGTGTGGCTGCGCTTGCTGTTGAGCCAACAGCAGGTGTTCAGCAGAAGGCAACACAATCTGCCGGGCTCATAGACATTTTTTTCTGGAGGAAAAAATCCTGGAAGACAGACTGCAAAGTAAGCACAAGTGGGTATTTCTACTTTTCATGAGAAACAATGGGCCTGTAGACAGTGAAGGTTAACATCTGTATCAACTAAAAATTGTGCCAATATATAAGAATATGCTAGAAATTCATATGAAAATCACTCTGTAAAGTTAAAAAACTGCAGGACTATATGGCAGAGCACACAGGAAGAACATGATAGTCCCTGCAAACTATGTAATTTCATACTTCTAGAAAGATTCAATCTATTAAAAATTATCAGGATGCCACATAAGGTGCAGCTTCAATGAAACCCTTGGTTTGTACCTCACAGGCGCAGATAGTTTCTGACACTAACCTTTGGATCAAATAAAGAAAGATCTGGAAAAAGATTCTTGCCAAATAAAACCTGAGTATTTATCTTCTTGAATGTTAAGCCCACTTGCAACATATGCAGAGTTCATCTTTCTGCTAGTATTAGTTAAGCAACTACTAGCTGCACAAGACCCTTAGACAGTATTAGAATGGATTTATAACCAGGGAGTTGTTGGGGAATTGTAGCATTGGGGGGGAAAAATCCTGTGATGACATTCAGCTTACTACTGAATCAGAGGGAAAAAAACCCCAAAAAACTCTTTCATGAATTACCTCTTCAGAGAAAGGAGACTGGAGTAAAAACTCTACTGAGAAATACATCTCTAGATACCCTTGTAAAAAAATGTCTGGGGGAGAAAGAAATGCAAAACAAAACTAATTTTTTTACGTAAATCTAAGAACAATGGACATACTGAAAAATAATTTAAGGTGAATAGCCCTAAGAAGGCATATTCTTATTAAACTCAAAAGGTGGGCAAGGCTGATGCAACATGGAGTGATATTACACATCAAAATTCAATCTCCTACAATTGGCCAACTCATGTGAACTACACGTCCAGCTACGTGGACTTCATTTTTATGTTTTACTTTTCATCTCTTAAGTGGATATTTCCCACTTGAAATTTGTTTTCTGAAAACACTGGTTATGTTTTCCTGTTTCACAATAAGGTACTATTGGCTATGCTTGATAAAATGTCTTCAGAAATTTAACACTAAGTGAAACAAATCCATAACTTTTATGTAAATGCAGATTTTGTAAATAATTGCATATGTATCTGCTTATACGTAAACAATGGTCATATAGAAAACAGAGCATGTCAGGTTTTCTTTAAAAAATCAGAAAATTTTACTAAGAAAAAATATGGTTTTTAGGTTCTGCACAAACTCTTGAGACTATAGTTTTCACTTTTGGAAAGAAATGCTGTCATTCAAGAATATCACCTTCTTGAATCTCATTGATTTTGAATATCTGATCATATGATACTACATTAAGTAAAAAGAAAAACCATAAACTTAAAAAACTACCAATTAAGCGTAATTATCTGCTCAAGTGGGATAACTCCCCTCTGGAGAGTCATTAGCACCTCCACACCCATCCTGAGGGGCCACATCTGCTAATGGGCCATCAAGGATTCCAAAAATATCTCAGGACTCACAATCACCCACTGTGGAACTCCCCACCCTGGGGGAGGTACTGGGCATTCTCACTTGAACCTGAGTATATATAATCTTGGGGTCTTGGGATTTCTGAGCCCTAGTCATCAGATCCAGAGGAGGACCAGAACCTCGACTGGACTGCAACCACCACTCTCGGCCAGACTGCGATCACCACTCTCACCAACAGGTTTTCCTTTCCTTTTACTTTGGACTCAGGGGAACCACGTGGGGCTCATCTGTTCAAGCCCCAGGGTGCTGGGTTATACATCTGGGTTTTGTGGGTTAAAACCAATTGTTTGTCCGTATAGTTGTATTTATTGTATTATTGTTATTAAATTGTAACTCTGACTTATAATCTCTTTTGAGTTGGGTTCATTTCTCCTGCTGGTTTACCAGCCTCACAAGCCTCTGTCCCAAGGAGCTGATAACATCAATAATACGTAATACTAAAAGATTAAATGGGAAATAAAAAGAATAAATATATAGGATTCATAAAAAATATATTACAAGAGACTATCATATTATTGTATGTATGATTCTTGGGTTTTTTTTCATTCAGGCAAATTTTCATAGATTACATTGTCATTATGCTTTCAAGTAGTAACAAGGAGTCATGGAGACAACAGAAGATGAATAGACAAAATCTTCTAATGATCAAATTGCTCATTAAAAATATATTATGAAGGGATTCTACTACACTTATATTCAAAAGCCAGCAGAAGAGCAATAACTGACTTTTATCTGACTCTATTTCACTGTAAGTTAATTTGAATAATTTCTACATAGTAGGTGATGTTGGATATTAATTCCTGTACATAGCTTAGAATTTTCATCTCTAGGCTTTTTCCCATAAATTAATTTGAGAAGTGCTAATAATTTGATCATATTAATAATTTTTTTTTTTTCAGAAGAGATTATAATATTTTTCATATCTTTACCAAAACTACCTGGAAAACCAAACTAGTTGAACTGCTCCAAAAAGTGAAAACTCAGTTTTAAGAAGTAACTAAAAATAATAGACTTTTTTTCAATAGACTTAACAATGCAAATCCTCTTCTAGTGTCACTCACATTGTTGTATATAGAAAAAAAATTCAGTTAGTAAAAGTTACGGTTTTTACAAAGAAAGAAAATGTTTAGTTATTGTTTGATATTTCATAATCAGGAACTAGTGCTTAATAAAGAAATTAAAAAAAATCACTGAAGCTATTATTTTATAATGAAGAAAAGCAAAAAAAGTAAAAAAAATTATCTTTGTTTCTTGGAAAACAAAAAAATAATAATTAACCAGAATACAGACAGCACTTTCAAAAACTTTCAGTATTTATGCTTGCATAAATATTTTAATTAAAAAAAAAAAGGAAAATGAGATTTAACAGTATTCTACAATATCTGTGTGTTTTTGTGTGTGTTTAATCATTCTGAACTCAGATATCTCGATTGTTTTGGTGGTTACATTGTCGCAGACTTCAAGTGGCCTTCATGTGACAGTATAGAAATTGAGAGATAAGAGAAAGACACATGGATTTATTTCTTTCCTTGTCACACCCTCCTTAGCAAAGCTGCCTTCCAGGTAAGTTATTTCAGGTAGGATAACTGGCCTTGTGTCTTCATCTCCTGATTCTTATATTACAGATGGAAAAACAGAGACTACCTTTTGTAAAGCTCTTTTAGGTTTCTTATTGAATAATTTCCGAGATGCAAAGACCAGTAGATTGAAGATAGCCCTTGCTGTGTGAAGCCTTCTGCTAGCCCTTGCTGTGTGAAGCCTTCTGCTATCCTTGTTTCTGGGATTTGTGAGGAGCTGGTGATCATCAAGTGACATCACAAGAGCTCTGCACCAGTAGTAGATTGTCAGAGTCCAAATGTCTCCCAATCATCCTTCTGTTATTTTCTGCTTAAAAAATCCATATTGATATATACCAAACAATAGCAGTTTCTATACCATTTCTGTTATTTGAAAGGATATTTTTATATGTAAGAGGAATTTTCCCAGTGTTCTGATGATTTTTTTTTTTTTACTCAAACAATGAATAGACATAAAGGACAAAAAAAATAAGCTGTAGGCATGGGAACAATAAATACTTTAAATTATTTCTACATCAGTTACTTCCTGTCTTTAATTATTCTTTCTACTTATTGTGTGTTTTGCAAATGTTTGAAAAAAACCTTATTATGAAGTTGGAAGCCTAGTCCTCTGAAATACTTTGTAGCCAGGAAACTGTAGTACATTTGAATACACGCATACATCCATATGAATATACATACATTTAGATAATTTTATAGTGTGTTCCATATTTCATCCAGAACAAGTCCTGCATAAAATAGAAATTTGATATGCAATTCCAGAAAAGTAAAGTTCTTACAAAAAAACATCTAACACATGAAAGATCTGCCACAACAACCGCAAAGAGTGCTTCTCAGGTTGAGAAAAATGGTTATGGATTTAAGAATGAAAAAGGAAAGAGCAGAAATTATTGTAATTTGCATTCGTGACATGACCGTCTCCAGTACAGATTAAAATTGGAACCCCTACTAACAGTCACTTTCATAAAGCAGCTTGTGGTATCAGGAAAATATCTTTTCTTCTGATCCCTATCTATTGAAAGAATACACAAAATACACAGAGTGTCAATTAGAGAGCAATTCTCTACAGTTTGCCCCTGTAGTAGGTGTCAGGAAATGAAAGGTTACCAACTGGTTTTGGAAAAAGAGAGAATAATATGCTAATAGGGAAATGTGTTTAGTCTTATTCTAAATTTAATGTGATTATTGTAATGTGGTTGCTATCTAAGGCTCATAAGAACACAGAATACTTAAGAAATATCTTCTTCGCAGAAGCTTTTCGCTTCATGGAGGAGGAAATACTGAGTTTTCATAAAATACCATGTACCTTCTTTAACAATAACACAACTGCCTCAGAGCTTCAGTTATCCTAAAAAATTCTTCAGAAATTGTTATTCTGCAGTGGTGCACTGTCACCTTTATATTGCGCTGGATAAACACCACCCTGAAATGAGAGAGAAGAGAAAGAACCCAAAGAAAAAATTTTGAAGCTTTGTATCTTCAAAGGAATGTTAAAAAGGTGAAACATGCCAATTGTTTGTTTGTTTGTTTCTTGAACGCTTGGAAATTAGAGATTATGTCTCTAAATCACACCATTTTTGTTCAATTTATTCTTGAATCTGTTCTCGACTTACTTCAATTATTTAATGATCCCTGATGCAATTGTGATGCACACATGGCCATGATAAACCCTGGTTAAAGGCTAAGAGCTGAAGCACATTAAATGAATATTCTTGGAATTCAAACACTGTTACTTGTAAAATCAGAAATTAAATCCTATTCAAAATAACCACAAGTGGATATTCTTGCATTTTTAAAGCTGCAAAACCCAAAGACTCCGCTTGCTCTTAGTCCCTTTACTGAGATCATTGTCTTGTCTAATGGCTTGGAATTGCTTTTCATATACTCAGTTGGGTTCAAGCAGTTATAAAATCCTAACTCTGCTAACACTGCACAAAATTGAAGAAGGCTGGCCCATAAAGAAGTAAATTTCAATTAAATCTCAAGAACCAAGTAAGTGTATTTGAGAATGTAGGAGGCTACTATGGGAACGTATATACTAGCTCGTAAGAATGAAAACTAGTCAATAGTCTGTTTTTGAATTATTATGTCATGAATGAGAAAGAAAAATAGATCTTACATTAGATAATGAACAATTTCTATCCTTATACCTACCCTACTAAAAAAAACTTCTAAAAGATATTGCCTAAAGTTTTGAATATCCCACCTACCAAAATAAATCATCTCTTTTTCTTGCTATAAATGGCTGATCTGTACAGTTGCATAAGCTCTCTTTTGCAAAATTATTTTTTTGTGTGTGAACCACAATTTTTTACAACTGATTTCGACAATAGAAGCTGCTGTATGAAGTTAAGTCAAGGATTGTTTATTTTGAAACAAAAAACGATGCTTTGCTTGAACACAAAATCAGAATAAATCATCAAGTAACCTGGTTTTGCACTACATGTCATCTGTTGGTATATGAAAAATTATGAAAAAAATAATGTAACCTTCAGTCTTCTTTTTTTTTAATGAAGCTCCAGAAATAGGAAGAAGTATTAAGCAGAACCTTTGTTTCATAAAGGAGTTTATGCACCCTCACATATCACATTCACAAAATGAAAAAGTCAGCAAATGTTCCTACCGCCAGCAGTGTGTCAACACTGCACAATTGAACAGTTGCTGAGTAGATTTTTTTTCATAACTTGAAGGTAGATTGAAATGGTTGCTCTGTGAAATTACTCAGTCATAAAAGTAAATGATTGGAATTACCTATGGCCTCAAAACTTAGTGAAAGAAGTTGGCTGGAATCATCACAGGACATCTTAGGATGCTTTGCACGTATTATTTCTGTCAGTACTGTGTTAAAGTTCTTCATATTGTATTTAATGGAAAGCGTTATAACAGTTTATTTATCTTTTTGTCTGTTTTCCATGTAATATGTTGAGATTTTTATTTCAAGTTTTCTTGTATGAGTGGCTGAAAATGAAGAATTTTAAGTTTCATCTAAGATCAAAAATATGTTGATTTGCATTCTACTTGGAAAACTTCTGAAAGAGCTGCAGTTTAGTTATGTAATGACCTGTGAACCAGTCTCTACAGCTGAATTTCATTTTCTATGGCACAAATCCTCCAGTACTTTTCATGAATCATCACTTCTTTTTTAAAACACAAGGTTAGATACATCATGGAGGCAAAGTGCAACCACTATGACTAGGCTTGAGTCCAACAGCTTTGGTAGATGGCATTTAAAAAAAACGTAACTGAATTTAGTTTATCAAATTTATGTGGGTTTGTTTTCTTGTATTCATCAAGCTGCAAAGTTTTGCAAGAAAAAGAAACTAAGAGATACTGAGACTATTCCCTTCCAACCCAGCATATTCTGTGACGTTTTCAGTTTTAAATTCTGTGCTGATCAGAATTTGTAGTCATATGATATTACACCTCAGAATCATAGAATAGCTTGGGTAGAAAGGGACCTTAAAGATCATATAGTTCCAACCCCCCAGCCATGGTCAGGGAATCTTCCACTAGGCCAGGTTACTCGGAGACCCAGCCATCCTGGTCTTGAACACCTCTGAGGATGTGGAGTCCACAGCCTCTCTGGGCAACCTGTCCCAGTGCCTCACCACCCTTATAGTAAAGAGTTTCTTCCTAAGAAGAAATCTTTGTGTGTTTCAGTTCTTAAAGAAATGCCAGCATGATCAGGTTGATTTTCTAATGATGCAACATGATGTTTGCCCAACATTTTGAAATTTTGCTGAGTTCATTTGTCCAATTGCTTGATGCATCTTCTGCATTTTGTTTGTTGCAGCATGGTTTCTACAAAATAAAGAGTTCCAGTGTGAGTTACATTTTTTTGATGGTTTATAATTGTAATAGATACCCTCTTTCATACCCATTTCAATATAGGCATCTAAAATACGCCTAAAATTTATTAACATAACTTTATTGAAAGTTCTGGATTTGTTGAAATCAGTGGGGAGTTATTAATTTACTCCAGTTCCAGTCTGATAGTTTATACCTACTAGTCCCCACCACTTATGGCCTCTGGCCTGCAAAAGCCAATGTTCATCTTTCTCCACAAACTTCCAAATATTTTTCAATAACAGCATCAACTTTTATTTGGACTAGAAATGCCAGGGTTTTTTCCCAGATAAGAAATGCAGCTATTTACATTAGTATCTAGTGATGAATACAATAGCATCGCTCAAAATCAGAGCTCCTCCTGGGCTGTAGGATCATTGTATATTTTTGTATGCAAGCTGTTCTTACTTGTTTTCTTTTTGAAATGGAACCCTTGAAAGCTACAGCTGCAAGTATGAAAATGCATGAGGAGTTTAGAGTCTTTGTGAGATTTCATTCATCTCCCTTTGACAAGACAGCAAGTTGTTTCTGAAAAACCTACATCACATGCTTATGTTTATGCTATGCACTCCCATGGTAATAGGTTTCTCATTTTATTTCAGGGTTTAGGATTTCCTTTCCTTTTACAGACATCCTGAAGTTTCTGTAGAAGGGAGAGGTTCCTGTGACTGCTCTACTCTCTGAAATTCGAAATAAAAGTATGAACTTTTGGGAAGAGCTTGCCTTTTTTTCCCTAGGGTTGGGATGACAGGACAACTGCAGACAGTGAATTGTAGCTGCAGCAGTAGAAGTGAGGCACAGTTGACATGAGAAGGAAAGTCATTTCCTAAAGCCTTCCCCCACAGTCTCACAGTGGAAGCCAGAAAGGAATAGAAATTGCAATTCCTATACAGAGAGAAAGAATTAGGTGAATATGTACCATTCTATCCTACAATCTAGAGATCCCAGCAGCCTGGAAACCCTGGAATGCTTATGAAAGTGGTACAAGCTAATGCTTACGAAAAGTGGTACAAGCTAAAAAGTATTTTCATCCTTACTTCTTCATACTTAAAATTCATACCTCTTGAAAATCCCACTGTTTAAGCCACCTGCTTATGTGTACATGCATATGGGTACATGCAGTACAAGACCCAGCACAAAAGAGCACAACTGACACTGAGTGTAACAAAATATAGAATACAATAAAACCAAAGTAATCACAGACATCAGGTTATTATGAAATCTATAAGAAATTCGGTAAGTCTGAGAAAATACTCAGACAGCCTTCTAGAATAAAAGCCATCATTTCAATAAATACATATCTGTACAAAAATAGATACAGTGTCAGATCAAATTGTACAAGCTGATAGAGTCATATTAATTGCATTCTTTGTACATTAAAATATTGCCTGGCATCACCAAGCCAAAAAAACAAAAAGCCAGGAAACTATAAGACATAGGCACAATAATGACACTTGCTGAAGTTAGAAAGGATAGGAGTATAATCCTGCACTTAAAGAGCTGCAAAGAAACACAGTTAAATCCTCAGTTAACTTCAAACCCTTTTTCAGCCTTCCTTGTTTTTATCTTCTTATACATGCTTCTAATTTCTCTGCTCTTCCTCCATAACCCAGAGCTAAGAGCTTCTAGACTTGCCCATATACTGTGTCTGTATTGAAAGGGTAAACCAAGGAAGTCTTTTTGCTTTAAATTATGCAATAAAATGCCCTGAAAAGCTAGTTCTGCCTCTTGAAAAGAATAGCTGACTATGGGCTTTGCTTCCTTGTTCCAAAAAATACTAGAAATGTGAATCCATCTCTTAATTTTTCTTGTGAATATGTTGTCAGATACTCCCAGACAGATGTTTTGTTTTCGTTTAGCATCCTACATACAACTGTTTCCTGTACTAGAGATCTTGGCCTTGTCATATGTATGACAGGCTACAAGCTGTCCAGATGAGATGAAGTCTGTGGAACCTTTCATTTCTTTTGAGAGCACTGTAAAAGTACCATGAAATCTTCTATTCAAGCCAGCTGTGAAGCTTCCAGAGGTTTCCTCTACAGTAAATACTGGGTTAAGATTAAACCAGGCAAAATGCCTGAAGAGATACTGAATAGATTTGATACAAATTACACTGTCCTGATAGTTTGAAAGTACACACGACTAGATTCATTAACCATAATCATCCTCAATTACAAGCACTGGAAACACACATGCAGCAGACCAATAAATGAAGCCATTGTTTGCGTGCAATGCCCATAATTTACATTGACATGGCTACCTCATCCACAGTTTGACACAAATATGTAATCTCCAACAGAATATTCTGAATTATTTTTTATGGTCTGAAATTGTTGCCACTTTCATGCCTCTTTTTTCACTAATTCCTACTAAAATAGTCTTTCTATGTTTCATTATCCTAGCTTGTATGAAAAACACATTTTGAATTTGGAGAGGACTTGGAATGATCTTTATGAATTCCTGTAAGCAGCCAGCAGGGCTCACCACTCCAAAAGTTTTTCTGGGAGAATTTTCACTAAGTAACATTTTTGACACATTTCCACAGTGATAACAGCAACTGGAAAAGGAACAGACCATAATAACAAGGAAAGAGCCTATTAACAGAGTTTTAATCGTTTTTGGGTCACCTCCTATTGTACTGCATGAGAACAATGCTTGCAGCATGTACAGCTCATGTCCAGATGGAGAACAGAGCTAGAGTATATTTTAATAATGTATATAATCTGTTGTATGGTGCCAGTAAGTAATATTGTGGGGGGTACTATTACAGTAATCTTTAAATTGTTTCCTACTACTCTCTCTAATGAAATGACACTTTTGAGAAAACAATTTGCTATGGTAATGGGAGGTATTGAAAATCCCTCCTGGTTTCACTGGGGTATATAAATATATCTTTTGTACTTGCATATAAGTTACATTAATGCAGGTAGAGCTGATAACATTACCTATTATTAGAGCTGCCAGATATTTTTTTAAGAGAAGGGCTTAGTTTCACTTGTACATAGCTTTAGAAATTTTACATATTTAAATTATTAATTCTGCCATGAAATCAGAGTATTTTTCCCTATTTGTGAAAATTTTCTGAAATACTTAAGTTCCTCTAGGGGAATAATGATGTTAATTCAGTCTTCTATCTTAAAACATAGGTACTTTCATGTTCCCTCATGGGTTTTAGAAAACAAGATTTGAAGGTGGTTTGGGGTCAGGTGTACACATTTTGTTATCCCTGTGGAAAATTATCAAAGGTTAGACAATTTATAAAGTTTTTTAAATTGAAGTTTAACTGAGTTGGAGAGAATTCAAGATTTCAGCAGGTAGCACACTCTGAGGAAGCTACACTGACTATGCCAGTTGATGACATTTTCCCAAAATGAGGTTACAAACTCCTACAGGGCTGGCTCTGACCTTTCCCAAGCTCATGGTGCGCTGGTGTGCTGGTGAGCCGTGCTTTTGATGCTATTTCAGCTGTACTGAGTCTGGAGAGCATTGACCCAAGCTCTGATGTGGATAGTTGCTTAGCTATTGATGTTTGCTTAGTTAGAAAGTGGAGGAAGGTGAAGCAGAGATATTGTGTCGCTCTAAAAGCCAAAGCCACATAGTACTGCTGTTTGGAGGGGAGGTGATCTGGTTCTCCCTTTGGCTGCATACGTAATCTTCCCCCAGTGAAAGTTTTTCATGGATACAAACAGGCACCATACTAAACATGGCCAGCTCAGCGAGGTCTCACTGTGCTGAGGACTAGCTGATGACACACATAACGTGTGAGAACAGAGGTGCTCCAGATCAGGAAGCAGAGTGTCATGGTGAATCTTGTGCTATCTGTGGGAAGCAGCTCTTGGATCACAGCTACATTACCATCAAACTGCCTAAGCAGGTGCACAGGGGCAGCAAGGCCCAACATTCCTGAATTTTCCTCTCACAGAATCATTCACTAAGCTTTTCTGCAGGCCACCCTCACAAAGACAAAAAAAAGATTCTCTAAATCCAGTCTGAATTCTGGCATTTGGCCATGAGGATTCTCCAGAAGAAACTTACAGTTCAGCATTCCTGAATCTCATGACACATTTGGGAACTCTCCGAGTTATTCTTTTTGTCTTTAAGAAGAAGTTATGACAATAAGCTGAAACTAGCTCAGCACAATTTGATACAGTTGGGAGTCTTTTAAATAACTCTTCTGAACAAGCTTTGGGAACACATTAAAAGATCTTTGGCCATCAGCATAGCTGTTTCTGAATATAGAGTAGTTACCATAAATGGGAAATTTAGGCTACACATTCTTTTCAGATTTACATCATCACTGAACAGATTTGAATACAATAATCATATTATTTATTGCTTGATCAGAGTTAGGATTAGTTTGACACCACAGAAGGGATAGCTGAGAATATGAGATGTGGTTACAAATTACTTCCTGGTGCTTTTTGAAAGTTAGTAGTCTTTAAATTGAATCAGGAATACATCCTTTGATATTGAGTTATGAGTGGGGGGATAGTATATGATAGGATTTATGTTCTGAAAATATTTGGAGTTACTGTTGTTCTTGACTTTTCTGGCTAGTTGCTGGATCATTTCTGATTTCACCCTAAAGCTGAAGAATATTATATCCTCAAAGTTCAGGATATTCCCAAAGTCAGTAATAAGCTTGTCTCAGAGCCGAAATCATGATCTTTACTTGAATATAGAGTAGTTTTACCTAGATTAAAAGCATCAAACTTTCCCTTTAAGTGTATAAACTCTCCTGTAACAATTTTGGTAGCTCATGTTATCATGAAAATAATATATTAATTCCTCTGGGAATTAAAGAAGAAGAAGAAAAGACTGTCAGTAACATGTTTGTCTAGGTCATATCTTTCAGTTATTCCTGAAATAAATCTCACGTTGTCATAATTTGGTTAGATCAGCTCTGTCGATAAAGACCTTTAAAATTTATGGTCTCTACTAGAAATGGTCAAATGGTGAGACAGAAATATTCTATTATTTTCAAAGATATTACAGTAATTCAGGGACCCTGCAGAACCAAATGGTTTGAGATTCAAAAGAACAGCAAAAGTCAATCTACCAGTGCAACAAATGTACTAATGTGTAGGCAAAAGGTGCCTAGAATAGACTGTCTGTTCCTGGGTTACATTAGTAGCTCTGCGGAGTGAACTCTTAACTGTCATTTCCCCTAAAGCTCTCACCTAAGTGTGGTAGTGTCATTCCCACATTCCCAAAAGCAGTAATTTTTGGCATTCATATAGAATAAGTAGTGGTGTATGTTGCAGAGGCCTTGAGAAACTGCAAAGACACCACCCCAAATGAAGTCATATTTTGTGCAATATTGGCAGGATCAATATGGATTCATAGCTAAAGATTATATTTGTCTTTTAATTAACTGTTTAATATGATATAGAGAAATCTATGTTTTACTAGGCCGTGCATTACTTGTAATAAGCTTGTTTAAGTTCAATTGACAGATAAAACTTCTCTCATAACACAGTTGAGAGTAGTGTACAAATAAAGCAATACCATTTTCTGCAAATATTTGCCAAGGACATACAAAATGACTTCTGTCAAACTTGCATCCTTTTTTGTTAATGGCTATCATACCCCTACCACACATTTCTGGAGATAAAATCCTTCTATCACACAGGTAAAAAAAAAAAAAGTCTGACTGTAACTTTGCTGAGAAGGATAGCATCTTTTGGGTGGATCTCCGGGCAAGGTAAGGAAGAGGAGACATAATCACACAAAAAAAGGAGTGAATGACACAGTGAACAGCAGGGGCTTAATTGAACAAACTAAAAAACTAAATACTTAGCAGCACTAAGAAGAAAAAGAATCTATTAAGGAAACGGATGCTGGACTCTGTAGATCATGATATCCTTGTAAATGAAATCTGTAATCATGAAGAATGAGTTTCAAAAGGCTAAATATGTTAAAATCTTTTTTTGAAATGCTGTTCTCTAAAATTCTTGACTTTGCAAAGCTGAATAGGAAATACTGCATGGAAAGACCTTCCCAAAATTTTCTAATATTTCCTTCTTTCTGAAGCAGTGCAAGTATTGTGAGTACATGAGGACTTCTGCTATGTAGAATGTAGAACTATGGAGGTATTTGAAGTAAATTTATTTCAATTTTGCTCAGTATTTCAGTCTCAAAATTACAGCCAAGTTTCTTATCAATTTCTACTTTTTCTGTACTTGTTCTACCACATAGAATCTGCAAGAAACAATCAGAAGGTACAACTTTTATTTCTCAATATTTTTTTTCAAACTGGCTTTTAAAAAATGGTAAATAATTTGTTTGTTTGTTTGTTTGTTTGTTTTGGTTGGTTGGTTTGGTTTTTGTTTGGTTTTTTTTGTTTGTTTTGCTTTTATAAGTAAGTTATAAGTTATAAGTTTTGGGTTTATAAGTAAGTTTAAACCTAAACCTATAATTAATTTAATGAAGCCTTCATTTGGAAAATGTTGAAATGACATTTCAATCGTTAGTCAAAGGTCACAAAGTTTTTCAATGTCTTGTTCTTCATAAGTGAATAGATGTATGATACAGCTCTAGGAGTCTGTGGACTGTGACTCCCACCCATGTCTTAAGTCCCAGATGACTCAGTGAAAGATTCCCAGGGTTTCTAGGGGTTTTGTTTTGGAAGAAGAGTTCTCATGATTGCTTACCTTCCTGGAAATCTTTGGCTCATAAGCTGAGAATTAGCATTGTGGGAGTATTTGTGGTTTCCCATTCAGCAGCCACCAGATAGTTAAAGTAATGGTTGTGTTTTGTTCCAAGTGCGTTACATTCAAGAACAAATATTTCTTTGCCTGAGAGTTTATATTTTTCTGAGAAAACATTAGCATAGGGGAAAAAATACAACTACTAACCAAAAATGTATTTTTTGTTTCTTCTGGAAGTATGATACAGGGTAGCCAATTCTAACATAGAAATGAAGCCTCTCCATTTCATTGTCTTGCAAACTGTACAAAGGATCTCATCACCTCATGAAAAACAGGTTCAGAATTATTTGTAAAAACATTGGGCAATTTTAGCTTAATTAAATTCCTGAAGGACTTATTTGTGTCAGAACAGGGAGGGAAAATTGTCCCAGTTAGTATGTTTTAGAATGTAATCATTTAGATCATGTGATCCTCTCTCCAATGAAATTATGGAGGTCCTATCACTCAAGTTTTTGCAAATAAAATTAAGAAGCAGGAGAATACATTGTAGAGATAAAGGCTGCAAAAGGCAGCTGGGAATAATGAAGACTGCTCCTCTAATTCTAATTCTATTACCGCAAAGATAATGCAACAGGAAGAGCAAGTCTTTTAAAGAGAAGCTTTTAATGAGGTTGAACATCTGAAAGACATATCCAGATGTACAGACTAAGCTCATCAAATAGCTATGAAAACACAAATATGTGTGGGTAGTACAAGTTTCCTCCTACTCAGAGGCATGTAATTCCATTTGGTCTCCGTGCACTGTCCCTGCCAAATATTCCCCATTATTTTTAATGCTTTTGCTTTTTAGCCTAATTTCCTATGGATAAATGGTATATATGATTATTACTTGCTATTCATATGTCACGTCTGTTCTCCTTATTGTAATAAAATTGGAACAGGCAGAATGGGCTGTAAAGATAATTAATGGTACTAGAAAATGTATGAAAATAGGCAGGAAGAAAAGAGAAACTCTATTAGTGTCCTATAGAGAGCATACTTGCAAGTGCCAGAATCATGCCAAAATTTTCAAACAATCCTCACATCTTTTTAGGCATCTCAAAAAGTCATAAATCTATAGGAAATCACGTTTACTAGTTCATTTGCTCCAGGAACTATTTGTATTCTTTTGTCTTGCATGCAATTTTCCCTGAGGTTAACATCAAGCATTTCCAGCAATAGATTAGAAAGGAGTAATTTTTTTTCCCAATATGATTATGATCTGGGATTAGCAAAGAAAGGGATCAAGACATTAGCAACTTCACTGTTTTCTTTATTTCTGAACTAAACTTATGAATAATCATGCCAAGGGATTTTTGTTCTCCTCTGAACTACTGTAGGAATGAACAATTTATCTAATATCTATTTATTGTCTAAGCCCCATCTTCTGATGGTGACACAGCAGTATCCTCAATATCTTCAATCTAGATAATTATATCATGCTTAACATTGCCTGCTATAAAACAAACATTTGTGAGAGATCAGGCCACATTTGATCAAGCTTTTCTGGAGCAAACTGCAAAGCATACAGCCATAACTAGATATTTCTACAAGCAGCTCCATAATTATGACCACCGGTGAAGAAGAAATCAATCAGCCCACAGTCACACAGAATTAAAAGACACGAAAAAGTAGAAAAGAGGAGATGAGCTGACAAAATTCTGTGTTTGCTACTACTGAGGCCTATTTTATATTCTGGTGATATCTTTCACGAAAGTCTCCCTAAACTAATAGATGGTTAGCATGGAGCGATCAGCTGGGGTTTTTTATCAACTTGGAGAAAGCAGAGGAGAGCATAAAAGGGGATTTTAAGTGTGCCATTGAATAACCGGGTTTATTAAACATTCAGCACATCACACAAGGGTAGAGTTCAAACTACAGCACTGAAGTAGGAAAAGGTCTGAAAAACAAGCTGCACACCCATGATAGGGCTTGAACGACCACCCTAGTTTCTATTTGTTGTCCATTATAAAGATTGTATACTGGAATTGTGGTTGTATCCCCTGTCCCGCACCACAGGATGCAATCTGGGTACTACCTGGGCCTATGTTATCGTTCCACATTAGAGAGACGGCTGTAAACTACAGAAACTGTTGAACACCTTTTACATAGTTGTTTCATCAACATCTTCTACATCTTTGTTTTAGTCGTAGTAAACTCTTAAACGGTCTATATAACTTTGTACAAATTTTCTCTCACAGCTTCATCCCCTTATGTGTATGTTTGATATGTGATGTGTAATACCAGGGAGACTGAGTGAGAAAGATTTCTTTTTCTCTATAGAATCATAGCTTCTGTCTCATTTAAGGCTCTAAAAGTCCAAATGCCATTTTGTCCCAAAGAGATATTGACTGTAATCTTATGTCCAAACTATTTTTAGGTGGAATAACATTTCTGTAAACACACTGATCTTCCTTTTTTCTAAAGTCACATTTGCCACCTGGTAACATGCAGTCAAGGAGAAGGCTGTTGCCACCTTAGCCTTCTCATATTCATGGAGCCATTCTTTCCTGACAGTGAGATGCTCTGTCATTTTGAAAGGATTACCCTACACTGTAATTCGGTGTCAGCATATCCAAAGCTATTAAACCTTCTAAGTGATGGATCTCTGAAAATATCCTTTTTTCCCCCCATTCTGTATTGTCATGTTGCCAATCAAGACAGTCCAGACTCTTTTGGCACATGGGAACTCTCTTGCAAAAAACAGAGGTTTGGAAATGTATACACTGGTTGTATGATGGAATATTTTAGGAAATTCACCATGGGACTGTACTGCTCACTTGGGCTCATAATTTGCTGCTTGAGAAATTATAGTAGAAAGATTATATGAGAGTCCATGCTTCTCAAAAGCTATAGATTATAAATTAGAGATCATGGGTATTTAACTATCTTTGAAGAACAAAAGAATTACAAAATCAAAATAGGTTACAATGTAAATGACATTGGGAGTCCAAAAAAGGTGATGATCAAGGCTTGCATTTGTGTCTGAATGAGTTAGGTCTTGAGACATATTGTTCCCATAGAGGAGGATTACATCTGAGAAGTTTCCCCTATATGCCTCATGCTTTTTGAATCAGGGATAGTTTTACCTTTCTGTGACAGTGAGATTTATGGTGACCTTGTAAATCACAGCAAACTGGGTTTGTGCTTGCTATGGCTTGCAGGTGTCAGCAGTTCAGCTCACTGATTTGGCAAATCCCAGTGGGGGGGGACTCTGCTGCAAAATAAGCAACTGGTAGCTGGGTAGTATGTGTCCCATGAGACCAACCACCACATAATGTATTGCACGCTGTTTTGATCTTATGACATTTCCCTCAGTGGATTACACCTCTTTCAGAGCTTTCCTGACATGACAAAGGAGAATTACCATCAGAAAGTGACCCTCTTTCCCTTTCTATGAATGTAAAGCTCTCTCTGTCCTTAAATAAGAGGAAGACATGACCTGTCCATCTTCTGATACGATCTTGTGGTATTTGGATTCGGGAAAGGGGGTGGAAGGAGCAGAAATGGGGATTGAGGGAGGAAGAAAGAAAGGAAAAAAACTCTGTTAAGTTTTATTTGCCTGGGTTGCACAAAATTTAGTAAAAAATCATCCAAATAATATTTATTTTCTTTGCCATAGAAAATAATAGGAAGACATTTTATTATTCTGATATTTTTGAGATAAAAAATATTTCATATAAGAAGAACTTAAAGTTTTTATTGTTGCTGTTGTTGGTCTTTTTGAGTTGCTATTAGATTGTCAGACAATTTCAGGGGAAAATATCTGACCTTTTTTTTATTGGGCTTTTTAAAGAGCTTTTGAGTCTATGCATGCTATATCAGACTAAGGCACTTCTCCTATTAACATAATTAGCTTGGTTCATTCTAGTGAGAGTATTAGCAAATGAAAGTTGAAGTTTCAGATAAAATCTTTTTAAAGGTAGAAAAAATATTTCGATCCATCTGAGCTTCTTGTATTTAAAATATATTCTTTCTAAATACATATATATATAAATATGTTAAGAATACCCTTTCTTTAATCTTATGATATTTTTTACTACGATCTTACTAGAAACAAAATTGTGCTCCCTCCTCTGACTTGCAATGAAAAAAAAGAACCCAAAATGCATAAGTCTTTCACTTAACACGGCAGAGTGAGTGTGAAACAAAGGACTGAGATGAGGAAAGCTTAGAAATGAAGGAATAATACAGCATGGCATGGCATATAGCACTGTGCTGTGCTATGATTGCCGAATAAAAACAGTCTCCATCCAGCACCTTCCTGGGCAGGAGCTACTTTCAGTGCCAATTATAAAATGGGTTCTGCAGTCAGAGTCCTGCACTCTGGATGTAATCCTCAGCTTGATTTTTAATTCCTTGGCAATACTTAACAATTAAGCCATTAAAGCCTGCATTATTCAGATATAACTTTGATATTTCAGGTCTTTGCCTCGAAAATTGCAAAAACAGCACTTCCTCATGGCAAAGTATCTAATAATAGAATATTGTTTTACAACCATAAGTTATATACTCCTATAAGTTACATTTCAGCTTCTGACAGGAACTTGCACAGCACAGTGTTTAACACTGATGCCGAAGGTTCAGGCTACACATGCCCTCTGCATAGGTGTGCAGGGACAGACAGACAGGTACTTCACAGGAAAGCTTCTTGTGTGGGAGGCACTAATTCATTCATCTCTGTTCTGTTTTTCCTCTAAACAACTCTGTTCTTCTACGTGTCAACCCACATATAGGGAGCCTTTATGGCTTGAGAGGCTGGGTATTTTTGGCTGTTAAATCCCATTATTATTAGATTTGGAATCAGAGTTTATTCTAGGGATCTTTCTTGTTGGCTTCTGTTTGGGGTTTTATTCATTTTTTATCACAGAAATGTTTCCTGTATATTGCCACTTTGATTAATGCTCCCCAATATCCTATATGGTTTAAGAGTAAAGCATCTCGCTATCATCTGGGCCTGCAGTTATTGAAATACAAAGCCAAACCTGCAAATTTTTCCATCTTCTTGTGCAATATCTGTAAACCCCATCTCACCAAATATTTTTTGCTATTCTTCTGTTATTCAACCTCTTCATTCTCAGTGTGAGTGCCAAACAGAGCTACGCTTTACTGCTGCACTGTGTTTATAGGACTACGCTGAAATGCAACACTATCAAGAAATGATTTAGTATATTAAAAGGTCAAATGTACATTTGTATTGGATTTTGTCTTCGCTAAAATATTCTTGAAGTGATAAATAGTTGCTTAACGTAAGTAAGTCTATGCCTCCTTCAGCTCATTTTGAGAGTTGTATCAGCATTGAGTAGATTTCTGTTGGATATTACTCTTTGTGAAAGTCTCAATTATATTTTAGCAGGTTCATTTATTGAATACACTTTATTCCCTTTACATTATAGAGATTAAAATGTTTTATAGAAATGTCAGATACCATAAAACTGAAATTATTGATTCCATCAAACAGATTTCACACTCTTTGTAAAAATTGATTCCTCCAGGATTTTACTTGTGTTTTTAAATGCATGGTCTGATCTGAATGTCACTTCCATGGACATTAACTCTTTCTAATCTTATCTTGTTTTGTGGGTATTAACATTTGTTACAGTGCTATTTTTTCAATACTAACAACAAAAATTAAAATTAGTCAGTTCTAAAAACATTAATGAAAATGTGCTAAATATATTTGTAACATACTATTTTTTCCTGGAAAATAATTTGAAAATATTGCCCACTCTTCTAAGTACAGATTTACTAAATATGACGTGACTATATGGAGCCATTATGCGGCTGAACAAAATATTCAGTACATCACGTGATGTTCCCAAAGTGTGGATATTTCAAATAAATATGTTTTTACTTATGGGAAATTTTATTTTTTGAGAGATGCGGGAACCAAAAAATTCTACATTATGTGTCAAATATACTGCATTAAACAGAAAAGAACAGGACCCTTGAGAAAAAGACTCACTGAGTTCCAAGTCAAACTCATCCTTATGCCTTCTAGAATTTAATTATTAGTCATTTTAAAGACCAATCTGACTGAAATGATGCACCTGCTCTAAAGGGTAGTCAGACCTAGGGTCTGGTAAGTAACCTCTGAAAATAAACTCCATAAATTCTCTGTGTATGAAGAATTTTTATGCCCTGCTAGGGAGTAGATGTGATTTCTAAGATATATCCAATTTTTTTACTAGTATGAGTGTAATTGAATATAGAAATTAGCCTTTTATGACTTAATACTAATAAAAAATAGTAGAGGTATTTTACATCAATTAAAAATTAGCTGACTCTTTGATTTTATTTAAATTGTTATATTTAAATGAAATATAACAAATTATTATTAGTCATAGGTTGAAAAAGAGTCCTTGGCTTGATGTGTGTAAACAGAAATATCAGTAAAAGTCTAGAGGGGTCTTATTAATTTCCCTGAGCCTCATTAGGAATTCAGTATAGAGAAAGGAAAGTCTGAGAAGAGATATTGCTATCTCATGCAGATCAGGGAAGCATTTTAAATCCTTCAAATAGAAAGTGTTCATCCTGCATTTCAGGTATAAAAGAGAGTAGAGAGAAAACTGATCTTAGAAAACAACTTCTTTACACTTTTTATTTCTATCTATTAGATTATTGAGTTTAGTATTATATTTACTCATCGGGGGAAATTCTTGCAGGCATCTTAATGAAAATATCTGCCCAAGAACCACATTCATTTTAACAGACTGAAATGAAAACTTAGATACTTAGTTACAACATGCTATGCCACCTTGAAAACTTGGTCTTCATTTTTGTATGAGATTGACACAATAAAATAAATTATCCACATTACATATTAACTCAACTCCTGTAAAAATCCCCCAAAGAATTAGACATTTATAAAGATAATGAAGTATCTACGGTGGCACCAGATATAAAAGGAAGGTACCTGGAATACCTGTGAAATGTCCTGCAAAAGCTGATTTCTGAAGTCATTTGGGAAAAACCCTTACTCAATTGCATGTCTCAGTTGTGCTTCTTGAATTTCCTGTTTTGCATTGTTTGCTGAAGGGATAGATATATAGAAAGACCCCTCATAAATCCCACTTTTTCTCATGGAAAAATTCTGTAGCTACAAATATGGCATCATTTGAAGTTTTCCCTGAAAATGTATCAATAACTAGTAACCTGTGGTGAGAAAAATAGTTGAATCCCTAACTAGTAGTGTTTCCCCGTTCCACAAACTAGTGTTCTGTTTATTTTACGTTGTTGTTCTCCAAGTTGTGAATGAGGAAACAAAAATTTTTTCTTCTCTGCAGTAGAATTATTTTTCTTGTGGGTTTCCCCAGGGTACTTTATGACTCTGCATGAATCCCACTTACGGTGCAATTGATTCCAGAGGAGGTAATGTAACAACAAATGCTCTGAAATAAAAAGAAGTGTGCATTTCACATTTAATGCCACAGAGTAATACATTCAGGACTTAAGATAAAATGGTACCCATTTAACTCTCACAGAGTTTTGATTAAATCTTTTTTGGGGGTCTATGCTAATGCTATGTTGGCGACAGCTGAATAGTATCAAATTTATTTTCATCATGCTTTGTCTATGGAGGTGCGATATGTGTAATTGAAAGTTTGACCATCTTTTCATTATAGGAAGACTAAGCTCATCCATCAGTGCCAGGAGTAGGAAGTTGGTGTCATAAATCAAGCGTCATTTAGCACATGCACATCATTCGCAGAGATCAATTATTATAATATTTATTTTAAACGGCACAGGTTGGAACTAAGAAAGTGAGACATCCATCTTTATCAGTTACATACCTTTAATTCCTAACAGTGTTAACTGCAAATTTGGTGGTACAGCCAGCCACACTCTAAATTTTGTGCAAGTAATAATTTTTAATTTCATTTAGACACATCCCAATTTATCTTCATCGTTCGCCTCTTAGAATTCAATAAATTCTTGCTTTATGAAACCAGTCATGAAACTCCTTGTTGAATAACCCATAATAACAGCAAGCTGTTGTTAAGCAAGAGGGAACTGTATTAGCTCACCATAACAGATAAGGCATAAGTTAAAAAAAGAGGTTGAAAAAGGTATTAATTTTCCTATATCCTGTGTATCTTAGCAGAGGTTAGACTTTGGGCCTTCCCCCTCTCCGTTCTCCTAGCTGTAGTGATAATCTACACATGACAGAAAACAAAAAAGCATCTCTAATACAATCTGAAATTTGAAGTAATTTTCTTATTAATTAATTTTCATTTTATAGTCATAATTTCCCACAACCAACTGTGCTCTACCCATTTCCTTCCACCCACTCTTCTCTACCCTGGCTTGTCCTTCTTTGCTAGTGGAAATCTTGAAACTTAATCTCAAGGACCCTGCTGCTGGCTTTAATGTTAATAATTTACCCAAATTGACAACAGATATAATCACTTTTTAAGTGTTGCAAAAAACAGCTGCTGTGAAAAAATTCAGTATGTGAGATGTGGGCAGGGAGGAGGAGTGACTGGTGGAAAGGAGAGGGTTGGTTTATTATACATGCACAACATCCACAACCATACCTCAGGATGAAGTGGAAGATTCCCTGTCCTGCATTTCCACACTAAAAGATAGCTAGAAAAGAAGTAGCTATCACTCTACTGAGAAAACTGATAACACACAAACTTAAGAAACGAAAGCTCAAAATTCCCAAACAATCATAGAAGAATAGACTAGACATAAAAAAACATGTCAGCAGATCCCACTGAAGTCTGAATTTAAGCTATCTAAATAAGAAGACAATTAACTGTAAAGAATTAAAATGAAAGTAAAAGTTGCTATTTTTTATATATATTATGTTCTTCTGAAATTGTTCTTGTATAGTGGGGGAGGATGGATGTGTGGACATATGCATGCATGCATATGTGAGCATAATTGATGTTCAGCAGAGGAATTGTGGAGCCTTGTACCCTCATGCTGTGTGTGTAAAAGGTGTTTTTATTATGGGGAAGTGGAGGAAAGCTTTCCTAATTCCCACTTTTGGAAGCAAGAGGAATGAGAATTGGCAGAAAGACAACTGTCACCTCCTAGAGGTGTCTCATCCTGCAGTGTGAGACGGCATCAGAGCTACAACAAAAAAAATGAAATAACAATCACCAGCAGTTTAAAGGAGTTTCTCTCTCTTGTCCTTCCCTTGGCAGGTGTTGAAGAGGTCAGGCTAAGCCCAAGAGCATTGTATAACCCCACACTACT
Organism: Neopelma chrysocephalum; assembly: GCF_003984885.1. Taxonomy (NCBI): domain Eukaryota; kingdom Metazoa; phylum Chordata; class Aves; order Passeriformes; family Pipridae; genus Neopelma; species Neopelma chrysocephalum. The sequence goes on from NW_020897689.1 coordinate 21,807,625, forward strand.
CCTCATTCAAGACTTAGGCAAGGTTTCAAATACCGAATAACAACATTTGGCAGAGAATATCTATTAGAGGTCCCAGGAAAACTATGTTATCAGGGGAATTTGCAGCCAAATCCAACATGAAGCATTGGTTGTGCTGGATTCAGCACACTGAAAAATACTGAAAACTAACTTTTCCAGCATGTTGAATTCAGGTTTATGAGTGCAGTACATCTTTTTATTTCCGGCAGTAATTTGGAAAGTAGTGTTTGACATTTTAACCTACATTCATATGCAAAAGTTCAGTTTTCTGGGGTTTTACAAGGGCTGAGGAACTTAATACTCTTGGGAGCCATCAAGCTCTGTCCTGGATTTTAGTATCTGTTAAGCGATTACTGCAGAGAACAGGATACTTTGAGCAGTTGGAGTAGCAGTAACCTGTGAACTGGGCTCTTTCCAACCTAGTAAGAAACAGGTTAGTAAGAAACCAGAAAAGGATATCTTACAAGAATGACATAATAATTGAAGAAAAAAAGCTGTACAGAAAAGGAAACTATAAACTGGTAGCAGTTCCGAATTTCTGATCGTTTAGAGTTTGTTGACCTTTTGCCCTTTTTATCTTAAACAACCAAGAAAAGCATAGTAAGTACTAAACACTTTTATGTGACAGATTAATTCTACCTGCAGTTACCTAGAAATTCTCGAGAAAAAGAAAATTTTTACAAATCATGAAGAATATTTCTATATTTATTTGAGTTCTAGTAAAACAAGCTGAAAATAGGTGCAAAGAAGTTCAAGTACCAGTACAGGGTTCCTTCCCATGTTTCATTATCATGTCATCCGTTCCTACTCTTTTAAACAGTTTGAGTCACCTTTCCCAGGCTATGAACTCTTACTGTGTCATCTTATTTCCATCTAAGAGGAAGTTCCTATCTGTGACATTTTGTCTTCAATTGACATTGAAATTCTATAATAAGGCACCTGTAAAATAATTTTCAAAAATGTTGTTCAAGCACCATGTGAATGGATGTGTGTATTTGTAAAATCCAAACTAAAACACACAACTGCCCACCCTTCTCCAGTGGATGAAGGGTACAAATGTGTGATAGATGCTACTCACTTTGAACAAAGCAATACTGAAAGACTTCTGATATTACAGTGGTTAGCAAGCTCTAACAACCCACAAAGAGTAGATCACAGAATCACAGAATATGCTGAGTAGGAAGGGACCCACAAGGATCATTGATAAAGGAAAGAAAAGAGCGCCTTTACATCTCAAGAGACAGCTTCAAACAGCAGAGCCTTCTTGCAGAAAAATAACAACTGGCAAATTAGATGACAATTAAGCATGTATTTTATTCCCTCCTTGATTAAATAACAAAATTTCAGAATTCAGGTGAGTAGTTGGCTATTCAGCTGGTCATGTATCTGTTACAAATAAATAATCAATCACTTGATGGCAAAAACCAGTGGATAGCACATTTTAACATTTCACAATATAGTTGATTTCCAACAGAAGTGGAATTATACCTGTGTAGGATGTGCTCAACAGAGATAAGAAAAAAGAGCTGAGTTTTTTAAGTATCCTTAGTGAAAATGTTACCACTTTTCAAAACCATTCAAAACTCTATTCTGCAAAACTGATATGGATTCTTAGAAAAATGTCTTGATTAGACCAGCAATATTATTAAAGTTGATTTTAAATAATAATATTGTTCTATCTTTTTGAATATGTTTGTTGGATGACAACCAAAAGAAGTTCCAAATGACCATTGCTGGGTAACTGTAATGAAACTGTTCTGAATAGACCCTATATGATAAAGGAAGATCAAGTTTGTAATTACAGCTGGAACAGCTGCAATGCGTCTTATGCATGAATGAACATGCACAAACGTATGTGTAAATTATCTTTTCTGAATACAAACTAGTAATTGCAGTCATGTGTAAATAGACATTAACACAATATTGTGTTGAGCATCTGAATAAGGTCATATGATTTTTTGCTGGCACCTGAATTATGTCCACTTCAAAATGGATTTTGTAGGTAATAAACTGTTGTTTTGAGTATTTATTTGCAACCAAATTATTAATTAATTAAACAGACTGAAGTGAAATGTCCTTATCTTTACCAGTAACTTAGTTTCAGAGCAATTTATGAGTTTGAATATATGGATGAAATTTTTTTCAAATTTCTTTGTTTGCTGTAACAAGGGACATGGTTTAACTTCACAGTAAGACAAGAGGGCACAGTCTTAAGCTCTGCCAGGGGAGGTTTAGGTTGGATATTAGGAAGAAAATCTGTACAGAGAGGGTAATCAGGTATTAGAATGAGCTGCCCAGTGAGGTGACAGATTCTCCATCCCTGGAGGTTTTTAAGATGAGACTGGATGTGGCACTTAGTGCCATGGGCTAGTAACCACGGTGGTGTTGGATCAAGGGTTGGACTTGATGATCTCAGATGCCTTTTCCAACCCTGCTGATTCCATGGTTCTATGATCTCTCTGATGTTGCATGAATTGAAATAAAAAAGTAATTGATATGTTTAGCGACCATGAAGAATATTTTTCACTGCCATGAAAATAACTCTTATATCAAGCTCTTTGCACACCTTAAAAGAGATCTGATAGAAACTGGCTGGGGAGAGAGCTACTCAGGAGGTCAATTGTATTGTGCCAGCCATTTACATCCATCAATGGGTCTGTCTCTCCAAATGTTGTTTCTGTACTTTCTCCAGAATTTTTTTGCTGAAAGTCATAATACATTGTACTTCTCTCAATATATTCAAAATAACCTTCAAGCTAGGCAGTGCTGAAATCAACTCCATGCTTAATATCTGTTGTTTGTAGGAAAGTAAAGGAAAGATCAAGGGGAAACTTGGCTGCCCTCTATTAATCCTGTCCTTCTTGGACAAGACACTCTTACAGTGCAAGTTAGATGTAAAGGTATTTTAAGGTGTTTTATATGACTTGCCAATCCACTTAGAATTAGAAAGGCAGGTAACTAGTTCAAGAAGCACCTGTTATCACCTTTTACCTGTGAAAGTGTGTTAGACTCTGACAAACTCCACTCAGACAGAAAAAGGCCATAAGTTTACCTCCTATGACAAAGCACATCAGCATGTACACATATGGGTTTTCCACAGATAGTGTTGATTTGAATTTGTCTGATTTGTTAAAATCAAATTGAATTTTTCTTTTAAGAAAAATAAAGTATTTACATGTTTCTAAAACAATTGTTTTCTTAAATCAGAAAGTCATTCAACGTGATAATACATTAAATTGCAGGACATTTGTATTCTACACCTGAAATAATAGATCAGATGTATCCCAGCATTTTAAACTTTCATTAGAATACCTAATAAAGTGTTGTGGGAGTTTTTTTCAGACCAGGCTCTCCCCAATGGCAGGCACTCTAATAACTTGCAATCTTAATAAAGATACCATACTAAAATAAAGTAATAATAATAGTTAAGTAATTTTGCACTCAAGATTTTATGTTTGAACAGTAGCTTTTTTCTCTAGATATATAAAGTGCACAATATTATTAGACAGACACCTGACCTAACAAATTTAGGTAGCATTTTATGAAACAAAAAGTGCCTCAGTTGAAGTTGAAAATAAACGACTTCTATAGAGGTAGATTTTAGACTTTAATTCCTGCTACTCAAAAGATGGATGTTTCTTTTTGTAAGTTAGTAAAAATCTTTAAAGAGCTGCTGGGGACCCATAAAAACCCGACACTACCTAAACCGGCACTTGAGGAGGGCTGCTGAAACTTTTCTGGCTGCTTCATCAACTATTGTGAAGTGAGGATGTACACGAGGTGCGTTAGGAAGTGATGTTCTCTTGCTCCTGCAACAAAGTGAATTCCCTCAGTGCCTTTCAGCGCAGCATCACCATGATGGCAATTTGCCATCTGAAAACTGACATTTTCCTCCCCTGGGTTTGCTGAACAGCACTGCTGCAAAATAGCATTTGTACCTAAAGAAAATGTAAAAGGGAATAGAAAGCTTGCTGAGCACAAATAATAGACACGCTGATGTTTTCCTTTTAAATAGCTGGAACTGTTGGCCTTTCAGAGTGTTTTTATTCAGCATCCTTTATTGTAAAGGTGCTTTTGAATGAAAAGAACAGTTAAGGTATGTATTACATGCTGGCCAACTCCTGTTACAACAGTCAAGCAACAGCTATTTAAAGAACTAGTATAGGTTTTGAAAAACTCATAACCTGAATCATTCAGCTTCTTTTTTTTTTTTCCTTAAGAGCAATAAGGAGCACATTAGAACCTAAGTCTGACAACGTACATTTCAAAAGCAGTAATTTCAGAAGGAGTTCTCCTTGTGATAAAACTAAATTATAACAGGGTACTTGTAGAGCCAAACGTCATAACTTAGGCCAAACTTTGTGTAGGTGAAAATTGTTCCTTTTCAGAGTATTGGGAGTTCTGTTACCTCTTCAGGTCCTGAAATAGAAGACATAGGTTGACATAATGAGTTAAGTGCTGGAAATAAAGCTGTCATGATAAAAAAGATTATGATGCAAACACTGTTTAACTCCATCTCAACAGTGACAAATTTAGCTCTGGATTAATCAGGCTATTTTCTTGTGCTTTCAGATGTACAACCTGTTCATCATTGCAGAGATGCCAAAACTTCTTATACTTTATATTTGCCAGTCATTTAAATGAGATGTAAGTAGTTCATAAGATATGTTCTAGTTACAGTAAGAGAGTAAATTTGATTCTTAATATACCTTCATATTTCAAACTCTTTGTTAAATTGAACCGATAAAAGTTCACTGCACAGTTTACGGTTTTTTAAGGAGATAATATCCAACAATACCAATTTGGAGTAAAAGGGTCAAGGTTTAAAGTAAGAGGTGGTATATATTTATTAAATGAAAATGCAAGCCATTTTTGAATTTTGAAACTTCTGAGTCTTTCCTGGGCACACTACTAAATACTTTTCCTTTCAAGGATTGTTCTTCTATTTAAGGGGGGAAAAGAAATAAATAAAGACTGTCTTCTGTTTCATAAATGTGTTATATGTGCACAAATTTCAAGTCAAACCATTATAGCACACTGAGTCAGCTGCCAAAATGATTGCATAATAGTGTTGTTTTTTTCCTTAGGGTGAGGCTGAAATGCCTTTTAGCAAATAAATATTTAAAAAAGTATTTATTTTAACACATATTCAGGTCATTGCAGGCCATCCTAAACTTGGTGTAAATAATATTGCTTAGCTGTTTTCTCTTGTCTTGGTAGTCTGGTCATCCTTTTTCTCTTGATTCGATAGATATAGGGTCTTGTCTGATACTCAGATGGTTTTTTATTCACACAGAGCAATCAGGTTGAAATATTTGACACTCTTTTTTTCAGGAGTTTTACTTTTTATTCTGAATCATCAAACTTGTCTCCTCATTACGTGCCAAGCTCATCCATCCATAGATGCCTTAAACTGAATCTCGCTAATGTCCTATGCTTGGAGCTACCCTTCTGTTGTGGTTTAACACCAGCTGACAACCAAGCCCCACGCAGCCCCTTGCTCACTCCTCCCTGGGTAGGATGTGAGAGAGAACTGGAAGTGTAAAAGTGAGAGAACTTGTGGGTTGAGATAAAGACAGTTCAATAGGTAAAGCAAAAGCCATGCACACAAGCAAAGCAAAACAAGGAATTCAATCACCACTTCTCGTGGGCAGGCAGGTTTTCAGCTGTCTCCAGGACAGCCAGTTAGATGACAGTTACTTGGGCAGACAAACTCCATCACTCCAAATGTCACAGCCTTCCTTCTTCTTCCCCCAGCTCTGTGTGCTGAGCATGACACCCTAGGGAATATCCCTTGGGTCAGTTGGGGTCAGCTGTCCCAGCTGTGTCCCCTCTCAGCTGCTTGTGCACCCCTAGCTTCCTTGCTGGTGGCATGGGGTGAGAGAGAGAAAAGGCCTTGATTCTGTGTAAGCACTGCTCAACAATAAGGAAAACATCCCTGTGCTATCAATCCTGTTTGCAGCACAAATTCAAAGCATAGTCACTCACTTGTACTGTGAAGAAAATTAACTTTACCCCAGGGAAAACCATCACACCTACCAAGCTTCCTCAGAAATACCAGATGCTCCTTTTGTTTTCTGTTTGCAATGCAGAAGAATTCAAGCTGGGTTAGGGACTAAGAAGAAAGGTATTTTTAACTGAAAATCAAGCAGAACACTGGAACTTTCACCACATTTATCAAGCAAACACTATCAGACATGTTTCATATCATTGATCTGACAGACTTTTAGCACATGAAAAATTAACTTGTCCGTAGAATATTTTAGACTGGCCTTCTTGAGAGGATTTGAAGTTTCATTGGGTTTGAATTGCATTAATTAATTTGGTAGGTTAAACTGTTAAGACTCTTCTACTTATTATTAAATGAAAAAAAAAGGAAACAAGTAAGTCTTCAGGAAGATAATTTTCAACTAAATGTACAAATTGGAGGCCTTCAAAGAGGTCGTTAAACCTTGGTTTGTTAACTGACAATAAAGTTACTTATAAAAATCTAGCTTCTACTTTCAAAAACTGTGACCTAAGAATCAGATAATACTCTTGAAAGCGAAGAAACAGTAATGTTTTTTTGCAAAAATTTATTTCAGATGTATATCTATAAGGGTACTACTGAGGATAGCAGTCTATAATCTGGCCCTGAGTACATTCCAAAATGGCTTCACTAATCAAAAATAAACTGAGACTTTCTGTGAAAACAGCATAGACAATTAGGCAATGCCTAACTTAGATTGTATGAGCAAAAGAATAGATAAAATGATAGTAAGAAGAGGTCAAAAATACATATTACCTACAAGTTTATGGAGGAGGGACTCTCAGAAGCTTTATGTCTGGCAAGATTAATGACGTAACTTAATGTTGATTTGTTTTGTGGATTCAGTTTGTAATATGGTGTTTGAATGTATGCTGCTGTTTGGGTTTCATAAGAGTTACCATAAAGCGTACTTAACTCCTGATATAATAAAAAAGGAATAAAATTAAACATATATATCTCCCCTGCTCTCCTGCCTCACCTTTTCTTAAAAAAAAAAATCAAAACAGAAACCAGACTTTTAATAAATTTCAAAATATAATTTTTACACAGTAAAGCAAAAATAAGAAAGAAAATTGAAAACAGTTATTCAACATCATACCCAAGAGTAACTTTTCATGCCTCTAGGAACTTCACAAAACGTTCAAACTTGCAAGAAGCATGACATAGGAACACTTGAAACTTAATAGCTTTGGTTAAGAGATAATAAGGTGTTCATTTTGAATTTCACTTTGTCAGCATCAATATTTTCCTTAGAGCCCTCTCGTTACTGTTCCTGTCAACTTTGGGGTACTTTACTAGCAAGAAGGCAGGAGAGCAGCACCCCTGCAGAGGACACTGATGCTACTCAGTGGCTGGTCAGGCAGGGTGCACTGATGAACAGTGCATCTGGCACTCTCTCCGCTGAAGCATGACCATGTCAGCATTGAGAGACACTGTGTGCCTCATTATACCCTCTGTGTGTGCGCACACACAAGTTTCCAATCCTGCTCTCCTGATTTCAGCTTTTTAGATCTTGGATGTACTAATCGGATTCCAAATATTGGCCTTTGCTTCAGCAATCACTGCCTCAAAAGAAGGAAAGTGATGAGGCGGAATGATCCTTACCATAGGGATGGAGCATGCTATGGAATCTATAAATGGCACAGCGAGGATGAATAGTATCATTGTACTGGATTTTGCAGACAGTGCCAGTTACTGCAGTCAAAAGGACATTGGAGTAAAGCAGTTAATAAAAGAGAAAGGAGGAGGGGAAAGAGGTAGTGTTGAAAATCATGGAACTGAGAACATTGAGGCTTAAATGCTTTTTTTTCTCAGACAATGAACTGTCTGCATCAAAGTTAGTCCAATAGAATTTAGCTTTGTGCCTGTTTCCACTGTACCTGGTCACTGGATAAATAATGAATAGTGAGCGCAGACGGAGCTTACAAGGGCTCTATTATTCCCATAGCTTCAACTCTTAATTTAATAGAGTACACAGGAGAGGAAGAAAAAAAATTCCAAAGAGGATAAGAAATAAAGACACATTGACAGGACAGAATGGTAAAAATATCTTGCAGGAAAAAAAATGCTTCTGTTCTCATTTGGTTTATTACTGAAATAATTAGCACAAAAGCATTTTATAGCACTTTTTCATCCAAGAAGCTCAAAGCAACTTATAAACTATTAATTGAAGGTGAAAGTTCCCAAAATATGTTATGTGATCTGTGAGAAATATTCCATTGGCACTCTTTGAAACTTCAGCTCTTAAAGGGCACTGCTGAGCCTGAAATTTTTAACACAAATGGTAGACTTTTACAGGGTGATACCACAGATGAGGACAGCATTTCTAATGTAACTGCACATAAGCATTCTGTAAAAATTAAGAAGAAGGAAAGACCCGCCTGATTTTATAGGTTTTGGTTTAAAGGGTGCTTCCATATATCAATATTTTGGCTTAATATTTGTTCCAAAATCACATAAAAAGAACATTAGGCAATTAATGAATTAATGATACCAACTGTATTTAGTTCAGTTCAGTTTTCTTACTTTTTAGACTTTTGTATCCTTTATTTTCTTCTATGAATAAACAGTACCTGTATGTAACATATGTGTTTGTGTGCAAGGAAGAAAAAGTACCATTCTTTGAGACAACTGACAAGGCACATTGTACCAAATGAAAGTAACACCTCAGGATTTCATGATGATGGCCATATGCTGAAATTAAGCTAAATGTGTTGTCTTGGGCTGTGGTATTTTCTCATGCCATCATCTTTGCTTTGCCAGTTTTCTCTCTTTTTCATCATGGGAAAATCCAGACTGTGTACTGTTTTAGGATAGGATAGCATCTCCCTGTATTTTCAATGTGGCACGCTTAAAATCCTTCTAAAATCTACAAAAATTAATGCTGACTGTGTGACTTTGGAGCTCAGCTTTCAGTGAAAATCTACTCAGGTTCTTCAGGTGTAGAGACTTCCGTTCATTACTGTGGGAATGAGGCATGGGAGAATTATTCATGCCTCTCACCTCTTTCAGTGTCTTTGAAAACCTTCCCAAACTGACTTATTCTCTTACTTGTTTGGAAGGGAAAGTCCTCTCCCTCCCCTTTTTACTCTTTGCTAGTCTTTCTTTTAGGAAAGGTTTACTGGATAAAACCAAGTGCTATATTGAAACAGAAAATCATTTTTACTTTGAAGCTCAAAGTTACTTTGACAAGGAAATTTTGTTATTAAAAAACCCCTAACAAATAAAACCAGATACAATTGGGAAAAACACTGTAAAAAGTTTTATGAAGCCTGTAAAGGAAGCAGGCAGCTTCTCCTGAAAACAAACACACAATTGTTATCATGCATGACCTGTACTGGTGCACATCTAACGGTGTGCAAGTTCTGTGGGCAGATCCCTCTCTTGCCCTTTCAACAAATGTTATCATTTCCCAAGGAGCATTATCTCTGCTGCAATCTGCACTTACTCCTCACAGACAGCTCCCTTGTCCCCAACGAGCATGTGCAGTGCCATTTCATACACTGTCCTGTGTCCTTCCTTCTCCATCTATTGACAGATCTGAACTTTTCCGTTATCTCAAGTAGCCAACAGCAGGACCTGTCATTGAAGAAAAGAGGCTGTGTATATCAGAGCCACTATCATGCAGTGCTTTTATTTGTCCAATGACAGTGTCTTGTGATAAATGTTTCAGAAATGACATTTGAGATGACAAGGGAGGAAAACTCTTAAGTAAGAGACTACAGCTCTCAGTGTCTCCTGAGACACACTGCTGTCAATCAAGGAGAAATATTTACAAAGAGATTAGAATGCAGCTGGCCCAAAATGAATGTATTACAGGACACAAACCCCTTCCAACTAAAATAAATAAATAAAATTTTTATAGTCACATAAATTAAGAAAAACTGCATAGTTCTACAAGATGGGATAGGATTTACCTGATCAAACAGATTTGGGGAACATCTAAAGCCAATGTTAAATGTTGGATTGTGAGGAAGGTCTGTGATACAACTTTATAGGAAAAAAAAATAAACCCATACAAAATTAGAAGAAGGGAGCGGTAGAAGAATTAAATCATTTATCAAAGGTGTATTGAAGTACAGTAGCTTGTGCACATATAATGTAACATTTGACCATGCCCTCCTGGCATGGGCAGAATGTGAAGTATAGCTGTGTTGTCCCCTCAAGTCAACTCATTAGCTAATGCTGAGTGTTGATTTAACCTCTAATGATTTAATTTGGCTTTTCATAAAATAAATACATGGCAAAGTCCAATCTGAAATGGCTAGTATGTGTGTCAAGTGGGAGGATACTTTGGACAACTATCAACTCATATTTAGAAGTTTCTGTTGTTTCTTTTTTTTCCATCTAGTTTATACACAATACTGCAATTGACTGGTCATTCTGGCATTAATAACCTTTTTGTACAATACTAGATTTTTAGCACACATTAACTGTACATTTCTATCACATTTTTGAAAAATGGTATAAACAGAAGTTAACCTGAAGTAGAAAGAACACATTAATTAGAATTGTAATAGTAATGGAAATCAGGGAAAACTGGAGGTAAGGGAAGGGAAATTCAGCTTCCAAAAATTTCAGAATATTATACTTCTATTTGCATATGATAACTCAGATTCCCTGGTGGAGGTTAATAGGAGAGAGAAAAGCTATGATAGCTGATGTCAGTCACAGGCAAGATTTTTAAGTGAAAAAAATAAAGAAATAGTTATCCTGAAGGGCAGATTAAAAAAAAAAATAACATTCCAACCTGGACAAAGAAAAAAGAGCTCCTCACAGTGCTGGTGGAGAGCAAGCACAAAAAAAAGAGAGCAACTATACTAAGGAAAGGAACAAAAGAAGCTCCCTAGGGCATCACAGATCCAAGTTAAGAAAGGCCAAGTTAATTGAGACATTGTGGTAGCTAATGAGTAACCTGATTGTGTAATATGCTTGCTTCTTTTGTTTGTTTGTTGTTTTTTTTTTTAATCTGTTCCCAAATTTTCAGCTATATATTCCGTTTGTACTCACAACAACTCACGCTTTTTCTATAAGCTTATCTGAAAACAAGACTGAACAACCAGTGAAACCCTTTGGGGCTGCCTGCTGTATCAACTATCTGGCCTATTGAGACAGCACCTCCAATGAACTGCAGGGGGAGCAAGAATGGGGTGCAACCATGTCCCCGGGGGCTACAGTTTGGGGATTTGAGGATTGCCTACACCTGGCTTCTGATAAAGACTTTGTTGCCTGAGAAAATGCTCGTATGCTGGAATGTCAGCCAGGTTCTTCCTAGTGAATCATTGTCTTAATTTTTGTCAAAGCACACTTCTTCAAATTTTATTTTATTTTGATTTGAAGACATTGAGAGATGAAGAATTACAACTACTGTCCAAGCACCTGTAGCTTATTTCCCAATCTATTTTAAAGTCTTTTATTATCCTTTTTTATACTCCAGTAAAAATGCATTGTTGTTCAAAGACATCTCAGTATTGCTTTTCATCATTGCTTTCATGTTTCCCAGAGCTCTCATGACAAGTTTCTTTATGATTCTCCCCTGGACACTTATGATTTTCCTGTGGTCCTTCTAGGAATTTCTGTGGGAACATGGTAGCCCCTAGGCTAAAGTAGACTCCCACAGCAGGACAGTAGGGCCATCACACCAGCCACGCCAGAGACTGGAAAAAGAAAGGTAAGAAGGTGTTAAGGAAATGTCCTTCTTTTCTCCTTGTCACTTTTGCAGGGACTTGATGAGCAAAACAAGCTGATTTATGTCCCAGTCTGTTAAACTGGTGTGTACCTCGTGAGCTTGAAAGTCACCTCCAGTGAAGCTATTCCTTGTTGTTGATGAAGCCTACTTGCTCTGGAGAAACAATAGATCTTTACCTAGTGTCATTAAGGAAAATGTCAGGCACAGCAGTAGCCACAGAAGGGAGCAAATTTAAGATCAAGGTCATCTAGAAATGACAGCCAGATCAACAGTCCATTCAGGTTTATATGCCAGCTATATTTATTCCAACAGGGTGGACATTTATACAGGCATTCTGTATTGCTTTGCTCCTAATGAATATTCTGCATGCAGAGTCACTACAGGATCAACCACTTACATCAGTCTGAAAAATAATGTATTTTATGTCCTTAATTCCTCATTTTCTTTTTTGTTTGTATGTAACATAGCGGCACATAGCCAAGCATAACTTGTGCTCTGGGAAAACAGTATGTTTTCTATTCTGTTAAAAATGAAATCATTTCTGGACTATCAACAAGAAAAAAAAAAGAGAGAGACAGCACACACATGAAGAGGGAAAGACTGAAATATGTGAACACCAGAAGAAATATCTGTCTTCTTACAAACAATAAAAGAGAATATTGCCAAGCATTCCTTACACTAAATAATCTACCTTTTGGATGCAGGGACAGCCTGATGAATTTCACTCCATAAGGCAGCAGTCTGCAAATGGATAACAGCCTGAAAATAAGATGAAAGAGTTTCCTCAACCGTGATAAAGTTCTCACTGAAAAGCTTTACTGTCATGGCTCATCTCATTAATCTAGTATATACATTGCATTAATATTTTTTCTCTTACTGTGCAAGACTGATGTGATTGTATCTTTTCTAGCAATTTAGCAGTGCAATTGTGAAATTATTTTGCAACCATGAAATGGTTCAATTTCAGTTTTCTGTTGCACTAGGAAGGCAATGTCTAGTTATTACACTGACTTTCAGCAAGGGGAAAAAAGTGGAATTAGATGCAATACTAATTTATTGTTTTGTAAAAGCTAGTTTGTTTTTTTTTCCCTGTTCCATATCAGAATAAATCAATGTTTTCATGACAGATTGGGGGTGGGAAAGGGTGGGGAAGTGGCAAGTGAAGCAGCCACACGGCATTTAGAAGATTTTTCTCTACACAATCCATGAATGCCTTTTGAGAAATTATGACTTCCCATTAGAAATATAATAATAATAAATTGATTGCTATTTATGTAATTTTGTCTTTGTGACTGATATTGAGATTAATTCCTATTTTAAGCTTAATCATTTAGTTTGACCCCAGCTGGATCAAAGCATTTTTGTGTGACTTTTCACGAGGAACTTTTTGAATTTTGCCTACAGTTGGATTTTGGGATGCATATAGCATAAGTCAAGAAGTATTGACTTATTTTATTTTGTGAAATGTGCCTGTTCAAAAATAAAAATTTCTATTCTCTGAACCTTTTATTTCAAGAAAACAAAATTTGATCTTCCAGTACCAGGAGGAAACAGCTAGTTTGAATTGAAAAGACTTGATACAAAGCCTGTTTTGCCTGCAACATAGAAAGTAGAACAGAGCAATGACAGCGCTTATGCACAGCAAGAAGACTTGAGAGGCAACAAAGAGCTTTTCAAACTCATTTATTCGGTTGACAATTCTTTTAGCAAATGATGCAGCTGCACAGATTTTTGAGGGGAGAAGATGGTGCAGCCAAAAAAGGTCAGTGAGGACTGTAACCAACTGCTGAGTCTTATCCACTGATAAACAGGGAGATATTGATTCTTAGGAGGGAAAATAGAATTCTCATTTGATTACAGTGTTACAAAAAAGTTTTCCCATAAGGTTTACTGAGATCCAGGATCAAAAACTCATTATTTTCCATAGTTTATTTAAGTTTGAGGATTTTTCAAATGTCTTCTAAAGAGGACCCCCTCTAGCTACAGCTTCTTTCATGTCTGAAGCTAGCTTAGTGATGAAAAATGAAAAATAATGCTTTCTGCAAAGGAATATGATGCAAATATGTCCATAATGAATATAACCTATCATACGCTAGGCTTTATTATATTCAGGTTTCTTTTCCTGACCTTAGGGAAAAGTACATGATAGCTGACCCCAAGCTCCCTCTGGAAACTCGGTCATTATTTGTATAGCATTAAGTGCTTTGGCACAGGATTTCTGAAGCCAGTACCAGTTAGAAATTACATAGGAATTGCCAATTTCCTTCCTCCTTCCACTTGCACTAGATGAAATTCCAACAGGTGGACTTGTTGCTGATTTACCCTGTCAAGGCTGTGGCAAGTTTGATTGTCTCATGAGATACATACAATGTAAAGTTATGCATTAATAAATGCATTAGCCATACTAGCACAGTACTCACAGAACCTATTTGGCTGTACTAAGGACTAGACCTTGCTAATGAGGGTGTCCTTCTCCTAGTACTTTCAGATGTAGCTTGGGAATTCAAGCATGTTTTGCCATGTCAATTGTGATTACTCTCACCTCAGTGGAGACCAACCACCATTGAGCAGGTGAAATACATATTTGAATTTGAAGCACATTTTTCTGAGGTGAAGCGGACCAACAGAATTTCATCCACAAATAAACCCATTGGAGAGTGTTCTATTTCACTAATAAACCAAAAAACATGTGGGATTAAAGCAAAAGACCAGAACCCAGATCAACCATTACCTTTCTTAGATGTTGGAAACACTTTAGTCCAGTTACAACATTTCCAGTCTTCTGCCTTTAAAATAAACTATTGTGTGACTCCACAAGTAACAAACTTCAATTGAAAAGACAGAGTACATTTCCTTTGGGTGTTTTCCTTGTTCCTCTTTAACTGATCTGCTAGCTATTTCTAGGGTAACCCTCTAAGCCAGTCCACCCTACAAACAATGATAGGATGAAAACTACGTCATTCCAATGATACCTGTCACCACGCTGCCAAAGAAGCAGCTAGCATGTGGAAGGCAGTGAATGAGGATGTGAAGGCAGAGACTGTTTAAGATAACCTAGTCCCTATAGGCTGTACTCTGCTCAACAGTGGGGGAAGCTGCCCTCCATGGAAGGGCACAGGAACTGAGACACTATCCAGGGCCTTCTTTATTCCTTTACTCAACGCATCCTGTAAGTCCCCTTAGATATCTCCCATGATGAAAAGCACCCCTTGTAAAAATCTTCTGAAACTTTTCATCTAACACTTCCTAAATTAGAGCCTTTGGAATTATTTTCTTGAGGAAAGAAAAGAACTGCTGAGCTTCATTGGGTTCAAGGTAAAGAAATTAATGCATTCCACTCATTGTTATACTTAGAATCAGAGTATCTTGTTGCCTTGGCTTCCCAGGTGATTACTATAACTGGCAATATATTAAAAACTTAACCTAAGTATTTCTATGCTCCCATGCATCCTGACCTTCCATCAGAATTTCAAACATAATTAAATGCTTCATAAAAACAATTCAAATATTATCTTTAACCTCAACTTGGGGCCCTACCAGTTATTTTGGTAATCTCACAAGGGAAGAATTACTTTCTGTAAGTCACTTTACCAGGGTGAATTTAAGACTGGCCAAAATAGGGAAATGTAGAACCATTCATGCTGCGGTAGACCGTATATCAGAAAGAAAAGAGTCACTGCCATCAAATCCCTTGCAATATTCCCATTAGATATTGGCTTGTATCTCTCTATACTGTTCTGTAAAACAGAAGAATAAAAAAAATCTAGCTGTGGATGTTTCCCCACGCTCATAGTGGAATATTTTATTCAGTTTTCACAATACCTCAAATTTGTTGAGCAAACTTGATTTAAAAATAAAAGTTTCTGAGGTTATGAACCAGAGGAAGCAGTATGTGAAGAAAGCTCAGACATACAACATTATAAATGGTCTCTAGATATTTTTCCAAAACTCAGCTTTATCCATTGGAAATCTCATTTGAAACACATTGTGCTTTGTGCCTCTGCCTTTCTCAAAGATCACATTAAGTCAGTATACCATCATATCAAGACTGGATCAACATGTGTCTTACCTGTCAAGCTTTTTTCAGTTTTATTACTGCAGCAGTTGAGTCAATGTGTGAAAACAGTAAAAGTTCATTAATGTATGGGCTAGATGGTTATGTTGTGACAATGATTTCTTCAACTTAAAGCCCATTATTCCTTAAATATTCTTTCCTCAGTTCCCACAGGTAGTGAACTATTTCCATGCTTGGTGTCTGTTGTTGCCTTTGTTGCAGAAAATGAAAACATTTGAATAATAAAATAATGAAATAGTCAGGTCCAATAGGCTCTCTGTAGAGTAACACTGTGATTTAATTATTTTTTTAAACCTATGTTACAAGCCAAGATTCCAACCAGCTTCCCAGCTTGGTTAGCCTTTCCCAGGAAAAGACAAGACATCTGTTTTTAGAGACTTAACAGAACTTTGTACAAAACAGTGAACATTTTTATACTCACAAATGCCTTCAGTAAGATGCAAACCCTAGACGAAATGTCTGGTTATAAAAAGATATATTTACATATATTTTAATGGCATTTAAAATAATTAAAACAAGAGCACTCATTTATTCAATCAGTCTCTAATTTGAGTACATGCATATTTTGTGAAAATAGTTTTAAATTTTTACATTTTTTACCAATAGATGGTGCTAGCAATTTCTGCATTTACTTATATGTCTACACCCATTTCACTCAGCTCAGACCCATAACAATCCTCTGGAACTGCTAGAGAGAAACAGTCTATCCATGTGCCAATTAAAGTAGGAAATGCCAGCTTACCGATATTCAATGTTTTACGTATTGAAAAGGCTAGTAGAGCAGCAAAAAGCCATCAGCAACTACCCACTGAAGAACTTATATGGTATGCAAATGAGAAATCTGCTGTTCTCACTCCTCCAATGTATTTTCAAGATTTCTGCAATAGTCACATCATGTTTTGTAGTCATTAGGGTGCATACTTTCAGCAAAAAGGATGCTGGCATCAGTCAAATTATCTCCTCCATCAGTCTGCTACAGAGTACAATGAAAACTAAGTGTTTTAAGCCCAAATCCTGCCAAGATTTTGTGCACATGCCTCTCTTTATGCACTGGGAATAGTTCTGCAAAGTCAATCAAGATGTTCACAGTATGTAAAGTTAAGGAAATCTGAGATATACGGAATGTTAGGAGAGTTTGGAATTGAAGGCAGTGGCTCTTCATGGAAGTGATCAGATGGCTTCTCCAGCCATTTGAAGGATGTATCCATTATCGAGCATATTTTTATGATATCCCACCTGCCTAGACATCTAGAAATATCACATTCAAAATCTAATGTTTAATTGTTTCATTTCTGTTCCTCAGTTTGTATTGTATGTGTTCAGAGGAAGTATATTCAAGGTCACTACAAGTGCAGTTTAAAAAAAAAAAAATAGCTAAAAACAATCTCATTCTCCACATTTTCAATTTCCTCTAAAACTTTGGTATCTGTAAAAAAACGCCCAAAGAACATTTCCAATATCTCATTGTCTTTGGCTTTATTTTTCTTATTACTTATTGAGACATTCTCAAAATATTTTGAGATAATTGAAACACCGTTGCTCTTCAGAGGAAAGTCGTAGCCTTTTGCTCTCCTGTTCATTTCCACACACAGTACACTCTTCGATGTGAACTGGCTCTACCTGGCATGGAAGTAAGCTCCCTGGAATAACCGATTTTCACAAGGAGGTTGCAGCTTACAGACCTTGATCTCATGGGGATTATGGTTTCCCACAATTTCCTTCTATGACCTCCATTGGTTTTGGGGATCATGAAAAGGAATTGCAGAATTCCAATATATATATGCTATATATATACATATTTATATGTTTGTGTTATATATGTATAAAAATATTTTATGTCTCTGCTATATATTTTATTACACATGAAATTATGTATTAATTACAATATAAATAATATTTTTGTAATATGTTACTATAATTTTTTATATTCTTATATATGTAGATACATATGTATATGAGTATATGAGTATATACTATATGTGTATGAAACAAATAAGCATATATAGTATATGTTTATAAATATGTATATGTCTATTATATATATTATATATACTATATGTATTGAACTAAAAGCAAAGAATATTACCTTCCTTTTCTTTATATTTAAAAGAATGTCACCCTCTGGGAAGATGTACCAGGCAGCTCATGTAACTTATCACTGTTATTACTACATGTCTACTTTTTGTTTAATTTATGAAGACAGTATTATGTTTATAATACGTGTAAGGGAAATGTGATTTTTTTTTTGTTTTTCAGATCCATTAAAATAATAACAAATCTGAAAAGCTCAGTTTATAAATTTCTATCACTTCCATTATACACTGACATAATGGAAAATACTTTGGGAGATGCAAATGTGATCTTGTAAACCCCAAAATTAATTAATATGGCCAAAAAGCTTAAGCTGATTCACATTCTATTCTCTTTTCCCTCCTCTGTCTTTCTTTTAGTAAACTAGGTTTTAACGTATGAATCTTGATCAAAAATGTCTGTGCCTATAAATGAATTGGTATGTTCTGAATCTCCCTGAACATGATGATTTATCTCTCTGGATTATGGCAAAGGCCCCTACATTTTTCAGGTAGTTTGGAAGGCCCATTTCCACAGTCATTATTGTTTCCTCATGTAGAGGACCACTGATCATAGCGATACCTTGGGATTTTCAGCTGTATTTCTGCAATGCAGAATTGTTATAGAGAAAGCCAAACCAGCAGCCCACTCTCTGTCTCATAAGCGCCCTTACAGAAGAGCCCTGAGAAGGTGCTCAGTTGCTTCTACTGCCCTGGGTAGTGAAAGAGACTCCTCAGCTGCTTGTGAAAGAATGTGGAATTATGAAAAAAAGTTCATTATCCATTCTTGACTTGTTTAAGAATATCTTAATCTTTATTCAATGAAGCTATGATTCCTTAATAGAATACAAATATTTCTCCCTCAACAGGAACCTTGCTACCTTTTCTCACCGAACCGCAAACATTAAATTTGCTCTCCCATGAAGTAGCATTACTGTCACTTTGAAGAGAAACAGAGCACAGAGTGAATGATTTCAATTATCCTAGGTTGCATGGTGATTCAACACTGATCAAAATAGCTGCTTAAATGCAAAAATTAAAATCGGATCTCTCAGCAGTATCTATATTGAGATCCTTCATTATGGAACAAACTCTATAAATGGCATATAAACTCTATAACTCCCCTGTGTCAGGGAAAGTTTTGGCTTAGTATATTAGGTAAAGATTCTTCACACCCTGGGGGAACTGGAAAAGACTCCATAGGGAAGTGGTCACAACACTAAGCCAGCTGGAGCTCAAGAAGCATTTGGACAATGATCTCAGGCACATGGTGTGATTTTTCAATGTTGTGATTCTTGGGGTTGTCCTGTGCAGGGCTAGGAGTTGGACCCAATGATCCTTGTGGATCTCTTCCAACTTGGGATATTCTATGATTCTAAGAAAGCTGAATAGATGTTTACCAAGCACTGGATTCCATCTCTTTAACTGTAGTTTATAATTAATTCACTATTATGAGTATTCTTTACACGCAAATGTAAAACTTTTTTTTTTAACCTTGAAAAAATTTTTGTAAATACTCTGAGTTTATTATGTCTCTAAGGATGAGTACATGTTTACATTCTTCTAATGTGAGCTTGAAACACTGGGGAAGCTTTGGGTCAGATGTATAATCCAACATTTCAGAAGTGGCTGAGGCTGAGCAGATGATTCTGTATGGTTAAAAGCCACTACTGTAAAATCTGGTGTGGAGGTCAATAAAGCTAAGTCGATCCCAGGTGGAGGCGAGAAACTAGAATGGTTTATCAGTACAAAAACTGGTATTTTATGGGTCTGGGGTACTACATATTCATGGTGGGCTTTACATATTCATCGGGGGGGTCGGCCTATTACAATTGGGGGTTTTACAGAGATTAGGTAAAGGGGCCAGGTTTACAAATTTCAGGGTCTTAACACTTACACCATAGGGGAAAACCCACTTTATTTTAGGGGAATTACATGAGGGGAACAGGTAACACAAAAGGAGAGATAAAACACAATAGGTCTTCTGCAGATGCTTAGTAACATCAGGATATGGTCTCTCTGGCTTGGGTAGGGCACTCAACACAGGTGATGTCCCATTTGCTTCTTAAACTGAGGGGTTTTCCCAGCTCTTGTAGCCCATAGCCTTTTACTGAGACCACTCAAATTCCTTTCTGTAGATATATGAATTTGGGATCCAACAATCTGGTTAAAAAGTTAATTGACCTCAATAAAAGAATAATTTCACTAAAAAAAAAAACAACAAAATAACTCAGAACCCCAAAGAAATATTATACCCATCACTACATTTGTTTGACTGCTAGATTTTAGTGGTCAAAGTATCCTTCAAATAATTTAGTAATTATAAACTGATTAAGGTTACAGACCACCTGGTCCAATTCCCAGCTCAGAGTATTTTGATCAGGTTGCTCAGTGTTGTCCAGTCATATATTGAACACCTCCAAGGACAGAGATGTCGAGTCTCTTGAACATCAGCCTGAGAAAAATAAATGCTTGCAAGTTAGAAGATAGACCAAGGGAGTGATCTACTCAATGAAGTTTTGGATGCAATTGCTGGCACAATATGCTATTTCTTCAGTTAAAGGTCATCTCAGAGGTGAATTGGAGAATTTCTATTCCAAGATTCTTATTGTAGGTGTGGTGTCCAAGGAACTGAGAAAAATCAAGATCTAAGCCACTCCACATACTGGTAGGGTCATATTGAGAGGGTTAGCTTGGGATTGAAGCGTAGTTTTTTCTAGCAATGGTGCAAAGTGCAATAGGTGTCCAAATTCTAGATTAAAGCTAACCTCTAATGTCTGGTTTTCATTAATGTAATTAAAAATCAAGAAGAATAAGAAAAAGCCTCTGCCTAACAGATTGAAGCATCCTATTTAAGGATCTCTGATTTTCATGTGAAATATTTTAAGGGTTATCAAGGCAAAATTCAATTAACTTTAAACCGCTAGTAGTATAGAAGTGTGAATAGGAGGGTCACAAACACCTAAACTGCTCTGCTATTGATCAGATTTATAAACTGTGAACTCTATTGGAAAGCAAAAGACAGCTAGTCAAAAAGCACAAGGGGGCTGGCAGGTTTTTGTCTAACTTGTTCAAGGGTGGTGTTGTTCTTTTCTAGTAGATAAAATGCATTCAGACATTCCCACAAAGGAAATTATATTGTATGCCACCTTTTTTTAATAAGATTAAAAGAGCTACTTTTACCACTAGTGACTGCCATTAATTGGTATGCTGCAAGGGAGCTGACACATCCCTGGATGGCACATCTATTAAGTGTAGACTGCAATCAGTAAAATAGGTTTTCCAACAAACGACTTGTCAAATCCTTGACACAAGAATTACTTGTGTTTGTAGTCAGTCACTTACTTTTTCCTAGTTCAAATGCTCATCTTCTGCCCCCACACTGGAATCTGAAACACAGTGAAATGTTTTTCTCCATTTTTGCTGGGTTAAAGTGCTAATCCATGGATAGAAGCAAATTAGGGAGTGTCCTAAGGATAGCACAACAGACTTGGGATAGAAAAGAAGTGGTGCAGAAATGCAACTTTACACTTTTCCAGAAGCTGCAATTCCAAGACAGTCTCTGCTTTTCTGTGGTAATAGATGTGAACAGAAAATGTCTTTCAAATGACAGCTCCACCACCCAAGCTCACTAGACCAGTCAGACTTTCTTTGATATTCAGTCTTTCTGGAAATAAAATTCATTGTCATGCTACCTCACAGCAAATGCACATGGTAAAACCTGGATAAAATCTGGTAGCATTCAGTGACACAGCTGCTATTCATTGTAGGTGCAAAATGTTCACTTGGGAAACTGTCTTTTTTTTTTTTAATATTATATTTAAATTTATGAATTCTTTGGCTTAAGCACTGAATAGTAACCCTAATTCTGCATCTGGAGACCTGAGAGGATAGAAATGATCTTTTATCTAAACTGGATAATTTCTTTCTTAAGATGTATGTGTCTCTACTTACTCTACCTTGTCGCATGACTTATGACTGATAGCTCTTTCTGATAAGCATTATAACTTAATATGAAACAATAATACTCAATCTGCTTTTGAGAAGCTCTCTGGAGTACTTTAGGAGCGCTTGAAGTAATGAATGTTAGGGGCAGGAGTTACCTCCGCAGACTTTAACATTTACTCACATATGTGAGTTAAAGAGATTTAGAAGCTGATTCATTTTGTTTTTTCTCTTTAGCTGGTACTTAAAAGATTAGCTGGATATCTAATTGTCACACCCTAAAAGTTGGAGGAAGTGAAGAATAATCCTAGATAACCATTTTTTATGTTGTTTGACTATAACCACTGCAGGGGGAAAAAACTCCAATCCAGAAAACCGTAATGAAGATTTAGAAAGCTGACTTTGCAAGCAAGGTCAGATTTTCCTGGTAAAGTCTATAACAATTTGCAAGATTGAGGTTTCTCAAATTAATTTCTGATATTTCTGATATTTCTCAAATAAATGTCTGATTTTATTTTTTTAATATACTTTTATTTTCACACATAACTAACACATGCAGCCAGGAGAAAAGTTATGATGATTTTGCACTGGCAGATTCTTTTTTCAGTCTGAGAAGATTTATAAAACTTTATTTATAAATAATAATTGCATCACAGTGATCTCTCATGGAATTTTGTCACAAATACTACTGAAAACTGGGTTCAACAATCTTTTACTGGCCATGGATGCATATTTACACAATTTTTGCACTAAGTATTGATTGTCACTTCTGCTGAAAAGTGATAATTCTGGGGTATTCTCTTTTTAAAGCATTGGAGTTCTACCAGTTTGCCGATGTTTTCCTGCTTGATGTATGGATATAAGATACTTAAGACTTCTTAAGGAATTTTTCTTTTTATCAGAGACTCTCCAATGCAAAATGGACTTTCCATTACATCAGTAAAGCTCATGTTAAATGGACTAAATACTGGCTAACTAACTGTTCTCACAGTAGTTATTGAAGGGGAACCATCTCTGAACAGGGACGTTGCTAGCACTGTTTTGCAGTCATTAGTATTAGACCCGTCCTTGTTCAATGTTCCTCTCAGTGATCTGGAAACAAATATCAAATCACTGGTTTTCAAATGACATATGGATTTATACAGTGTCAAATATTGGTGGCTAGGTGTTCATTCCAAGCAATTGAAATTGTTGACTTCATCAGACCCTGTCATTAAATGAGTCTTAATGTAGTCATAGAAACAAGGTCACAGAAACTCTGAAAAAAATCTATATCTCTAGCATTTGCAACTGCTTCCTAGAAAATTATGATTGTAGAAAAAAAATCTAGACTTCATAGCAGAACAAGGCCAGGTTAGATGGGTTTTGAGCAACCTGGTCCAGTGGAAGGTATTCCTGCCAGAGTTGGAACTAGATGATCTTTAAGGTCCCTTCCAACCCAAACCATTCTATGATTCTATGATCCTATAACTAAAATAATTAAACATGAAGTGCCTGTGGGAGGCTGAGATAAATCAGGCTAATGAAATCCTTGGTGTTGACTGTCAGGTAGAGGCACACCAGCTACACACATATTCCTTTTATAAGCTTGTCCCTACCAGTAGTCAGATATTTGAAGTTATTTCTGGAGTGTCGAACATTTGTACAGCAGAAACAAGACAAGATGTGAATTAACTGTCTCATATTGCTAAAATCTAGAGAAGTTCTTTCATTAGAACAAAACCTAACTAATTTCTTTTCACATGTTCATGGTTTGGCAGCAATATAAGTGACAGATATAATAGATCTTGTCTTAGAGCAAAAGCCCCAAAGAAGCACTAATCAAAACATTGTCTTTTAAATATTTTATTAATATATTCATACAAAAACTATGGTCATGTACCTTCCCTTATTTTAGGGGTGACCTAAGCACTGATAAGTACGCATCACAGTGGCACTGACAACATTGTCATGACTATTAAGTTTCTGTGAGCTAATCAGACATGTTTTGATACACCTAGTGTCACAACAACATTGGCATGTTATCTACATGCATTTCAGACTAGCAGGACAATGTCTATTAACACAAGTGTTCTTTTTTAGGCCAAAGACAAGTCATAATATTTATTACCTCTTATAATTCATTTCGCTTACACCAACTAACAAACTCCCTATTTTTTACAGGTTGAATTACTTTTCTTTTTCATTATAAGGGAAAAAGAGGCTTCATAGACAATCACTGAATTTTAATAGAGAAGCATTTCCCAGTATAGAGGTGTTTCTCTATGTGTTGAAGGGTTCCTTCAACTTCAGTGCCAACAGCTGAAAAAAGAAAAAAGTTTAGAAGAGCAGCAAAAGTGACGCAGAAACTGGACAAAAAATATCTCCGAGTGAGAACATTATTTTTCTCTTATTAAAACAAAGAACATATTACTCACATTGTACATATATTGTACATATATTCTTCCTGGGGATAGAAAAATCTAAAATGTAAGTCTATCATCTCTTACAGAAAGCCACAGGTGGAAGCTTCAGACAAATAAAGCTGGACTGTTTTAAATTTCAATGAAACACTTTTTGTTTTTAAACAAACAGTGATAAAGCAATGAAAAAACACTACCTAAATGCACTGTCTAGGAAAAGTGCCGAGTTTCCGACATTCGATATCTTCTAACATGGCTTTTAATATAGATAGCCATACATATAGTTAAATATGAGTAATTTGCATAGAAAGCAATAAATGTATAAAGTTCTACACCAACAGTCACCGGAGTTTCCAGTAGATGCGGTTGTGTCCTTCTCCACTTATAACCATTATGTTCCTGCAAATTCAGGAATTTAAAGCCACGTCAGTTAGACTCATGGGCAGTATATTATAGCCAGGATTTAGGAAACTGAGATCCCTCTGAGTGCTGAAGGGAT